>NW_026562438.1:1377500-1577500 GCF_027474105.1 Poeciliopsis prolifica | reverse complement strand
GATACGGTGAATGGAGCTCCAGTGGGCACAGTTGGGGAGGGAGCTCCGGAGGCTGATGCTGGGGAGGGAGACCCGGTAGCTGCCGGTGGGGAAGGAGCTCAAGAAATTAATGATGAGGAAGGAGTTTCAACTGGAGAGCAAAAGCTGTCAAATGTTGCAGAACGTGACATTGAGGATGTCATTAGTTCTGTTGAAAGAACTGAAGAGAGTCAAACGACCACACCTGAAGGATTACAAGAAGAAATGGATTTGATGATTTAGTTCACAGTGAAGGAAGTCTGATTAGGGATGATGAAAGTGTTTTCAAAGTGCCAAACACTAAAAGAAAATCTAAAGGACCGAAAGGGGTGAAACCTAAAAAGAGTCAGTTTGAAAAGAGTGGGAAAGAAAGTGATTCAGAGACCTTTTGTGACTCTGATAGTGACAGAGAATCTTCTGATTCCTCTATTCCTGATGGCCAGAGTACTAATGGCTACAGTCTAGAACAGATTAGAAGGTTTTTGAAGTGACAAAAGGGAAACGGGATGTGGTCATAGATGATTTTTTTCCTAATAAAAAATTGTTTGTTGACTCAGTTAAATGGTTAATGAGACAAAGGACTTCTGATGGGCTAAGGGACACTGAAGTATATAGACTTCGAAAACTTGTGCAAAAAGTCAGAGCTCGTATTAAGTAATATGAAAATTAAAAAGCAGTTTAGATGCTGTTTTTTCTTGTTTCTTTGGATCTTTTTCTATGTGATTATGAGTAGATTTAAAATATCATCTTTGAACCTTAATGGTGCAAGGGATGTGAAAAAAAGGGCTGTGTATTTTGAACTTTTAAAGTCTAAAGGCGTTGACATAGCTTTGCTCAAGAGACTCTAGCAACGTTGATAATGAAGTTGATTGGAACAAAGAATGGGATGGAAATCTTGTTCTGAGTCATAAAAACTTCACTAAGTGCAGGAGTAGCTATTCTTTTCTCAGAAATTTTCTTCCAGTGTCTATTGAAATTGAAGATGTTGTATCTGGAAGATTGTTAAAAGTTATTGTTAAATATGAAAATATAAAGTTGATTTTACTAAATGTATATGCTCCTGTGAATCCAAGTGAACGCTGTGTTTCTTAGAAGAGTTGGCAAATACACTTTTAAAGTGTGGGTCAACAGAATATTTAATTTTAGGGGGTGATTTTAATTGTACAACAGATGATTTAGATAGGAATCATTTGGAGCCACATTTACATTCAAGGAGAATTTTGAAACGTATTATTGAAACTTATGATTTAGCTGATGTATGGCGTCTTAAAAATGGAAACATAAGGCAATATTCCTGGGCTCATTATAAAGAGAATTATATAACTTTGGCAAGGTTAGATAGATTTTATTGTTTTGGACATCAGTCACAAATATTTAGATCATGCACTATGTGTCCAGTGGGTTTTTCTGATCATTGTATGATCATAGGGAATGTGTTTATAAATAATTTTAAACTTAAGAGTGCATATTGGCATTTTAACACCGTTTTGTTAAATGATGGTTGTTTTAAAAAAGGATTTTTGTATTTTTGGAAACAGTGGAGAACGTATGAAATGTCAATTTACATCTGTACAGCAGTGGTGGGATATTGTAAAATTAAAATTCAGCAGTTTTGTAATCAATACACTCACAATGTCACAAGAGAAATGGTGAAATCTATTGAAAAATTAGAGACTGAAATTGTGGAACTTCAGGTTTTTTGTGAGTCCACAGAAAATCGAGGCCATATTCAGGCGCTCAAACAAAAAAAAGCTGCTTTGGCTGATCTGCTTGGGGTCAGAGCACAGGGAGCTCTGGTACGTTCACGTTTTCAAAGTATCTCTGAAATGGATGCTCCTTCAAAATTCTTCTTCAGTTTGGAGAAAAAAAATGGACAAAATCGTTTCATCCATTGCTTAAGATCTGAAGAAGGGAAAGAATTGACGAATCCTACTGACCTGTGGAAAAGAGCTGTGGACTTTTTCTCAACATTATATGCCAGTGATTACAGAGAAAACTCTGTGATAACAGAAGAATTTCTTAAAGACTTGCCAAAGGTGTCAGACAATGACAATGTTGTTTTGGAGCATGCCATAACGTTGGATGAACTGCAGGAGGCGCTGAGCATGGAAAATGGCAAAGCTCCAGGAATAGACGGCTTGCCTGTGGAGTTTTATAAGTCGTGTTGGCCTGTTCTGGCTGAAGATCTCTTGGAAGTCCTCAATGACAGCGTGGCAAGGGGAATGTTACCCCTTAGTTGTCGAAGAGCTGTGCTCACTCTTCTTCCTAAGAAGGGTGATCTTTATGAAATAAGGAACTGGAGACCGGTCAGTCTTTTGTGTACAGACTATAAGATTTTCTCAAAGGTTCTGGCATGCAGATTGAGAAAAGTGATGGATCAAGTTGTACATATTGATCAGTCCTATTGCATCCCTGGCAGATCAATAAGAGACACATAACTTTAATTCGAGATTATTTGGACCTCTCTAATTTATTGGATTTAAACTTTGGTCTAATTTCTATCGACCAAGAAAAGGCATTTGATCGAGTGGAGCACCAGTATTTATGGAATAGTTTGAAGGCTTTTGGTTTCTCCTCGGGTTCATTGCCATGATTAAAACCCTTTATTGTGGCATTGAAAGTGTATTGAAAGTCAATGGTGGTTTAAGTGCACCTTTTATTGTAAAGAGAGGTATTCGCCAAGGTTGTGCAATGTCAGGAATGTTGTATTCTTTGAGCATTGAACCTTTGTTATGTCAAATCAGGAAAAAGTTACAGGGGGTGAATTTAAATGAAATATCTTTACCTTTTAAACTTTCTGCATATGCGGATGATATTATTGTGGCAATCACAAAAGAGTCAGATGTCTTTATTTTAAACAAAATTATTGAGTGTTTTGGGAAAATTTCTTCATCCAAAGTCAATTGGAGCAAGAGTAAAGCTTTGTTAGTTGGTAAATGGACAAAACAAGAACCTAAATTACCTGATGAATTAAAGTGGTCGAAAAATGGTTTTAAATATTTGGGTGTTTATCTGGGAGATCAATTTCAAGTAATGAAAAATTGGGAAGGTTTTCTTGAACTGATGGAGGGTAAATTAAAGAAATGGCACTGGCTTTTGCCACGAGTCTCCTACAGAGGTCGTACACTAATTATTAATAATTTGGTAACTTCAACTCTGTGGCACCGCTTATCTGTTCTAGAACCCCCACCAGGTCTTCTGGTAAAACTTCAGACAATCATTTTGAATTTCTTTTGGGACAGATTACATTGGGTCCCTCAGAGTGTTTTGTTTTTGTCAAAGGAAGAAGGAGGGCAAGGTTTGATTCATTTAGAAAGTCGGAAAGCAGCATTTAGGTTACAGTTTTTACAGAGTTTTTTGTATGGTGATCAAATGTTTTGTGGAGGCATGTCACAGAGTTTATTTTTTCGAAGTTGGTAATTTAGGTTTTGGTAAAATGTTGTTCATTATGGACCTTTCAAAATATTGTGTAAAGTGTTATCACCGTTTTATGTGAGTGTGTTAAAAGCTTGGAACCTCATGGAAACAAGAGAGATGGGACATCCACATCTTTACATTGGTTGTTACGTGAACCCGTGCTCAAGGGATCTCGTTTGGGTTCAGCTTGGGACAACATGGTTATGATTCCTGAACTGTTGATGAAAAGAGGGGTGGTTACGTTGAGACATCTGCTTGAACTTGTTGGATCTGGAATGAATGATGCTGTTTCCTTGCTCGAAGATTGGAGATTCACTCTTTAAGAAGTGTAGGCACTATGCTGGCGACATTTAGCGGATGTTATCAGAAGATATAAAAGACTCATAAAAGGATGGTTTGATGGCGTTTTAACGCCTGATAAAGCTGATCCATTCTTTAAGTTGTGTGTTAAGCCACAATTGAAGATCTTGAATGTTCTGGACTCTTTTTACAGAAAGATAAAAAAGAATGGACACTTTTGGACTCTGTGAATGGAAAGATATTATATATGAAATGTGTAAAGGCTTTGAACAAAGTAAAATTAAAAGATAAAAAAGATACTCCTTGGAGAGATTTTTTCAAAGTCGGTTTTTGAGTTTAAACCTGTATGGGGATTACTTTATAAACCACCATTGACTAAAAATGTTGGTGATCTACAGTGGAGAATTTTGCATGGAATTATTGCAGTTAATGCTTTTGTTTCTATTATTAATCCTGGTGTGTCAGATAAATGTCCTTTTTGTTCATTAAGAGAAACAATCTTTCATTGTTTTGTACAATGTTTTAGGTTATAGATTTATTTACATTATTAAGAAATATTTGGAAATTATTTGGAGAAAGCTTTACAGAACAGTCTTTTATTTTTGGTTTCTTATAGAAAAAAAAAGAAGAAAATTGGACGACTGTTAAATTTTTTTCTTGGTCAATCAAAGCTTGCAATCTATTTGAGTAGGAAATTTAAAATTATAATGAACAAATACTGATTGTGCAAAACTCTTTAAGAGTATGGTCAGAGCAAGAGTGATGTTAGAGTATAAATATTATTTAAATGTGGATGAACTAAATGTTTTTCAAAATATTTGGGATTATGACGGTGTTTTATTTACTTTAAATAATTCTGAATTATCATTTATGAATGTGTTAATTTGAAATTGTGGTGAATGTTTATGTTATGTGTATCATCACTGAGTGAATAAATGAGTTTTTAAAAATCAATCAATCTCTCTCTCTCTCTCTCTGTCTCTCTCTCTGTCTCTCTCTCTGTCTCTCTCTCTCTCTGTGTCTCTCTCTCTCTCTCTGTCTGTGTCTCTCTCTCTCTCTCTGTGTCTCTCTCTCTCTGTGTCTCTCTGTCTCTCTCTGTGTCTCTCTCTCTCTGTGTCTCTCTGTCTCTCTCTGTGTCTCTCTCTCTCTCTGTGTCTCTCTCTCTCTCTCTGTGTCTCTCTGTCTCTCTCTGTGTCTCTCTCTCTCTCTGTGTCTCTCTCTCTCTGTGTCTCTCTCTCTCTCTGTGTCTCTCTCTCTCTGTGTCTCTCTGTCTCTCTCTGTGTCTCTCTCTCTCTCTGTGTCTCTCTCTCTGTGTCTCTCTGTCTCTCTGTGTCTCTCTCTCTCTCTGTGTCTCTCTCTCTCTGTGTCTCTCTGTCTCTCTCTGTCTCTCTCTCTCTCTGTGTCTCTCTGTCTCTCTCTCTGTCTCTCTGTCTCTCTGTCTGTCTCTCAGCGGTGCCAGCTTCCTGAAGCTGCTCCAGAACCTGGGTCCAGAGAATTCCTGCACGCTGCTGCTTGCTGTCCTCACCGAACACAAGCTGCTGCTGCACTCGCTGCGACCCGACGTCCTGACCTCCGTCAGCGAGGCCCTCGTCTCTGTAAGACTCCGCCCTCCTCCTGAATAAAACAGGACCGGGTCGGCTCTGGTTCTAAAAGCTGAATATTATTCAGAAACATTGCAGTTGAGGGATCGCTCTTAGCCTGTCCTGTATGACAGAGGTGATATTTTCTTTCTTGATCATTGACATCATTTATGTTTTAACAATTTTTGTGAATTGTTAGTGAATTCATAATAATGCATTAGGGTGGAAAAATGCACTTGGCTGCTAACCTGGTGGGGTGACCAGCATGTGGCGGCGACAGCTTCGCCCAGTAGGACCATTATTTGGCTCTCAAATCCTCGTCGACATCAGAGGAACTCAAACTTTTCAGACCAACATCCAGTTTTCCTCCCAGTAGCTGCTGAGCTTCATGACAGCAAACTAAACCCTGTTGACTGGTTTCAGTAGGTTACTGGTTTCAGTAGGTTACTGGTTTCAACAGGTTACTGGTTTCAACAGGTTACTGGTTTCAGTAGGTTACTGGTTTCAGCAAGTTACTGGTTCAACAGGTTACTGGTTTCAGAAGGTTACTGGTTTCAGAAGGTTACTGGTTTCAGTAGGTTACTGGTTTCAACAGGTTACTGGTTTCAGTAGGTTACTGGTTTCAGTAAGTTACTGGTTTCAGTAAGTTACTGGTTGTTACTGGTTTCAACAGGTTACTGGTTTCAGTAAGTTACTGGTTTCAGTAGGTTACTGGTTCAGTAGGTTACTGGTTTCAGTAAGTTACTGGTTTCAGTAAGTTACTGGTTGTTACTGGTTTCAACAGGTTACTGGTTTCAGTAGGTTACTGGTTTCAGTAGGTTACTGGTTTCAGTAAGTTACTGGTTTCAGTAGTTACTGGTTGTTACTGTTTCAACAGGTTACTGGTTTCAACAGGTTACTGTTTCAGTAGGTTACTGGTTTCAGTAGGTTACTGGTTTCAGCAAGTTACTGGTTTCAGCAGGTTACTGGTTTCAGTAGGTTACTGGTTTCAACAGGTTACTGGTTTCAACAGGTTACTGGTTTCAGTAGGTTACTGGTTTCAACAGGTTACTGGTTTCAGTAGGTTACTGGTTTCAGTAGGTTACTGGTTTCAGTAAGTTACTGGTTGTTACTGGTTTCAACAGGTTACTGGTTTCAGCAGGTTACTGGTTTCAACAGGTTACTGGTTTCAGCAAGTTACTGGTTTCAGTAGGTTACTGGTTTCAACAGGTTACTGGTTTCAGCAAGTTACTGGTTTCAGTAGGTTACTGGTTTCAGGTTACTGGTTTCAGCAAGTTACTGGTTTCAGTAGGTTACTGGTTTCAACAGGTTACTGGTTTCAGTAGGTTAGTGGTTTCAGTAGGTTACTGGTTTCAGCAAGTTACTGGTTTCAGCAGGTTACTGGTTTCAGCAGGTTACTGGTTTCAACAGGTTACTGGTTTCAGTAGGTTACTGGTTTCAGTAGTTACTGGTTTCAGCAAGTTACTGGTTTCAGCAGGTTACTGGTTTCAGCAGGTTACTGGTTTCAGTAGGTTACTGGTTTCAGCAGGTTACTGGTTTCAGCAAGTTACTGGTTTCAGCAGGTTACTGGTTTCAGCAGGTTACTGGTTTCAGTAGGTTACTGGTTTCAGTAGGTTACTGGTTGTTACTGGTTTCAACAGGTTACTGGTTTCAACAGGTTACTGGTTTCAGTAGGTTACTGGTTTCAACAGGTTACTGGTTTCAGTAGGTTACTGGTTTCAACAGGTTACTGGTTTCAGTAGGTTACTGGTTTCAGTAGGTTACTGGTTTCAGTAAGTTACCGGTTGTTACTGGTTTCAACAGGTTACTGGTTTCAACAGGTTACTGGTTTCAGCAGGTTACTGGTTTCACAGGTTACTGGTTTCAGCAAGTTACTGGTTTCAGTAGGTTACTGGTTTCAACAGGTTACTGGTTTCAGCAAGTTACTGGTTTCAGTAGGTTAGTGGTTTCAGTAGGTTACTGGTTTCAACAGGTTACTGGTTTCAGTAGGTTAGTGGTTCAGTAGGTTACTGGTTTCAGCAAGTTACTGGTTTCAGCAGGTTACTGGTTTCACTAGGTTACTGGTTTCAGTAGGTTACTGGTTTCAGTAGGTTACTGGTTTCAGTAGGTTACTGGTTTCAGCAGGTTACTGGTTTCAGCAGGTTACTGGTTTCAAGGTTACTGGTTTCAGTAGGTTACTGGTTTCAGTAGGTTACTGGTTGTTACTGGTTTCAACAGGTTACTGGTTTCAACAGGTTACTGGTTTCAGTAGGTTACTGGTTTCAGTAGGTTACTGGTTTCAGTAGGTTACTGGTTGTTACTGGTTTCAACAGGTTACTGGTTTCAACAGGTTACTGGTTTCAGTAGGTTACTGGTTTCAACAGGTTACTGGTTTTACTGGTTTCAACAGGTTACTGGTTTCAGCAAGTTACTGGTTTCAGTAGGTTACTGGTTTCAACAGGTTACTGGTTGTTACTGGTTTCAACAGGTTACTGGTTTCAACAGGTTACTGGTTTCAGCAGGTTACTGGTTTCAGTAGGTTACTGGTTTCAGAAGGTTACTGGTTTCAACAGGTTACTGGTTTCAGTAGGTTACTGGTTTCAGTAGGTTACTGGTTGTTACTGGTTTCAACAGGTTACTGGTTTCAACAGGTTACTCGTTGTTACTGGTTTCATCAGGTTACTGGTTTCAGTAGGTTACTGGTTTCAACAGGTTACTGGTTTCAACAGTTACTGGTTTCAGTAGGTTACTGGTTTCAGTAAGTTACTGGTTTCAACAGGTTACTGGTTGTTACTGGTTTCACAGGTTACTGGTTTCAACAGGTTACTGGTTTCAGCAGGTTACTGGTTTCAGTAGGTTACTGGTTTCAGCAGGTTACTGGTTTCAGCAGGTTACTGTTTCAGAAGGTTACTGGTTTCAACAGGTTACTGGTTTCAGTAGGTTACTGGTTTCAGTAGGTTACTGGTTTCAGTAGGTTACTGGTTGTTACTGGTTTCAACAGGTTACTGGTTTCAACAGGTTACTGGTTTCAGTAGGTTACTGGTTTCAACAGGTTACTGGTTTCAGCAGGTTACTGGTTTCAGTAGGTTACTGGTTTCAGTAGGTCACTGGATTCAACAGGTTACTGGTTTCAACAGGTTACTGGTTTCAGTAGGTTACTGGTTTCAGTAAGTTTACTGGTTTCAACAGGTTACTGGTTGTTACTGGTTTCAACAGGTTACTGGTTTCAACAGGTTACTGGTTTCAGCAGGTTACTGGTTTCAGTAGGTTACTGGTTTCAGCAGGTTACTGGTTTCAGCAGGTTACTGGTTTCAGAAGGTTACTGGTTTCAACAGGTTACTGGTTTCAGTAGGTTACTGGTTTCAGCAGGTTACTGGTTTCAGTAGGTTACTGGTTTCAGCAGGTTACTGGTTTCAGCAGGTTACTGGTTTCAGAAGGTTACTGGTTTCAGTAGGTTACTGGTTTCAGTAGGTTACTGGTTTCAACAGGTTACTGGTTTCAGTAGGTTACTGGTTTCAGTAAGTTACTGGTTTCAGGTTACTGGTGTTACTGGTTTCAACAGGTTACTGGTTTCAACAGGTTACTGGTTTCAGCAGGTTACTGGTTCAGTAGGTTACTGGTTTCAGCAGGTTACTGGTTTCAGCAGGTTACTGGTTTCAGAAGGTTACTGGTTTCAACAGGTTACTGGTTTCAGTAGGTTACTGGTTTCAGCAGGTTACTGGTTTCAGTAGGTTACTGGTTTCAGCAGTTACTGGTTTCAGCAGGTTACTGGTTTCAGAAGGTTACTGGTTTCAGTAGGTTACTGGTTTCAGTAGGTTACTGGTTTCAACAGGTTACTGGTTTCAGTAGGTTACTGGTTTCAGTAGGTTACGGATTTCATTAGGTTACTGATTTCAACAGGTTACTGGTTTCAGTAGGTTACTGGTTGTTACTGGTTTCAACAGGTTACTGGTTTCAGCAGGTTACTGGTTTCAGTAGGTTACTGGTTGTTACTGGTTTCAACAGGTTACTGGTTTCAGTAGGTTACTGGTTTCAGTAGGTTACTGGTTTCAACAGGTTACTGGTTTCAGTAGGTTACTGGTTTCAGTAGGTTACTGGTTTCAACAGGTTACTGGTTTCAACAGGTTACTGGTTTCAGTAGGTTACTGGTTTCAACAGGTTACTGGTTTCAGTAGGTTACTGGTTTCAACAGGTTACTGGTTTCAACAGGTTACTGGTTGTTACTGGTTTCAACAGGTTACTGGTTTCAGTAGGTTACTGGTTTCAACAGGTTACTGGTTTCAGTAGGTTACTGGTTTCAGCAGGTTACTGGTTTCAGTAGGTTACTGGTTTCAGTAGGTTACTGGTTTCAGCAGGTTACTGGTTTCAGCAGGTTACTGGTTTCAGTAGGTTACTGGTTTCAGTAGGTTACTGGTTGTTACTGGTTTCAGCAGGTTACTGGTTTCAGTAGGTTACTGGTTTCAACAGGTTACTGGTTTCAACAGGTTACTGGTTTCAGTAGGTTACTGGTTGTTACTGGTTTCAACAGGTTACTGGTTGTTACTGGTTTCAACAGATTACTGGTTTCAACAGGTTACTGGTTTCAGCAAGTTACTGGTTTCAGTAGGTTACTGGTTTCAACAGGTTACTGGTTTCAGCAAGTTACTGGTTTCAGAAGGTTACTGGTTTCAACAGGTTACTGGTTTCAGTAAGTTAGGTTTCAACAGGTTACTGGTTGTTACTGGTTTCAACAGGTTACTGGTTTCAGTAGATTACTGGTTTCAACAGGTTACTGGTTTCAGCAAGTTACTGGTTTCAGTAGGTTACTGGTTTCAGCAAGTTACTGGTTTCAGTAGGTTTCTGGTTTCAGCAAGTTACTGGTTTCAGCAGGTTACTGGTTTCAGTAGGTTACTGGTTTCAGTAGGTTACTGGTTTCAACAGGTTACTGGTTTCAGTAGGTTACTGGTTTCAGTAGGTTACTGGTTTCAACAGGTTACTGGTTTCAGTAGGTTACTGGTTTCAACAGGTTACTGGTTTCAGTAGGTTACTGGTTTCAGTAGGTTACTGGTTTCAGTAAGTTACGTTGTTACTGGTTTCAACAGGTTACTGGTTTCAACAGGTTACTGGTTTCAGTAGGTTACTGGTTTCAACAGGTTACTGGTTTCACAGGTTACTGGTTTTCAACAGGTTACTGGTTGTTACTGGTTTCAACAGGTTACTGGTTTCAGTAGGTTACTGGTTTCATAGGTACTGGTTTCAGTAGGTTACTGGTTTCAGCAGGTTACTGGTTTCAGTAGGTTACTGGTTTCAGTAGGTTACTGGTTTCAACAGGTTACTGGTTTCAACAGGTTACTGGTTTCAGTAGGTTACTGGTTTCAACAGGTTACTGGTTTCAACAGGTTACTGGTTTCAACAGGTTACTGGTTGTTACTGGTTTCAACAGGTTACTGGTTTCAGTAGGTTACTGGTTTCAATAGGTTACTGGTTTCAGTAGGTTACTGGTTTCAGCAGGTTACTGGTTTCAGTAGGTTACTGGTTTCAGTAGGTTACTGGTTTCAGCAGGTTACTGGTTTCAGAAGGTTACTGGTTTCAGCAGGTTACTGGTTGTTACTGGTTTCAGCAGGTTACTGGTTTCAGTAGGTTACTGGTTTCAACAGGTTACTGGTTTCAACAGGTTACTGGTTTCAGTAGGTTACTGGTTTCAACAGGTTACTGGTTTCAACAGGTTACTGGTTGTTACTGGTTTCAACAGTTACTGGTTTCAACAGGTTACTGGTTTCAGCAAGGTTACTGGTTTCAGTAGGTTACTGGTTCAACAGGTTACTGGTTTCAGCAAGTTACTGGTTTCAGAAGGTTACTGGTTTCAACAGGTTACTGGTTTCAGTAAGTTACTGGTTTCAACAGGTTACTGGTTGTTACTGGTTCAACAGGTTACTGGTTTCAGTAGTTACTGGTTTCAACAGGTTACTGGTTTCAGCAAGTTACTGGTTTCAGTAGGTTACTGGTTTCAGCAAGTACTGGTTTCAGTAGGTTTCTGGTTTCAGCAGTTACTGGTTTCAGTAGGTTACTGGTTTCAGTAGGTTACTGGTTTCAACAGGTTACTGGTTTCAGTAGGTTACTGGTTTCAGTAGGTTACTGGTTTCAACAGGTTACTGGTTCACAGGTTACTGGTTTCTGCAACTTACTGGTTTCAGTAGGTTACTGGTTTCACAGGTTACTGGTTTCAACGGTTACTGGTTTCAGCAAGTTACTGGTTTCAGTAGGTTACTGGTTTCAGTAGGTTACTGGTTTCAACAGGTTACTGGTTTCAGCAGGTTACTGGTTTCAGTAGGTTACTGGTTTCAGCAGGTTACTGGTTTCACAGGTTACTGGTTTCAGAGGTTACTGGTTTCAGTGGGTTACTGTTTCAGCAGGTTACTGGTTTCAACAGGTTACTGGTTTCATCAGGTTACTGGTTTCAGTAGGTTACTGGTTTGAGCAGGTTACTGTTTTCAACAGGTTACTGGTTTCAGCAGGTTACTGGTTTCAGTAGGTTACTGGTTTCAACAGGTTACTGGTTGTTACTGGTTTCAACAGGTTACTGGTTTCAACAGGTTACTGGTTTCAGTAGGTTACTGGTTTCAACAGGTTACTGGTTTCAACAGGTTACTGGTTTCAACAGGTTACTGGTTTCAGTAGGTTACTGGTTTCAACAGGTTACTGGTTTCAGCAAGTTACTGGTTTCAGAGGTTACTGGTTTCAACAGGTTACTGGTTTCAAAGTTATGGTTTCAACAGGTTACTGGTTGTTTGGTTTCAACAGGTTACTGGTTTCAGTAGATTACTGGTTTCAACAGGTTACTGGTTTCAGCAAGTTACTGGTTTCAGTAGGTTACTGGTTTCAGTAGGTTACTGGTTTCAGGTTACTGGTTTCAGCAGGTTACTGGTTTCTGTATTACTGGTTTCAGCAAGTTACTGGTTTCAGTAGGTTACTGGTTTCAGCAAGTTACTGGTTCAGTAGGTTTCTGGTTTCAGTAGGTTACTGGTTTCAGTAGGTTACTGGTTTCAACAGGTTACTGGTTTCAGCAGGTTACTGGTTTCAGTAGGTTACTGGTTTCAGCAGGTTACTGGTTTCAACAGGTTACTGGTTTCAGAAGGTTACTGGTTTCAGCAGGTTACTGGTTTCAGCAGGTTACTGGTTTCAGAAGGTTACTGGTTTCAGTAGGTTACTGGTTTCAACAGGTCACTGGTTTCAACAGGTTACTGGTTTCAACAGGTTACTGGTTTCAACAGGTTACTGGTTGTTACTGTTTCAACAGTTACTGGTTTCAACAGGTTACTGGTTTCAGCAGGTTACTGGTTTCAGTAGGTTACTGGTTTCAGCAGGTTACTGGTTTCAACAGGTTACTGGTTTCAGCAGGTTACTGGTTTCAGCAGGTTACTGGTTTCAGCAGGTTACTGGTTTCAGAAGGTTACTGGTTTCAGTAGGTTACTGGTTTCAACAGGTTACTGGTTTCAACAGGTTACTGGTTTCAACAGGTTCTGGTTGTTACTGGTTTCAACAGATTACTGGTTTCAACAGGTTACTGGTTTCAGCAAGTTACTGGTTCAGTAGGTTACTGGTTTCAACAGGTTACTGGTTTCAGCAAGTTACTGGTTTCAGTAGGTAACTGGTTTCAACAGGTTACTGGTTTCAGTAAGTTATTGGTTTCAACAGGTTACTGGTTGTTACTGGTTTCAACAGGTTACTGGTTTCAGTAGATTACTGGTTTCAGCAAGTTACTGGTTTCAGTAGGTTACTGGTTTCAGTAGGTTACTGGTTTCAACAGGTTACTGGTTTCAGCAGGTTACTGGTTTCTGTAGGTTACTGGTTTCAGCAGTTACTGGTTTCAGTAGGTTACTGGTTCAGCAAGTTACTGGTTTCAGTAGGTTACTGGTTTCAGTAGGTTACTGGTTTCAACAGGTTACTGGTTTCAGTAGGTTACTGGTTTCAGTAAGTTACTGGTTTCAACAGGTTTACTGGTTTCAACAGGTTACTGGTTTCTGCAAGTTACTGGTTTCAGTAGGTTACTGGTTTCAACAGGTTACTGGTTTCAACAGGTTTACTGGTTTCAGTAGGTTACTGGTTTCAACAGGTTACTGGTTTCAACAGGTTACTGGTTTCAACAGGTTACTGGTTGTTACTGGTTTCAACAGATTACTGGTTTCAACAGGTTACTGGTTTCAGCAAGTTACTGGTTCCAGTAGGTTACTGGTTTCAACAGGTTACTGGTTTCAGCAAGTTACTGGTTTCAGAAGGTACTGGTTTCAACAGGTTACTGGTTTCAGTAAGTTATTGGTTTCAACAGGTTACTGGTTGTTACTGGTTTCAACAGGTTACTAGTTTCAGATTACTGGTTTCAGCAGTTACTGGTTTCAGTAGGTTACTGGTTTCAGTAGGTTACTGGTTTCAACAGGTTACTGGTTTCAGCAGGTTACTGGTTTCTGTAGGTTACTGGTTTCAGCAAGTTACTGGTTTCAGTAGGTTACTGGTTTCAGCAAGTTACTGGTTTCAGTAGGTTACTGGTTTCAGTAGGTTACTGGTTTCAACAGGTTACTGGTTTCAGTAGGTTACTGGTTTCAGTAGGTTACTGGTTTCAACAGGTTACTGGTTTCAACAGGTTACTGGTTTCTGCAAGTTACTGGTTTCAGTAGGTTACTGGTTTCAACAGGTTACTGGTTTCAACAGGTTACTGGTTTCAGCAAGTTACTGGTTTCAGTAGGTTACTGGTTTCAGTAGGTTACTGGTTTCAACAGGTTACTGGTTTCAGCAGGTTACTGGTTTCAGTAGGTTACTGGTTTCAGTAGGTTACTGGTTTCACAGGTTACTGGTTTCAACAGGTTACTGGTTTCAGTAGGTTACTGGTTTCACAGGTTACTGGTTTCAACAGTTACTGGTTTCAGTAGGTTACTGGTTTAAGTAGTTACTGGTTTCAACAGGTTACTGGTTGTTACTGGTTTCAACAGGTTACTGGTTTCAACAGGTTACTGGTTTCAGCAAGTTACTGGTTTCAGTAGGTTACTGGTTTCAACAGGTTACTGGTTTCAGCAAATTACTGGTTTCAGTAGGTTACTGGTTTCAGTAGGTTACTGGTTTCAACAGGTTACTGGTTTCAGCAGGTTACTGGTTTCAGTAGGTTACTGGTTTCAATGGTTACTGGTTTCAACAGGTTACTGGTTGTTACTGGTTTCAACAGGTTACTGGTTTCAACAGGTTACTGGTTGTTACTGGTTTCAGCAGGTTACTGGTTTCAACAGGTTACTGGTTTCAGCAGGTTACTGGTTTCAGTAGGTTACTGGTTTCAACAGGTTACTGGTTTCAACAGGTTACTGGTTGTTACTGGTTTCAGTAGGTTACTGGTTGTTACTGGTTTCAACAGGTTACTGGTTTCAGCAAGTTACTGGTTTCAGTAGGTTACTGGTTTCAACAGGTTACTGGTTTCAGTAGGTTACTGGTTTCAGTAGGTTACTGGTTTAGTAGGTTACTGGTTGTTACTGGTTTCAACAGGTTACTGGTTTCAACAGGTTACTGGTTTCAGTAGGTTACTGGTTTCAGGTTACTGGTTTCAGTAGGTTACTGGTTTCAACAGGTTACTGGTTTACTGGTTTCAACAGGTTACTGGTTTCAGCAAGTTACTGGTTTCAGTAGGTTACTGGTTTCAACAGGTTACTGGTTTCAGTAGGTTACTGGTTTCAGTAGGTTACGGGTTTCAACAGGTTACTGGTTTCAGGAGGTTACTGGTTTCAACAGGTTACTGGTTTCAACAGGTTACTGGTTTCAAGTTACTGGTTTCAGTAGTTACTGGTTTCAGTAGGTTACTGGTTTCAGTAGGTTACTGGTTTCAGCAGGTTACTGGTTTCAGTAGGTTAATGGTTTCATAGGTTAGTGGTTTCAGCAGGTTACTGGTTTCAACAGGTTACTGGTTTCAACAGGTTACTGGTTTCAGTAGGTTACTGGTTTCAACAGGTTACTGGTTTCAACAGGTTACTGGTTTCAGTAGGTTACTGGTTTCAGTAGGTTACTGGTTTCAGCAGGTTACTGGTTTCAGTAGGTTACTGGTTTCAGCAGGTTACTGATTTCAGTAGGTTACTGGTTCAGTAGGTTACTGGTTTCAACAGGTTACTGGTTTCAGTAGTTACTGGTTTCAGCAAGTTACTGGTTTCAACAGGTTACTGGTTTCAGTAGGTTACTGGTTTCAGTACGTTACTGGTTTCAGCAGGTTACTGGTTTCAGCAAGTTACTGGTTTCAGTAGTTACTGGTTTTCAACAGGTTACTGGTTTCAGTAGGTTACTGGTTCAACAGGTTACTGGTTTCAGTAGGTTACTGGTTTCAGTAGGTTACTGGTTTCAACAGGTTACTGGTTTCAGTAGGTTACTGGTTTCAACAGGTTACTGGTTTCATAGGTTACTGGTTTCAACAGGTTACTGGTTTCAGTAGGTTACTGGTTTCAACAGGTTACTGGTTTCAGTAAGTTACTGGTTTCAGTAGGTTACTGGTTTCAACAGGTTACTGGTTTCAGTAGGTTACTGGTTTCAATAGGTTACTGGTTTCAGCAGGTTACTGGTTTAACAGGTTACTGGTTTCAAAAGGTTACTGGTTTCAGTAGGTTACTGGTTTCAACAGGTTACTGGTTTCAGTAGGTTACTGGTTTCAACAGGTTACTGGTTTCAGCAGGTTACTGGTTTCAGTAGGTTACTGGTTTCAACAGGTTACTGGTTTCAGCAAATTACTGGTTTCAGTAGGTTACTGGTTTCAGCAAGTTACTGGTTTCAGTAGGTTACTGGTTTCAACAGGTTACTGGTTTCAACAGGTTGTGGTTGTTACTGGTTTCAACAGGTTACTGGTTTCAACAGGTTACTGGTTTCAGTAGGTTACTGGTTTCAGCAGGTTACTGGTTTCAGTAGGTTACTGGTTTCAATAGGTTACTGGTTTCAGCAGGTTACTGGTTTTAACAGGTTACTGGTTTCAAAAGGATACTGGTTTCAACAGGTTACTGGTTTCTGCAAGATACTGGTTTCAGCAAGTTACTGGTTTCAGTAGGTTACTGGTTTCAACAGGTTACTGGTTTCAGCAGGTTACTGGTTTCAGTAGGTTACTGGTTTCAACAGGTTACTGGTTTCAGCAGGTTACTGGTTTCAGTAGGTTACTGGTTCAACAGGTTACTGGTTTCAGCAGGTTACTGGTTTCAACAGGTTACTGGTTTCAACAGGTTACTGGTTTCAACAGGTTACTGGTTTCAGTAGGTTACTGGTTTCAACAGGTTACTGGTTTCAGCAGTTACTGGTTTCAGAAGGTTACTGGTTTCAACAGGTTACTGGTTTCAGTAAGTTATTGGTTTCAACAGTTACTGGTTGTTACTGGTTTCAACAGGTTACTGGTTTCAGTAGTTACTGGTTTCAACAGGTTACTGGTTTCAGCAAGTTACTGGTTTCAGTAGGTTACTGGTTTCAGTAGGTTACTGGTTTCAACAGGTTACTGGTTTCAGCAGGTTACTGGTTTCTGTAGGTTACTGGTTTCAGCAAGTTACTGGTTTCAGTAGGTTACTGGTTTCAGCAAGTTACTGGT
Organism: Poeciliopsis prolifica; assembly: GCF_027474105.1. Classification (NCBI taxonomy): domain Eukaryota; kingdom Metazoa; phylum Chordata; class Actinopteri; order Cyprinodontiformes; family Poeciliidae; genus Poeciliopsis; species Poeciliopsis prolifica. The sequence continues at coordinate 1,560,643 of NW_026562438.1, read as the reverse complement.
TTCAGTAGGTTTCTGGTTTCAGTAGGTTACTGGTTTCAGTAGGTTACTGGTTTCAACAGGTTACTGGTTTCAGCAGGTTACTGGTTTCAGTAGGTTACTGGTTTCAGCAGGTTACTGGTTTCAACAGGTTACTGGTTTCAGAAGGTTACTGGTTTCAGCAGGTTACTGGTTTCAGCAGGTTACTGGTTTCAGAGGTTACTGGTTTCAGTAGGTTACTGGTTTCAACAGGTTACTGGTTTCAACAGGTTACTGGTTTCAACAGGTTACTGGTTTCAGGTTACTGGGTTACTGGTTTCAACAGATTACTGGTTTCAACAGGTTACTGGTTTCAGCAGGTTACTGGTTTCAGTAGGTTACTGGTTTCAGCAGGTTACTGGTTTCAACAGGTTACTGGTTTCAGAAGGTTACTGGTTTCAGCAGGTTACTGGTTTCAGCAGGTTACTGGTTTCAGTAGGTTACTGGTTTCAGTAGGTTACTGGTTTCAACAGGTTACTGGTTTCAACAGGTTACTGGTTTCAACAGGTTACTGGTTGTTACTGGTTTCAACAGGTTACTGGTTTCAACAGGTTACTGGTTTCAGCAGTTACTGGTTCCAGTAGGTTACTGGTTTCAACAGGTTACTGGTTTCAGCAAGTTACTGGTTTCAGAAGGTACTGGTTTCAACAGGTTACTGGTTTCAGTAAGTTATTGGTTTCAACAGGTTACTGGTTGTTACTGGTTTCAACAGGTTACTGGTTTCAGTAGATTACTGGTTTCAGCAAGTTACTGGTTTCAGTAGGTTACTGGTTTCAGTAGGTTACTGGTTTCAACAGGTTACTGGTTTCAGCAGGTTACTGGTTTCTGTAGGTTACTGGTTTCAGCAAGTTACTGGTTTCAGTAGGTTACTGGTTTCAGCAAGTTACTGGTTTCAGTAGGTTACTGGTTTCAGTAGGTTACTGGTTTCAACAGGTTACTGGTTTCAGTAGGTTACTGGTTTCAGTAGTTACTGGTTTCACAGGTTACTGGTTTCAACAGGTTACTGGTTTCTGCAAGGTTACTGGTTTCAGTAGGTTACTGGTTTCAACAGGTTACTGGTTTCAACAGGTTACTGGTTTCAGTAGGTTACTGGTTTCAACAGGTTACTGGTTTCAACAGGTTACTGGTTTCAACAGGTTACTGGTTACTGGTTTCAACAGATTACTGGTTTCAACAGGTTACTGGTTTCAGCAAGTTACTGGTTCAGTAGGTTACTGGTTTCAACAGGTTACTGGTTTCAGCAGTTACTGGTTTCAGAAGGTAACTGGTTTCAACAGGTTACTGGTTTCAGTAAGTTATTGGTTTCAACAGGTTACTGGTTGTTACTGGTTTCAACAGGTTACTAGTTTCAGTAGATTACTGGTTTCAGCAAGTTACTGGTTTCAGTAGGTTACTGGTTTCAGTAGGTTACTGGTTTCAACAGGTTACTGGTTTCAGCAGGTTACTGGTTAGGTTACTGGTTTCAGCAGTTACTGGTTTCAGTAGGTTACTGGTTTCAGCAAGTTACTGGTTTCAGTAGGTTACTGGTTTCAGTAGGTTACTGGTTTCAACAGGTTACTGGTTTCAGTAGGTTACTGGTTTCAGTAGGTTACTGGTTTCAACAGGTTACTGGTTTCAACAGGTTACTGGTTTCGCAAGTTACTGGTTTCAGTAGGTTACTGGTTTCAACAGGTTACTGGTTTCAACAGGTTACTGGTTTCAGCAAGTTACTGGTTTCAGTAGGTTACTGGTTTCAGTAGGTTACTGGTTTCAACAGGTTACTGGTTTCAGCAGGTTACTGGTTTCAGTAGGTTACTGGTTTCAGTAGGTTACTGGTTTCAACAGGTTACTGGTTTCAACAGGTTACTGGTTTCAGTAGGTTACTGGTTTCACAGGTTACTGGTTTCAACAGGTTACTGGTTTCAGTAGGTTATTGGTTTAAGTAGTTACTGGTTTCAACAGGTTACTGGTTTGGTTTCAACAGGTTACTGGTTTCAACAGGTTATTGGTTTCAGCAGGTTACTGGTTTCAGTAGGTTACTGGTTTCAACAGGTTACTGGTTTCAGCAAGTTACTGGTTTCAGTAGGTTACTGGTTTCAGTAGGTTACTGGTTTCAACAGGTTACTGGTTTCAGCAGGTTACTGGTTTCAGTAGGTTACTGGTTTCAGTAGGTTACTGGTTTCAACAGGTTACTGGTTGTTACTGGTTTCAACAGGTTACTGGTTTCAACAGGTTACTGGGTTACTGGTTTCAGTAGGTTACTGGTTTCAACAGGTTACTGGTTTCAGCAAGTTACTGGTTTCAGTCGGTTACTGGTTTCAACAGGTTACTGGTTTCAACAGGTTACTGGTTGTTACTGTTTCAGTAGGTTACTGGGTTACTGGTTTCAACAGGTTACTGGTTTCAGCAAGTTACTGGTTTCAGTAGGTTACTGGTTTCAACAGGTTACTGGTTTCAGTAGGTTACTGGTTTCAGTAGGTACTGGTTTTAGTAGGTTACTGGTTGTTACTGGTTTCAACAGGTTACTGGTTTCAACAGGTTACTGGTTTCAGTAGGTTACTGGTTTCAACAGGTTACTGGTTTCAGTAGGTTACTGGTTTCAACAGGTTACTGGTTGTTACTGGTTTCAACAGGTTACTGGTTTCAGCAAGTTACTGGTTTCAGTAGGTTACTGGTTTCAACAGGTTACTGGTTTCAGTAGGTTACTGGTTTCAGTAGGTTACTGGTTTCAACAGGTTACTGGTTTTGTTACTGGTTTCAACAGGTTACTGGTTTCAACAGGTTACTGGTTTCAGCAGGTTACTGGTTTCAAAGGTTACTGGTTTCAGTAGGTTACTGGTTTCAGTAGGTTACTGGTTTCACAGGTTACTGGTTTCAGTAGGTTACTGGTTTCAAAGGTTACTGGTTTCAGCAGGTTACTGGTTTCACAGGTTACTGGTTTCACAGGTTACTGGTTTCAGTAGGTTACTGGTTTCAACAGGTTACTGGTTTCAACAGGTTACTGGTTTCAGTAGGTTACTGGTTTCAGTAGGTTACTGGTTTCAACAGGTTACTGGTTTCAGCAGTTACTGGTTTCAAGGTTACTGGTTTCAACAGGTTACTGGTTTCAGTAGGTTACTGGTTTCAACAGGTTACTGGGTTTCAACAGTACGGGTTTAGGTTTTGGTTTACTGGGTTTGGTTGTTACTGGTTTCAACAGGTTACTGGTTTCAGTAGGTTACTGGTTTCAACAGGTTACTGGTTTCAGCAAGTTACTGGTTTCAGTAGGTTACTGGTTTCAGTAGGTTACTGGTTTCAACAGGTTACTGGTTTCAGCAGGTTACTGGTTTCTGTAGGTTACTGGTTTCAGCAAGTTACTGGTTTCAGTAGGTTACTGGTTTCAGCAAGTTACTGGTTTCAGTAGGTTTCTGGTTTCAGTAGGTTACTGGTTTCAGTAGGTTACTGGTTTCAACAGGTTACTGGTTTCAGCAGGTTACTGGTTTCAGTAGGTTACTGGTTTCAGCAGGTTACTGGTTTCAACAGGTTACTGGTTTCAGAAGGTTACTGGTTTCAGCAGGTTACTGGTTTCAGCAGGTTACTGGTTTCAGAAGGTTACTGGTTTCAGTAGGTTACTGGTTTCAACAGGTCACTGGTTTCAACAGGTTACTGGTTCAACAGGTTACTGGTTTCAACAGGTTACTGGTTGTTACTGGTTTCAACAGATTACTGGTTTCAACAGGTTACTGGTTTCAGCAGGTTACTGGTTTCAGTAGGTTACTGGTTTCAGCAGGTTACTGGTTTCAACAGGTTACTGGTTTCAGAAGGTTACTGGTTTCAGCAGGTTACTGGTTTCAGCAGGTTACTGGTTTCAGTAGGTTACTGGTTTCAGTAGGTTACTGGTTTCAACAGGTTACTGGTTTCAACAGGTTACTGGTTTCAACAGGTTACTGGTTGTTACTGGTTTCAACAGATTACTGGTTTCAACAGGTTACTGGTTTCAGCAAGTTACTGGTTCCAGTAGGTTACTGGTTTCAACAGGTTACTGGTTTCAGCAAGTTACTGGTTTCAGAAGGTAACTGGTTTCAACAGGTTACTGGTTTCAGTAAGTTATTGGTTTCAACAGGTTACTGGTTGTTACTGGTTTCAACAGGTTACTGGTTTCAGTAGATTACTGGTTTCAGCAAGTTACTGGTTTCAGTAGGTTACTGGTTTCAGTAGGTTACTGGTTTCAACAGGTTACTGGTTTCAGCAGGTTACTGGTTTCTGTAGGTTACTGGTTTCAGCAAGTTACTGGTTTCAGTAGGTTACTGGTTTCAGCATGTTACTGGTTTCAGTAGGTTACTGGTTTCAGTAGGTTACTGGTTTCAGTAGGTTACTGGTTTCAGTAGGTTACTGGTTTCAGTAAGTTACTGGTTTCAACAGGTTACTGGTTTCAACAGGTTACTGGTTCTGCAAGTTACTGGTTTCAGTAGGTTACTGGTTTCAACAGGTTACTGGTTTCAACAGGTTACTGGTTTCAGTAGGTTACTGGTTTCAACAGGTTACTGGTTTCAACAGGTTACTGGTTTCAACAGGTTACTGGTTGTTACTGGTTTCACAGATTACTGGTTTCAACAGGTTACTGGTTTCAGCAAGTTACTGGTTCCAGTAGGTTACTGGTTTCAACAGGTTACTGGTTTCAGCAAGTTACTGGTTTCAGAAGGTACTGGTTTCAACAGGTTACTGGTTTCAGTAAGTTATTGGTTTCAACAGGTTACTGTTGTTACTGGTTTCAACAGGTTACTAGTTCAGTAGATTACTGGTTTCAGCAAGTTACTGGTTTCAGTAGGTTACTGGTTTCAGTAGGTTACTGGTTTCAACAGGTTACTGGTTTCAGCAGGTTACTGGTTTCTGTAGGTTACTGGTTTCAGCAAGTTACTGGTTTCAGTAGGTTACTGGTTTCAGCAAGTTACTGGTTTCAGTAGGTTACTGGTTTCAGTAGGTTACTGGTTTCAACAGGTTACTGGTTTCAGTAGGTTACTGGTTTCAGTAGGTTACTGGTTTCAACAGGTTACTGGTTTCAACAGGTACTGGTTTCTGCAAGTTACTGGTTTCAGTAGGTTACTGGTTTCAACAGGTTACTGGTTTCAACAGGTTACTGGTTTCAGCAAGTTACTGGTTTCAGTAGGTTACTGGTTTCAGTAGGTTACTGGTTTCAACAGGTTACTGGTTTCAGCAGGTTACTGGTTTCAGTAGGTTACTGGTTTCAGTAGGTTACTGGTTTCAACAGGTTACTGGTTTCAACAGGTTACTGGTTTCAGTAGGTTACTGGTTTACACAGGTTACTGGTTTCAACAGGTTACTGGTTTCAGTAGGTTATTGGTTTAAGTAAGTTACTGGTTTCAACAGGTTACTGGTTGTTACTGGTTTCAACAGGTTACTGGTTTCAACAGGTTACTGGTTTCAGCAAGTTACTGGTTTCAGTAGGTTACTGGTTTCAACAGGTTACTGGTTTCAGCAAATTACTGGTTTCAGTAGGTTACTGGTTTCAGCAGGTTACTGGTTTCAACAGGTTACTGGTTTCAGTAGGTTACTGGTTTCAGTAGGTTACTGGTTTCAGTAAGTTACTGGTTTCAACAGGTTACTGGTTGTTACTGGTTTCAACAGGTTACTGGTTTCAACAGGTTACTGGTTGTTACTGGTTTCAGTAGGTTACTGGTTTCAACAGGTTACTGGTTTCAGCAAGTTACTGGTTTCAGTCGGTTACTGGTTTCAACAGGTTACTGGTTTCAACAGGTTACTGGTTGTTACTGGTTTCAGTAGGTTACGGTTGTTACTGGTTTCAACAGGTTACTGGTTTCAGCAAGTTACTGGTTTCAGTAGGTTACTGGTTTCAACAGGTTACTGGTTTCAGTAGGTTACTGGTTTCAGTAGGTTACTGGTTTTAGTAGGTTACTGGTTGTTACTGGTTTCAACAGGTTACTGTTTCAACAGGTTACTGGTTTCAGTAGGTTACTGGTTTCAACAGGTTACTGGTTTCAGTAGGTTACTGGTTTCAACAGGTTACTGGTTGTTACTGGTTTCAACAGGTTACTGGTTTCAGCAGGTTACTGGTTTCAGTAGGTTACTGGTTTCAACAGGTTACTGGTTTCAGTAGGTTACTGGTTTCAGTAGGTTACGGGTTTCAACAGGTTACTGGTTTCAGGAGGTTACTGGTTTCAACAGGTTACTGGTTTCAACAGGTTACTGGTTTCAGCAGTTACTGGTTTCAGTAAGTTACTGGTTTCAGTAGGTTACTGGTTTCAGTAGGTTACTGGTTTCAGCAGGTTACTGGTTTCAGTAGGTTAATGGTTTCAATAGGTTAGTGGTTTCAGCAGGTTACTGGTTTCAACAGGTTACTGGTTTCAACAGGTTACTGGTTTCAGTAGGTTACTGGTTTCAACAGGTTACTGGTTTCAACAGGTTACTGGTTTCAGTAGGTTACTGGTTTCAGTAGGTTACTGGTTTCAGCAGGTTACTGGTTTCAGTAGGTTACTGGTTTCAGCAGGTTACTGATTTCAGTAGGTTACTGGTATCAGTAGGTTACTGGTTTCAACAGGTTACTGGTTTCAGTAAGTTACTGGTTTCAGCAAGTTACTGGTTTCAATAGGTTACTGGTTTCAGCAGGTTACTGGTTTCAGAAGGTTACTGGTTTCAGCAGGTTACTGGTTTCAGCAAGTTACTGGTTTCAGTAGGTTACTGGTTTCAACAGGTTACTGGTTTCAGTAGGTTACTGGTTTCAACAGGTTACTGGTTTCAGTAGGTTACTGGTTTCAGTAGGTTACTGGTTTCAACAGGTTACTGGTTTCAGTAGGTTACTGGTTTCAACAGGTTACTGGTTTCAATAGGTTACTGGTTTCAACAGGTTACTGGTTTCAGTAGGTTACTGGTTTCAACAGGTTACTGGTTTCAGTAAGTTACTGGTTTCAGTAGGTTACTGGTTTCAACAGGTTACTGGTTTCAGTAGGTTACTGGTTTCAATAGGTTACTGGTTTCAGCAGGTTACTGGTTTTAACAGGTTACTGGTTTCAAAAGGTTACTGGTTTCAGTAGGTTACTGGTTTCAACAGGTTACTGGTTTCAGTAGGTTACTGGTTTCAACAGGTTACTGGTTTCAGCAGGTTACTGGTTTCAGTAGGTTACTGGTTTCAACAGGTTACTGGTTTCAGCAAATTACTGGTTTCAGTAGGTTACTGGTTTCAGCAAGTTACTGGTTTCAGTAGGTTACTGGTTTCAACAGGTTACTGGTTTCAACAGGTTGCTGGTTGTTACTGGTTTCAACAGGTTACTGGTTTCAACAGGTTAGTGGTTTCAGTAGGTTACTGGTTTCAGCAGGTTACTGGTTTCAGTAGGTTACTGGTTTCAATAGGTTACTGGTTTCAGCAGGTTACTGGTTTTAACAGGTTACTGGTTTCAAAAGGATACTGGTTTCAACAGGTTACTGGTTTCTGCAAGATACTGGTTTCAGCAAGTTACTGGTTTCAGTAGGTTACTGGTTTCAACAGGTTACTGGTTTCAGCAGGTTACTGGTTTCAGTAGGTTACTGGTTTCAACAGGTTACTGTTTCAGCAGGTTACTGGTTTCAGTAGGTTACTGGTTTCAACAGGTTACTGGTTTCAGCAGGTTACTGGTTTCAGTAGGTTACTGGTTTCAACAGGTTACTGGTTTCAACAGGTTACTGGTTTCAGTAGGTTACTGGTTTCAACAGGTTACTGGTTTCAGCAAGTTACTGGTTTCAGTAGGTTACTGGTTTCAACAGGTTACTGGTTTCAACAGGTTACTGGTTTCAGCAAGTTACTGGTTTCAGTAGGTTACTGGTTTCAACAGTTACTGGTTTCAGCAGGTTACTGGTTTCAGTAGGTTACTGATTTCAACAGGTTACTGGTTTCAGCAAGTTACTGGTTTCAGTAGGTTACTGGTTTCAGTAAGTTACTGGTTTCAACAGATTACTGGTTTCAACAGGTTACTGGTTTCTGCAAGATACTGGTTTCAGCAAGTTACTGGTTTCAGCAAGTTACTGGTTTCAGTAGGTTACTGGTTTCAGCAGGTTACTGGTTTCAGCAGGTTACTGGTTTCACTAGGTTACTGGTTTCAGCAGGTTACTGGTTTCAGAAGGTTACTGGTTTCAACAGGTTACTGGTTTCAGTAGGTTACTGGTTTCAACAGGTTACTGGTTTCAGTAGGTTACTGGTTTCAGCAGGTTACTGGTTTCAGTAGGTTACTGGTTGTTACTGGTTTCAACAGGTTACTGGTTTCAGCAAGTTACTGGTTTCAGTAGGTTACTGGTTTCAACAGGTTACTGGTTTCAGTAGGTTACTGGTTTCAGTAGGTTACTGGTTTTAGTAGGTTACTGGTTGTTACTGGTTTCAACAGGTTACTGGTTTCAACAGGTTACTGGTTTCAGTAGGTTACTGGTTTCAACAGGTTACTGGTTTCACTAGGTTACTGGTTTCAACAGGTTACTGGTTGTTACTGGTTTCAACAGATTACTGGTTTCAACAGGTTACTGGTTTCTGCAAGATACTGGTTTCAGCAAGTTACTGGTTTCAGCAAGTTACTGGTTTCAGTAGGTTACTGGTTTCAGCAGGTTACTGGTTTCAGCAGGTTACTGGTTTCACTAGGTTACTGGTTTCAGCAGGTTACTGGTTTCAGAAGGTTACTGGTTTCAACAGGTTACTGGTTTCAGTAGGTTACTGGTTTCAACAGGTTACTGGTTTCAGTAGGTTACTGGTTTCAGCAGGTTACTGGTTTCAGTAGGTTACTGGTTGTTACTGGTTCAACAGGTTACTGGTTTCAGCAAGTTACTGGTTTCAGTAGGTTACTGGTTTCAACAGGTTACTGGTTTCAGTAGGTTACTGGTTTCAGTAGGTTACTGGTTTTAGTAGGTTACTGGTTGTTACTGGTTTCAACAGGTTACTGGTTTCAACAGGTTACTGGTTTCAGTAGGTTACTGGTTTCAACAGGTTACTGGTTTCAGTAGGTTACTGGTTTCAACAGGTTACTGGTTGTTACTGGTTTCAACAGGTTACTGGTTTCAGCAGGTTACTGGTTTCAGTAGGTTACTGGTTTCAACAGGTTACTGGTTTCAGTAGGTTACTGGTTTCAGTAGGTTACGGGTTTCAACAGGTTAGGTTACAGGGAGGTTACTGGTTTCAACAGGTTACTGGTTTCAACAGGTTACTGGTTTCAGCAAGTTACTGGTTTCAGTAAGTTACTGGTTTCAGTAGGTTACTGGTTTCAGTAGGTTACTGGTTTCAGCAGGTTACTGGTTTCAGTAGGTTACTGGTTTCAACAGGTTACTGGTTTCAACAGGTTACTGGTTTCAGTAGGTTACTGGTTTCAACAGGTTACTGGTTTCAACAGGTTACTGGTTTCAGTAGGTTACTGGTTTCAGTAGGTTACTGGTTTCAGCAGGTTACTGGTTTCAGTAGGTTACTGGTTTCAGCAGGTTACTGATTTCAGTAGGTTACTGGCATCAGTAGGTTACTGGTTTCAACAGGTTACTGGTTTCAGTAAGTTACTGGTTTCAGCAAGTTACTGGTTTCAACAGGTTACTGGTTTCAGTAGGTTACTGGTTTCAGCAGGTTACTGGTTTCAGCAGGTTACTGGTTTCAGTAAGTTACTGGTTTCAGTAGGTTACTGGTTTCAACAGGTTACTGGTTTCAGTAGGTTACTGGTTTCAGTAGGTTACTGGTTTCAACAGGTTACTGGTTTCAATAGGTTACTGGTTTCAACAGGTTACTGGTTTCAGTAGGTTACTGGTTTCAACAGGTTACTGGTTTCAGTAGGTTACTGGTTTCAGTAGGTTACTGGTTTCAACAGGTTACTGGTTTCAGTAGGTTACTGGTTTCAATAGGTTACTGGTTTCAGCAGGTTACTGGTTTAACAGGTTACTGGTTTCAAAAGGTTACTGGTTTCAGTAGGTTACTGGTTTCAACAGGTTACTGGTTTCAGTAGGTTACTGGTTTCAACAGGTTACTGGTTTCAGCAGGTTACTGGTTTCAGTAGGTTACTGGTTTCAACAGGTTACTGGTTTCAGCAAATTACTGGTTTCAGTAGGTTACTGGTTTCAGCAAGTTACTGGTTTCAGTAGGTTACTGGTTTCAACAGGTTACTGGTTTCAACAGGTTGCTGGTTGTTACTGGTTTCAACAGGTTACTGGTTTCAACAGGTTAGTGGTTTCAGTAGGTTACTGGTTTCAGCAGGTTACTGGTTTCAGTAGGTTACTGGTTTCAATAGGTTACTGGTTTCAGCAGGTTACTGGTTTTAACAGGTTACTGGTTTCAAAAGGATACTGGTTTCAGTAGGTTACTGGTTTCAACAGGTTACTGGTTTCAGTAGGTTACTGGTTTCAACAGGTTACTGGTTTCAACAGGTTACTGGTTTCAGTAGGTTACTGGTTTCAACAGGTTACTGGTTTCAGTAGGTTACTGGTTTCAGCAGATTACTGGTTTCAGTAGGTTACTGGTTTCAATAGGTTACTGGTTTCAGCAGGTTACTGGTTTCAGCAGGTTACTGGTTTCAATAGGTTACTGGTTTCAGCTGGTTACTGTTTTCAGTAAGTTACTGGTTTCAACAGGTTACTGGTTTCAGTAGGTTACTGGTTTCAATAGGTTACTGGTTTCAGCAGGTTACAGGTTTCAACAGGTTACTGGTTTCAACAGGTTACTGGTTTCAGTAGGTTACTGGTTTCAACAGGTTACTGGTTTCAGTAGGTTACTGGTTTCCGTAGGTTACTGGTTTCAACAGGTTACTGGTTTCAGTAGGTTACTGGTTTCAGCAGATTACTGGTTTTAGTAGGTTACTGGTTTCAACAGGTTACTGGTTTCAGCAGGTTACTGGTTTCAGTAGGTTACTGGTTTCAGTAGGTTACTGGTTTCAACAGGTTACTGGTTTCAGTAGGTTACTGGTTTCAGTAGGTTACTGGTTTCAACAGGTTACTGGTTTCAGTAGGTTACTGGTTTCAGTAGGTTACTGGTTTCAACAGGTTACTGGTTTCAGGAGGTTACTGGTTTCAACAGGTTACTGGTTTCAACAGGTTACTGGTTTCAGCAAGTTACTGGTTTCAGTAAGTTACTGGTTTCAGTAGGTTACTGGTTTCAGTAGGTTACTGGTTTCAGCAGGTTACTGGTTTCAGTAGGTTACTGGTTTCAATAGGTTAGTGGTTTCAGCAGTTACTGGTTTCAGTAGGTTACTGGTTTCAACAGGTTACTGGTTTCAGTAGGTTACTGGTTTCAGTAGGTTACTGGTTTCAACAGGTTACTGGTTTCAACAGGTTACTGGTTTCAGTAGGTTACTGGTTTCAGCAGGTTACTGGTTTCAGTAGGTTACTGGTTTCAACAGGTTACTGGTTTCAGCAGGTTACTGATTTCAGTAGGTTACTGGTATCAGTAGGTTACTGGTTTCAACAGGTTACTGGTTTCAGTAAGTTACTGGTTTCAGCAAGTTACTGGTTTCAACAGGTTACTGGTTTCAGTAGGTTACTGGTTTCAGTAGGTTACTGGTTTCAACAGGTTACTGGTTTCAGTAGGTTACTGGTTTCAGCAGGTTACTGGTTTCAGCAGGTTACTGGTTTCAGCAAGTTACTGGTTTCATAAGTTACTGGTTTCAACAGGTTACTGGTTTCAGTAGGTTACTGGTTTCAGTAGGTTACTGGTTTCAACAGGTTACTGGTTTCAGTAGGTTACTGGTTTCAACAGGTTACTGGTTTCAATAGGTTACTGGTTTCAACAGGTTACTGGTTTCAGTAGGTTACTGGTTTCAGTAGGTTACTGGTTTCAACAGGTTACTGGTTTCAACAGGTTACTGGTTTCAGTAGGTTACTGGTTTCAACAGGTTACTGGTTTCAGTAGGTTATGGTTTCCGTAGGTTACTGGTTTCAACAGGTTACTGGTTTCAGTAGGTTACTGGTTCAACAGGTTACTGGTTTCAACAGGTTACTGGTTTCAACAGATTACTGGTTTCAACAGGTTACTGGTTTCAGCAAGTTACTGGTTTCAACAGGTTACTGGTTTCAGTAGGTTACTGGTTTCAATAGGTTACTGGTTTCAGCAGGTTACTGGTTTCAGCAAGTTACTGGTTTCATTAAGTTACTGGTTTCAACAGGTTACTGGTTTCAGTAGGTTACTGGTTTCAACAGGTTACTGGTTTCAGTAGGTTACTGGTTTCAGTAGGTTACTGGTTTCAACAGGTTACTGGTTTCAGTAGGTTACTGGTTTCAGCAGGTTACTGTTTCAATAGGTTACTGGTTTCAACAGGTTACTGGTTTCAGTAGGTTACTGGTTTCAGTAGGTTACTGGTTTCAACAGGTTACTGGTTTCAGTAGGTTACTGGTTTCCGTAGGTTACTGGTTTCAACAGGTTACTGGTTTCAGTAGGTTACTGGTTTCAACAGGTTACTGGTTTCAACAGGTTACTGGTTTCAGTAAGTTACTGGTTCAACAGGTTACTGGTTTCAGTAGGTTACTGGTTTCAACAGGTACTGGTTTCAGTAGGTTACTGGTTTCAACAGGTTACTGGTTTCAGTAAGTTACTGGTTTTCAACAGGTTACTGGTTTCAGTAGGTTACTGGTTTCAGTAGGTTACTGGTTTCAGTAGGTTACTGGTTTCAATGATGTCATTCCTGCTCATTATGACTAAAGTCTGTTCTGTGCTCTCCGTGTGCAGATGACCTTCCCGCTGCGCTGGCTCTGCCCCTACATCCCTCTGTGTCCGCTGCAGATGGCCGACGTGCTGCTGGCGCCCATGCCTTTCATCGTCGGCGTTCACTCCAGCTACTTTGACCTCTACGACCCCCCGCCAGAGGTCGTCTGCGTCGACTTGGACACCAACACCATCTTCCAGTGAGTCTGAGTCGCTGCAGCTCCTGCGGCCGCCAACGAGGAGATCATCAGCTGCTCTTGTTCGGATCCCTGCAGGTCAGAAGATAAGAAGCCGCTGTCATGGCGATCGCTACCCAGGAAGCACGGAAAGACGCTGTTCAGCACCCTGACCAACCTACACCGGACCCTGGAGAAGAGTGAGGGGCCGCTGAGTGCGTCAGGAGAGCAGTTAGAGGTCAGGGGTCACGCTGTGCTTCTTCCTGCAGTTTGTAGCCCCGGCCAGGAGGAGGCGACGCTGGAGTTCCTGCTCACCGACTACGACCAGATCTACCGGCGTCAGAAGCAGCTGGAGCTGGAGATCCAGGAGGCCTTCCTGCGCTTCATGAGCTGCCTGCTGCAGGGATACCGCGCCTTCCTGCTGCCCATCACGCAGGCGCCGTCCGACACCACCACCGACTGCAGCTCCCTGTTCAACCTGCAGGGTGCGCTCTCCTCAAAACACGCTCTAGTCTCTGCAGGAAGCTTCTGCTGCAGAGTCTCACTGTCAGCACAGGCAGGCTCTACATCATAATACTGTTCTAGAAACAATACAGGTTCTGCAGCAGAGAAATGAAAAATATTCCTGCTTTAAAATCCAACAAAACTTTATTTCACCAGGATATTAAGGTTCTTATTATATTTGTACAAAACATTTTATTTATCGCACGTCATTATTTTCTGTTTATATCTTTGTACAACTGTTTATAAATATTCATATTATGTATAGCACTTCTGGATAGATGCAAACTACATTTCGTCGTTTTGTACATGTGACAGTGCAATGACAATAAAGTTGAATTCTTTTCTATTCTAAATATAATTTTTAGTTAGCCAACCTGGTAGCCCCATGCAGCTCCTTGTGCACCACTAGGGGGAGCCACTGTTGAAGAAAGGCTGTTCCAGACCAGACTCTCTAAGACCAGTTTGACATTCCCCGGACTGGTGGTCCGCAGCCGCCCCCTAGTGGTCCGCCAGGAACTGCAAGTAAACTGTTTATTTACTGTGACGTCAGTATAAAGTGCGACCCAACAGCTAGCTTAGCAAAGGATTGTATTGAAAATAATGATTGAAAACTGGCTAAAAACAGAGTCGCTGTAAAGAACAGCTCCAGGAATATTTTCTGAGTTTATTTTTCTCTAATTGTGCTTCGAGATCACAAACAGCCTAAATGTTATTAATGCAACAGCAGTAAAGAACAGCTTGTTTTTCATTGCCTGTGTCTGACATCATTGGAAAGCTCAGGCACCTGCATGGCGCCGATTTCAGGTCAGGATCCTCAGCCTGTGTTTCAGAAACTGATCTAGGTCAAATATTTTATTTCTAAGACTACTGGTTAGAAATATCCGACTTTCACATGATACTGCGATGCTGCCTCAGCAGTCGAGCAGCAGCCTCTGACCCTGAACGACCTTTGACCCTGTGACTGCAGGCTTCCTGAAGTCTCGGGACCGGAGCCAGCAGAAGCTGTACGCCCAGCTGAGCCGGACCCAGATGTTCACCCAGTTCATCGAGGAATGCTCCTTCGTCAGCGACCGCCACGCCTGCCTCGAGTTCTTCGACGAGTGCGTCCAGAAGGTCAGAGGTCTAATTGTTTCCTTCCTTTGGCCTGGTGACCTTCTGTTGACCATCTGTTGACCCGCTGACCTTTGGGTGCCCAGGTGGACGTGGAGAAGCCGGAGGAGGTGCGGCTGATCGACCTGGACGAGAGCGGCGGCGGCGAACACACCGTCTTCATCATGCCACCCGAGGAGCCACAGGAGGTCGACGGCGCAGAATGCCCCGCCCGCTACAGGTGAGGCTCCTCCCCCAGGGGGCGACACAACAGGCGGCATGCGACCTGACGCGTCTCTCGCCCACAGCTACGACACGTTCCCCAGCCTGACAGCGGAGCTATTCGACCGACCGCAGGACCCACTGCGCGCGCCGGCTAGAGGCAGTGCTCCCAGCAGCCCCGCACCCCGCCGCACCAAGCAGGTAGCCATTCTGGTTCTGACCCGGTTCTGCTCCAACAAGAACCGGGTCCTGATGTACAGGTTCCTGCAGTTTAATGTGTTGATTTAGTGGAGAATGTGGCAATGCATTCTTCAGAACCGACCGACCCGGTTTCAAGACCGCAGTTCTGGAAACGATTCTGCCAGGTCAAAGGAAGGTTCTACAGATCGGATCAGAACCACAGAAAGACAAAACAACATAGATAAGATAAAAACAATTCAAACATCTGAATGAGGGATGGATGAATGGATGGTTAGATGGATGATGGATGGATGGATGGATGGATGGATGGATGGATGATGGATGGATGGATGGATGGATGATGGATGGATGGATGGGATGGATGGATGGATGGATGGATGGATGATGGATGGATGGATGGATGGATGGTTGGATGGATGATGGATGGATGGTTGGATGATGATGGATGGATGGATGGATGGTTGTATGGATGATGGATGGATGGTTGGATGGATGATGGATGGATGGATGGTTGTATGGATGATGGATGGATGGATGGATGGATGGATGGTTGGATGGATGGATGGTTGGATGTTGGATGGATGTTGGTTGGATGGATGGATGTTGGTTGGTTGGATGGATGGATGTTGGTTGGATGGATGGATGATGGATGGATGTTGGATGGATGTTGGTTGGATGGATGTTGGTTGGATGGATGTTGGATGGATGGATGTTGGTTGGATGGATGTTGGTTGGATGGATGGATGTTGGTTGGTTGGATGGATTTGGATGGAGGATGGATGTTGGTTGGATGAATGGATGTTGGATGGATGGATGGATGTTGGTTGGATGTTGGTTGGTTGGTTGGATGGATGTTGGTTGGATGGATGGATGTTGGTTGGATGGATGTTGGTTGGATGGATGGATGTTGGTTGGATGGATGGATGTTGGTTGGATGGATGTTGGTTGGATGGATGGATGTTGGTTGGTTGGATGGATGGATGTTGGTTGGATGGATGTTGGTTGGATGGATGGATGTTGGTTGGATGGATGTTGGTTGGTTGGATGGATGTTGGTTGGATGGATGTTGGATGGTTGGATGGATGTTGGTTGGATGGATGGATGTAAGTTGGTGGATGGATGGATGTTGGTTGGATGGATGTTGGTTGGATGGATGTTGGTTGGATGGATGGATGTTGGTTGGTTGGATGGATATTGGATGGAGGATGGATGTTGGTTGGATGGATGTTGGTTGGATGAATGGATGTTGGATGGATGGATGGATGTTGGTTGGATGGATGTTGGTTGGTTGGTTGGATGGATGTTGGATGGATGGATGGATGTTGGTTGGATGGATGTTGGTTGGTTGGTTGGATGGATGGATGTTGGTTGGATGGATGTTGGTTGGATGGATGGATTTGGTTGGTTGGATGGATGGATGTTGGTTGGATGGATGTTGGTTGGATGGATGTATGTTGGTTGGATGGATGTTGGTTGGTTGGATGGATGTTGGTTGGATGGATGTTGGATGGTTGGATGGATGTTGGTTGGATGGATGGATGTTGGTTGGATGGATGTTGGATGGATGTTGGTTGGATGGATGGATGTTGGTTGGTTGGATGGATGTTGGTTGGATGAATGGATGTTGGTTGGTTGGATGGATGGATGTTGGTTGGATGGATGGATGTTGGTTGGATGGATGTTGGATGGTTGGATGGATATTGGTTGGATGGATGGATGTAAGTTGGATGGATGGATGGATGTTGGTTGGATGGATGTTGGTTGGATGGATGTTGGTTGGATGGATGGATGTTGGTTGGATGGATGGATGTTGGTTGGATGGATGGATGGATGGTGGATGGATGGATGGATGGATGTTGGTTGGATGGATAGATGTTGGTTGGATGGATGTTGGTTGGTTTGATGGATGTTGGTTGGATGGATGGATGTTGGTTGGATGTTGGTTGGATGGTTGGATGGATGGATGATGGTTGGTTGGTTGGATGGATGGATGTTGGTTGGATGGATGGATGTTGGTTGGATGGATGGATGTTGGATGGATGTTGGTTGGATGGTTGGTTGGTTTGTTGGTTGGATGGATGTTGGTTGGTTGGTTGGATGGATGGATGTTGGGTGAGCGTTAGGGTTTCTAGCAGATCTCAGGAGCAGCAGCAGGGGGCGCTTTTGGAGCAGCACCTGTGGGTCACCAGCTGGTGACCCAACCAGAACCAGAACCAGGCTCTGGTTCTGATGGACTCACAGAACCGCTGTGTATCTACAGGAGATCAAGGTGGCCCAGAAGCGGGCCCAGAAGTACTCTGCGGTTCCGGACATGTGGTCCAAATGCCTGCTGGGTCACTGCTACGGCCTGTGGTTCATCTACCTGCCCACCTTCGTCCGGGCCGAGGCCTCCAAGGTCCGCGCCCTGCACTCCGCCCACGACGTCCTCCGGCACATGGAGACCCGCAAGGTGGTGCTACCTGATGAGGTGAGGCCCGCCGGGCCGGGCCGGGGCGGGCCGGGCCGGGCGGGCTTGCCGCAGTAACAGAACCTCCGCTGTGTGTGTCAGGTGTGTTACCGCGTCCTGATGCAGCTGTGCGGTCAGTACGGCCAGCCGGTCCTCGCCGTCAGAGTCCTGCTGGAGATGAAGAAGGCCGGGATCACACCCAACACCATCACCTACGGCTACTACAACAAGGTCACACAGACACACGTTGCTGTGTTTGGACAGCCGAAGCCCAACCGGGCTCCAGGCCCACAAGGTCTTACAAACAAACGCACCGTAAAGTTCATGGCTGTTTTCCCTCCTCAGGCTGTGTTGGAGTGTAAGTGGCCCTCGACCAATCAGGGCGGCCGTCTCCGATGGGCTAAGCTGCGGAACGTTCTATTGGCCGTGGCTCAGTTCAGGCAGCCAATCAAACGGCGGCGGAAGAGCGGTTCTGTGGGCTCCAGAGGTCAGATGTCTGTAGTTTGTCCTGCAAGATAAACACCTCACCACTCTAAGCGATGAAGGTGATGAAGATCATCTCCGTTTCCATCCCAGGAGCCATGATGGAGGCCGATCAGAAGCCCCTCCCACAGTCCACTCTGATTCGTCAGTCCAGCTGGAGCGGCCTTAGCGAAAGCTCGAGTCACGAGTCTCTGACCGGGTCGCTGGTGAAGAGCTCCAGCCTGAGCAGCATGAAGACGCCCACAGTCAGTGGTGAGCACTGCTAGCAAAGAGCTAGCTCAGCTAACACTGAGTTGCTAATTATGACCATTTAGCTACTAAAAATGAGCTTAGCAATAACACCAAGCTAAGAATGAGCTCCACTATTAGCTCGTTAGCAGATCAGCAAATGTTCCCACAGGTCAGAGCTCACCTGATGCCCTGTCTGCCTTCAGAGCTCAAAGCCTGTGGGAAGTCCCCCGTCCTCCACGGTTCAGGGACAAACGGGGACACGGTCCACCGGAAGCCCCGCTGGGACGGAGAGAAGCCTCCGCTCCGCCTCCAGCGCCCCCTGGGGGAATCGTGGTGCGGCGCAGCGAGGTCTGCCTCTCCTCCTTCTACACCGAGTCGGAGCTGGACTGCAGATGTGAACCGAGGCTCAGCAGGTCGGTGTGTTCGTTCTGCCGGGTTTTCCGAGTTTATTCCAACCGATCTGACAGGATTTACGTTCTGACTGCAGACCCGACAGATCCGGGAGCGGCGGCGGAAAGAACAAGGCCAGAACTGTAGACGAAAACTCCAACCACGTGTCGTCCCCGAGCCGAGGAGGCCTGGCAGGGAAACTGCAGCAGCTCCTTACACCGACCAAACACCGAGCGTCGGTCCGGCGCGCCGCCAGCGTGGAAAACCGCCGGTCCGGAGGAGGGATCGGTCGGAAAGTGTCAGATCAGAGGCAGTCCAGGAAGTCCCAGGTGGCTGAAAGTCTGCTGAAGGCAAAGGAGCGGCTGGTGAACGCCACGTCAGAGGTGACTGCATGTTCCTGCTAAAGGCGATGAGCTGCAGATCCAGCAGCCTCCACCAGGGGCTGCTGTCCAGATCTTGTTGAGATGTTTCCCTGTAGTTCTGGATGTCTAGGCCGCTCTTGTCGTCTGGAATAACCAGTAATCTGTCCTCAGAGTTCGCTGTCGGTAGGAAGTGACCTGGACCTGACGGACACGCCCACCGCCGTGTATCCTCTGCGCAAGTCGTGGGACGCCAACCAGGACGGGGCGGGAATCGAGGTAACTCGGTCGGTGAGGTCGGTGAGGCGGCTTGGTCCCGGCGGAGCCTCACAGTGTGTTTGTGTCCAGGTTCTGATGTCCAGCTGCTCGCTGTGCCGCAGCTGCAACTCTCTGGTTTACGACGAGGAGATCATGGCGGGCTGGACCTCAGACGACTCCAACCTGAACTCCTCCTGCCCGTTCTGCGCCGCCTCCTTCGTCCCGTTCCTGAATGCAGAGATCTGCGACCCGGGGCCGGTCGGCAGGTACAGAACCTGCCGACCGGACGCTCATGCGCTCCTGGTTCTGTCGCGTCACCGGTTCTGCTCTTGCTCCTTCTTAGCGCGGAGCGCTGCTCCATGAACCTGGAGGATGAGGTGGAGAGCGCCGTGAGGCCCCCTAGTGGTCACCAGGCGTCCCTGCGGCCCCAGTGCAACGGGCTGAGCGACGACTCCAGCTCTGAAACCAGCACCTACTCCGAGACCAGCAAGGCCACCACGGTAACTCCCCTCGCCGCTGCCCCCGCTGTGGCGCTCCTCACTGCTGACAGGCTCCACCCTCTTTCCAGGTGTCGTCGGTGGGAGGGACTCCTCAGGTGACGGTGGCCTACCTGAGCCCTCTGGTTCTGAGGAAGGAACTGGAGAGTCTGCTGGAGAACGAGGGCGAGTCGGTTCTGGCCCAGCCTCAGTTTCTGGACAGCCACTCCATCATCTACTGGAACCTGGTCTGGTACTTCCAGCGGCTCGGCCTGCCCAGCAACCTGCTGCAGCTGGTCCGGAGCTCGCCACTGGTCAGCCACTTCACTCAGGTGACTCTGAAGAACTAGTTCATGTTGGGAGACTCAAATACTGTGAACTTGAACTCATTCGCTTTAGAAGGTTCTGCTGTCTGAACACAGAACCTTGATCCAGGTTTCTAATGACACCAGCTGTAGGCACCCGTAGTTTCCTGAAGGGCTAAAGTTCACATGAATATAAAGTTTTTTTGGGGGCCTCCAGCAGGGGGCCTCCAGCAGGGGGCCTCCAGCAGGGGCCCCCTCTGGCGTTGATAACAGCCTGTCTTGGTTGTTCCAGTCGGAGAACTATGCGGTGAGGGTCCGGCTCCTCTGGGACACGCTGAGCCCCGACACGGACCAGTGGCCGCCGCTCTACGTCCTCTGGAGGATCCACAGTAAGGACGACCGGCGGACAGGTCCAACACGAGACGCAGCGTACGCGTCGAGCTTTAACGTGTTCCTCCACCAGGTGGCGCCCCGATGAGGAGCTACAGCTGGAGGCGGCACAACCACCCGTTCACCCTGTCCTTCCTGGAGGAGGTTCTGCGCTGGGTGGGCATGAACGAGGTGCACAAGGCCATCACGCTCTTCCTGGACACCCTGGAGAAGCAGCCCGGGTCGCCACAGACCCAGAGGTGGGGGTTCGGACCGGCCCGCCAGTTCTGATGATTCATGCTGAGCCTGAACTCAGATGTTTGTGTTTTCCGGACTGACAGGAGCCTCTACCGGGAGATGCTGTTCCTGACGCTGGCAGCGATGGGAAAAGACCATGTCGGTAAGGCTCCTGGTTGACCTGGGTCGGGTTTCCGATCAGAACCAGGAAGGTTCTGGAAGTTCTGCTGTGCAATCCTCTCCCATCTCTGTCTGCAGCTGCATTCGATAAGAAGTACAAGACGGCGTTCCTGCGTCTCAGCAGCTCTCTGGGCCGAGACGAGCTCCGCAGGAAGCGGGCCCAGCCTCCCAGCACCAAAGCCATCGACTGCAGGCGCAGCTTCCACCCGCCGCTGGAGTGCTGAGCGCTTCCGGACCGGACCGGACCGGACCACCGGCAACCAACACCCCCTTCACCTCTCCGCCACCCCCTGGTGGAGGGCACAGCATCAGACTTCCTACCAACCTCTATGGATCCCGAAGTAACCAGCACAACCGGACCGGACCAGACAGGATCGGATCGGACCGGACTGCGGATCTGCGCTGTAGTCAGAGGAAGGCGCATAGTCATCAGCGGGAACCCAGAACCGAACCGGAGATTCCCGGGGAATCCGCTTCCTGAACTGGATCGTTGTGGACGAGACATTTATTGTTGAACTGTGAAAAATGGTTCTGACCCGTTTCAACTCCTCAGGACCGGTTCTATTGATCAGCGACACATCCAGGCTTCTGCTTTCCAACCAGCTGGGACTCGATCCAAAGTCCGGTCAGGGTCAAATGTCAGGATGGATCAGAACCACTTGGGATGAGAGGCAGAACGATTCAGCAGAAAAATGAAAAAAATCTGACCAGAACCAGGCCACGGTAGGGCCAGAACCCGACCAGAACCCGACCAGAACCCAGCAAGTTTCTGAGTTTCTGTCAATCCTTTCTCAGCTGGAAAACAATCAAATTTCTAGAACCAAATTTTGACATCAGAGCCAAAAATTCAGCCAGAAATTTGAAATCAGAGCCTCAGACGGAGCACGCTCAGTGGGCGGAGCCCGGAGCACGCTCAGTGGGGCGGAGCCTCAGACGGAGCACGCTCAGTGGGCGGAGCCTCAGACGGAGCACGCTCAGTGGGCGGAGCCTCAGACGGAGCACGCTCAGTGGGCGGAGCCTCAGACTGAGCACGCTCAGTGGGCGGAGCCTCAATGAGAAAGATATTTTAAGTTGATTTGGTTGGTTGTTTTTGGTTCTGGTTGGTTCTGGTTGGATCTGGTTGGTTCTGGTTGGATCTGGTTGGTTCTGGTTGGTTCTGGTTGGTTCTGGTTGGTTCTGGTTGGATCTGGTTGGTTCTGGTTGGTTCTGGTTGGATCTGGTTGGTTCTGGTTGGATCTGGTTGGATCTGGTTGGTTCTGGTTGGTTCTGGTTGGATCTGGTTGGTTCTGGTTGGATCTGGTTGGATCTGGTTGGTTCTGGTTGGTTCTGGTTGGATCTGGTTGGTTCTGGTTGGTTCTGGTTGGTTCTGGTTGGATCTGGTTGGTTCTGGTTGGATCTGGTTGGTTCTGGTTGGTTCTGGTTGGTTCTGGTTGGATCTGGTTGGTTCAGACCTTCAGAGTTCTGCCTCCTGTCTCAATTCTGGTTCTGCTCATTCACTCTGACTGACGTGCTGAAGGCCAGAGCTCAGGACTGGACCCTTCCTCACAATTCTGACCCGGTTCTGACCCGGAGATGATTATTTAAATTTGCTGTTTATCTAATTTATATCTGATTGTGGTTACCATGGCAATGTTCCTTTTTTTAACAAAATCGTCAATAAAAAGACGTCAAAAAAAACCTGGTGTTGTTTCTGTTCACCCACACTGATGATGGTTCTGGTTCTGGTTCTGGTTCCACATCCCTATGAGGATTATAGGGATGTTTTATTTTGTAGGAACGGACCGGAAGTGGGACAAGTGATTCTGCCTCGGGATGACTCGTGTCTTTTCGGGATGCGCTGAGTGGTTCTGGTTCTGGACAAGCAGCGGGCTGGGTCACGGAGAACCGGGAGGAGAGTCTTCCTCCTCCTCTTCCTCCTCCAGGTGGGTCAGCTCTCCGTCACGCGCTGCGGATCTCCGACAGGCAGGTTGGATGTTTGGTTGGATGTCTGGTTGTTGGCAGAATCAGCTGGTTCCGATCCAAAATCCTCATTTTCTGACTGTTTTGTGACTGAAGGTAATAAAAGGTTTAATTCTCCCGATATGTTTTTATTTCACAGCAGATGAAATAAAAACCGTTTCTACTTCCGAACCGAACCCATAAATCCGGTTTCATCTTCTGTTGCTCTTTATTGGAAACGTTGATCAATATTGATCCTTTATTTGTCGTTGCTGATTGATTAACCCTGTTTTGTGCGGCTTAAGGTGATAAACGCTTGATTTTAATTCCAGCTCCTGCCGCTGTGCTGAAGCGGGGCGGGGCTAAAGGTGCAGAGACACAAGATCTGACCGGAAATGCTGAAACTGCATTTCCGGTCAGATCAGGTAAAGTCACGTTTCTGCTGCTGAATGTTTTTGTATTTGGTTCGTTATGGCGGCGTCTGGATTTCAAAAGGTTGGAGGTATTGATTTGTTATTGAAATGTGATTTTGAATGATCTAAACTCTCTAGATCGGTTTCAGCTTCTGTTGCTCTTTATTGGAAACGTTGATCAATATTGATCAACGTTTCCGCTGCTCCCCGGCGGCGGTCAGCAGCGGCATCGTGCGTTTTGTTACAGTGGAAGTTAAAAGCCCACAATGTCCCATAATGTCCCACAATGTCCCATAATGTCCCACAATGTCCTATAGTGTCCCATAGTGTCCCACTGTGGAGCCGCTCTATGTGCCACAACATCTTTATTCCTGGACGATTGGTGGAATAAACTCATCTGGCCAATTCCTCCTTTACTGGATGGAAATGCTGATATTCTCAGTTTGGAGGATTTAATAGGAATATGGAACTGATTGTTCCCTGATGAATCATAAGAAGGTTTCATGCAGGATCCCTCATGTCCTCATCTCATGTCCTCATCCTGTCCGGTTTTTAAAAGAATTTAAACACAGTTCAATAGTTTGACTTCATTTCAGTTATTAGCCCCTCAAATTAATTTAACTTATTTATTGGTTACTAGCTGTGATTTGTAACAGCAGGAGTCATATTTAGTTTTGTAATATTTGTTCTCGACCAGACCTTCCAGCTGGATCACACAGCGCCACCATGTGGAGGAAAACGGTTCTACTGCTGCTTCACATCATGGAAGGTAAAAACTTTCAGAAATTGTTTGAGGATTTTTACTGGTTTAGTTTCTCATCGCTGATCTTCCAGATTTTTTCAGCATGGTTCTGACCCGGTAAAACATTCAGAACTTTATGGATTGAACAAGTTTCTCCATTTCCTGTTTTCTGACCAATCAGAGAGCAGATGGACACGCTCATTCACTTCCTCTTAGTTTGGTTCTGACTGGTTCTGGAGAACTTGGACCAAAGACTGTGTTGAACCTATCAGAACAAGGTTTGGACCCAGAAGGTTCTGCTGCTCATGATAGAAGAAAGTTGTAGATTTCAGGCAGAACCTTCAAAATAAAAGCATCTCTGAAACCTTTCAAACTGATTTCTTGTTTCAGGCTCAGCAACATGAAATCAGAATCCGTTCTTAGCTGGTCGGTGATGAACGGAACCGGTCCAGTCCTTCACTTCCTCTGCTTCGTGTTGCAGCTGCAGTGTCGCCGCCCTGCTGGCAGGGGGCGCCCTTCCCGGAGGCCGTGGTGTCCCCGGCGGCGGTGAGCAGCGGCATCGTGCGCGTCTCGGCCGCGGCGTCGCTCCAGCAGTGCGTGGCGGCGTGCTGTCACCTCCCGGCCTGCGACCTGGCCTGGCGCTTCCAGGGCCGCTGCTATGTGCTGAGCTGCCAGCAGGGGGCGGACTGCCGGCCCCGGGTCCGGCCCGGCGCCGACTCGGTTCTGGCCTTCCTGCAGCGTCCGGCCCGCTCCCTGCTGCGGTCCCTGCGAAGGCCGGCGCGGTTCGGCCGGACGCGGGGGCCCGGCGGCGACCAAGAGGCCCTCAAGGGCCCGGTTCTGTTCGACGGGCCCAAGCCAACCTGGTCCGACCCGGCGGCCCCGGAGGCGGATTGGTTCTGGTCTGAGTTCAACCAATCACAGGAGGCGGATCCTGGAGGGGCGGAGTCAGACAGCAACCTGACCGGAACCGGTACCGCGGATCAGGAGGAGCCGCGGTACCGATGGACCAGAACCACAGAACCAGCTGGTGCAGCTGCTGCAGCGCGAACGGTGAGTGAAGACCAATCCGGGTCAGAACCATCAGAACCAGCTCTGCTGGGTCTACAGAACTTGTAGAACCTCCTGCTCCTCTTCCTCTCTAGACAGGAAGTCAGACAGCAGAGCTTCCTGCGCCTGACTCCGCCCCTACGGGTCACATGATCACACCCGGTGACGTCATCAACACCACGGTGAACCCAGGTAGGCGACTCTGATCCGGGTCTGAACCGGACTGGCTTCTGACCTCTGATTGGACGATAAGATCAATGATGTGACATCATTCACTTCTAGAACCTGTTCTTTCCTTTGATTGGCTGTTGCCATGGTAACCGGTGTTATTTTGGGTCATCTGGGTCAGAACCAGCTGCAGAAATGCTTCATGTTGGGTCTGATCTGGACCGGCTACCTCCAGGTTGTCCCGTTGGGGACCCAGTGGACCTGGTGGACCCGGTGGACCTTGGCGCCGCCGTGACATCAGAACTAATTGATTCTTCTGAACCCGGGAACGGAACTTCAGGTCTGATCCTTGGTTCTGTAGAGGGTTCTGGTTCTGGATGGAAGCTTACTGCTGGAGTTGTTTTTGTTCTGACAGAACCTCTGAAGGTTCTCCAGGCTCCAACCACTGACCCGCTGAACCAGGTGACCTCTGACCTCACTACCTCAGCTGCTCTCCCCCAGACCACTGCAGGTATGTTAACCTGGTTCTGGTTCCTGTTGGTCCGGTTCTGCCAGGCTCTGGTTCTGACTCTGAACTGATTACTGATTTTTATTTATGAATTAGCATAAAATTTCCTTCAGAAGTTGCTTTTTTGTTTTTGGGAAACAAAAACACAAAGATGGAACCATCGACTCATTAGCATCGCACATGTTAGCCGCTACAGCTGGGCCGTTAGCCGCTACAGCTGGTCCGTTAGCCGCTACAGCTGGGCCGTTAGCCGCTACAGCTGGGCCGTTAGCCGCTACTGCTGGGCCGTTAGCCGCTACAGCTGGGCCGTTAGCCGCTACTGCTGGGCCGTTAGCCGCTACTGCTGGGCCGTTAGCCGCTACAGCTGGGCCGTTAGCCGCTACTGCTGGGCCGTTAGCCGCTACAGCTGGTCCGTTAGCCGCTACAGCTGGGCCGTTAGCCGCTACAGCTGGTCCGTTAGCCGCTACAGCTGGTCCGTTAGCCGCTACAGCTGGGCCGTTAGCCGCTACTGCTGGGCCGTTAGCCGCTACTGCTGGGCCGTTAGCCGCTACTGCTGGGCCGTTAGCCGCTACTGCTGGGCCGTTAGCCGCTACTGCTGGGCCGTTTAGCCGCTACTGCTTGAACCCGGCTGGCCGTCATCTCGGGCCTCTGCTGCCCGGTTCTGATCGTTCCAGCTGGTTCTTTCTCTGAGCAGAACCCCAGGTGCCGAACCGAGCCCCGCTGGCCGCTGTGGGTCCGGACCTCCGTCTGGTTCTCCCTCTGAGCGCCAGCCTGTTGCTCAACGGCAGTGGCAGCACCGACGACCGCGGCATTAGCGGCTACAACTGGGAGGTGGTGAGGTGAGCAGACCTGTGGACCGGAACCAGAACAGGGGGCTCGGTACCTGACGGACTCTCTGCCTCCTGTGTTCACAGCGGTCCTCCCGGTTTGCGGCTGCAGGATGCCGACCGGGCGGTTGCCATGGCGACGGGCCTAAGGGCGGGGCGCTACGCGTTCAAGCTGACGGTGTCGGACCAGCAGGGGGCGACAGACAGCGCCCTGCTGTCGGTGCGGGTCCAGGAAGGTGAGTTCTGCTGTAGGCTCGGGTTCTGGTTCTGAATGGTACCGTCCGTCTCCTTCCCTCTGCAGCCCGCAGTCTTCCTCCGGTGGCGCACGCCAGCGGCAGCCATGTTCTGGTTCTGCCCAACAGCTCTGTGGTTCTGGAGGGGTCGGTTACTGATGGAGACCAGACAGAGGTCCGGTACCGGTGGACCAGGGACAGCCAGAGTCCGGCAGCCGGGGTACCGCCCGCTCGAAACGGTTTAGGCCAAAATGGGCCGGCTCAGGTGACCTCCCGGTTCTGTGCAGGAGGTTCTGTTTGGCTCGGAGACCCAGCGGGTTCTGTACCTGTCGGACCTGGTGGAGGGAACCTACCTGTTCCAGCTGATGGTGACGGACTCTCAGGGCCGGGTCAGCACCGCCACCGCCACCGTGGAGGTCCGGCCAGGTAGGCCGCCGCTCAGCGCAGGTTCTGCTGAGGTTCTGAGGGTAAATGGACCTCCGGGTTGGTTTGTGCAGAACCAGGCGGCAGCCAGCAGGTGGAGCTGGAGATGCTGGTGGCGGTGTCTCAGGTGAGCGTGGCTCAGAGGGACACACTGGTCCGGCAGCTGGCGGCACTGATCCACGTCCTGGACCGAGACATCCGGGTCCGGGCGCTGCGGGGACGGACCCAACTCAGGTATCAGAACCCTGACCGGGTCGGGCCCAAACAGATGCCGCTCACTGCACCTGCTGGCTGCTACTCAGGTCAGAACTCTGCTCTGCTGTTCTGTTTCAGCACGGTTCTGCAGTTCTGGGTCCAGGGCCCGATCGGACCCGTCCCGGCCTCCAGCCTGGTGGTTCTGCTCAGGAAGCAGCTGCTCCGAGACAAGAGCGACTTCCTGCTGTTCAAGGTGCTGAGAGTTGACACTGTGGGTAAGTTCTGGTCCTGACCGGTCCGGGTTCATGTTTTAGAGAGGGACCATCCAGAACCATCCAGAACCGCCAGGGAACATGTGTCTGCTGAGGATGTTTCGATGGCTCCCCTGGCTGGGTCATTCTGATTGGCTCATTGCTTGGCTTCCTGTTTGTCTGTGGTCAGCCTGTCCCAGGCTGCCACCTAGTGGAGGGGCCAGAGGTCAGCTGTGCCATCACTGGTGACCCAACTTTATCAGAGTCACCAGATAAAGTTCATCACGAAGATGAGTAGACCAATGGAACCAGTGTTCCCTCGCCCGGACCCACAGCCCACTTCCTGGTGTGTTGGCTTTAACCCACAACCTGAACAGGAGACTTGGGTACATGAGGGGACTAAAGGGGTCAGGCGCAGTGTGGGATGGGTGGTGCTGGAGGCAGGGACTGAGGCGGTCTGATCCCCGGCTATAGAACCTGGTGGTGAAGATGAAATAGTCGGACTCACCTCAGAGCACCACTCACTGTTTTCTTGAGAAGCTTTGGACGCTTTCATTCTGGAGTTGGAGTCTGGAGAACTCCTGAAGCGTGGAGTATTCAGGGTCCTGGAGAGGAGGTCTGTTGGGTCGTCAAACCTCAGATTCAGGAAGAGCATTGTGGTTCTGGTTCTGGAACACTGGACCAGCTCTACACCCTCAGCTGGGTCCATAAAACACATGTAGACCACACAAACGATCTGCATGTGTTTTGTGGACTTGGAGAAGGTGTAACCCTAACCCGTGTCCCTCAGGGAGACCTGTTGGGGAGCGCTAAGGGGTCCGGGTACGTTTGACACGGCCTGTTGGGTCCCTTTATCAGTCTGGTCCTCATTGCTGCCAGTGAGTCGGGCTCCGCCAGGGCTGCCATCTGTCACCGATTCTGTTCGTTATTTTCATGGACAGAATCTCTGGAACAGCCAAGCTGTTGAGAGGATCCGGTTTGGTGGCCGTTGGATCCATCTCTGCGTTTTGCGGATAATGTGGTCCTGTTGGCTTCATCGGGTCGTGACCTGCAGCTCTCGCTGGAACGGTTCGCAGCCGAGTGCGAAGCGGCCGGGACGAGGATCAGTGGCTCCGAATCCAAGGCCGCCGCTCCTCCACCCGGAGAGGAGCCAGCTGAGGCTCAGGCTCCTGGTCGGGATGGAGGCTCCCTGTGAGGAGTTCAGGTCCCACAGGGGACAGGAAGACTGCGACCTGCTGGAGGGACGATGGTCCCGGCTTGCCTGGGAACATTGGGTTCTCCCAGAGACTCCTGCTTACGCTACTGACCTTGCGACCCGACCCCAGATAAGAAGGAAATGGATTTACTCTGGGTTTATGTTCTGGTGTCGTTTGTTTGGTTAGCGTGCGAGCTGAGCTGTTCAGGGCGGGGCCAGTGTGATCCAGTCACCAAGCAGTGTTCCTGTGACCCGTTCTGGACGGAGAACCTGATCCGGCTCTACCTCGGGGACGGAGAGAGTAACTGTGGTAACGTTTTAATCCTCATTCCTGAGCCAAAGGTTCCCTGTGGTCGACCTTTGACCTGGCTCTGCTCGTCCCCTCAGAGTGGAGGGTTCTGTTCGTGATCCTGAGCAGCTTCCTGACGATGGTCCTCATCCTGTCGCTCAGCTGGACCTTCGTCTGCTGCAGCCGGAGGTGAGTCTGGACCGCCGGCTCAGGATCAAATCCGGGTCCCATCCAGAATCTGCCGGGTCCGATTCGGTGTTCTGTGTGTCTGCAGGAGGAAGCAGAGGAAGGGCAGGAAGAAGACCAGGTACACCATCCTGGACGACATGGACGAGCAGGAGCGGCTGGAGCTCCGGCCCAGATTCAGTGAGTTTGTCCACCGGCCCTGCTGGTTCTGGACCGGACCGGGCCGGACCGCCCTTCAGGAAACCCCAGAGCGATAGGGATTCACTCCTTCCCGGATTTCTGATTGAAATTTTACTGGAATTAGCAGCAAAACTTTTCAATAAAGCAACAAAAGCAGCAAAGAATCTGTAAACATGAAAACCTGACAATGGTCTGATCCGACATCCATTCCAGGGTTAATCCTGGTTTAAACCTGGTTTAATCCCGGTTCAATCCTGGTTTAATCCTGGTTTAATCTGGGGTTAATCCCGGTTCAATCCTGGTTTAAACCTGGTCTAATCCTGGTTTAATCCCGGGTTAATACTGGTTTAATCCTGAGTTAATCCTGGTTTAATCCCGGGTTAATACTGGTTTAATCCCAGTTTAATCTGGGTTAATCCTGGTTTAATCCGGGGTTAATCCTGGTTTAATCCTGAGTTAATCCTAGGTGAATGTCCTTCAAAGCGATTTAGAAAGTGAAAATGGTCCCTCTCTCATCCGGATGTGGAAAATTCTGAAAGCTAATCCCAGCCTTTCTGGGGCGGGGGCTGGTCCGGGTCAGAACCTTTTCCAGTCCAGATGACAGTTCTGTCGGATGGACCGAATGCTCCGCTCAGTAACCCCCCCGTCCTGCGCAGGTCTGAAGCACCGCAGCACGGAGCACAACTCCAGCCTCATGATGTCCGAGTCGGAGTTGGACAGCGACCAGGACTCCGTCTTCAGCCGGCCGGTCCGCAACCGGGTCAGCTGCCAGGCCGCGCGCAACGGGAACGCCTTGGGGTGAAGACCGGAAGCCCGGGGGGACAGTGAGGGTTGGAGGAAGTCTGGACGGCGCTTCCTGGTGGCGGCATGTTCGGTTCAGAGGTTTCATTCGTTCTTGCCAGAGAAACATTCATGAAGCAAAGACTTGGCCTGCAGGGGGCAGCACCACAACATGAGTTCAGGTTCTGTTAATCTGGGCCTGTTGGACTGTTCCTTTAGTGTCGCATCAGAACCAGAACCGGACCCAGCGGGGATTATTTACATCCTGGTGAACCCAAACGTCTCAGCAGAACCAGCTCCATGTCGCTTCATGTCTGGAGATTTAAAGTCAAAGTTTCAGGAGAAGCTGAAGAAATAAAACATAAATTCATCCATCAGTTTATTTCAGATCAAACACAAACCTACAAAAATCTAAACAGCAAAGTTTTCCAGGATAATCCGAGACACTTTGTTACTAACGGAACATCGAGCGTCCAACAGATCTCTGTGTGCAGCAGAACCGACCCAGTTCCAGCCGGAAACCCAGATTCTGGATTCATCAGATTAAAGTCAACATGAAACTCCAACTTCAGTTGTTTTTTATTCCACATTGTCGCCTGAATGCATCAGGAAAAGGGTTCAGGAAGTTTGGGTCCAATCAAACGGCTCCTAGGACAAAGAAAGCGACGTGGAGATCTGAGAGTAGAAGCAATTTGGACCGAACTGAAATATGATCAGTTCAATTTTTCCTTCGTCATTGGACGAAGTTTTTTATGGACTTTTGACAAATTTTCTTTGTTTCATTTTGTCTCGGTAATAGTGATAAAAGTTTGTAGTGACTTTTATCACTATTACTTTTATCACTATGCGTAAACGTGGGCGGAGCTTCGTCCTTCCAAATAATTGAAGGAAAACAAATCACTTTTGGGTCAAAAATCACAAAACCACATTTAACATGATCAGTCTGAGGAAATCAGGTCATTAAACCTAAAGGCGGTAGTACCTTACCTGACCACCAGATGGCAGTGTTCATTACACACAGAACCTTTAATTGGACCAGCTGCAGAGCCTAACCCTGACCCTAAAGTTGAACAATTTAAGGCATAAAAATGTTACTTGTATAGAAAAAATTAACAATAATAAAAAATGTTTTCATGGTGATTTTAGAGTTTCTGTACATTAATTATTAATCCTGGTATTTAGTACATTATTTCTAACATTTTTTATTTGTTTCATATTTACCATATATTTGTTTTTAGCATTTTTATTTTTACCCAGTAAAATGTTGAGATTTTAAAATGTAAAGTCCGTTAGAAGTTTAAATGACTAATTATTAATGATGGCAGCTGGAGGGTTGGGAAGCTTCCTGGGTCATGTTGATCAGCAACTCTTCCTGTCTCCGGAGCCGTACCAGCTCCGGCCCGGTTCAGGGGTTCAGGCCTCCGAAGCACATGTACTTGACCTCCAGGTACTCGTCGATGCCGTACTTGGATCCCTCCCGGCCCAGGCCCGACTGCTTGACCCCGCCGAAAGGGGCCTCGGCGGCGGACAGGAGGCCCTCGTTGACCCCCACCATGCCCACCTCCAGCGCCTCGGCCACTCGCCAAATCTGGCCCACGTCCTGCGAGTAGAAGTATCCTGGAAGCAGAACCGGATCAGAACCAGGAGGGAGGCGTCACAGACCATCGTTGTGGGTTTGATTCTTGTGGATTCAGAGCTGAAGCAACGGCTTTCAGGGTTAGTGGCGGGAGCCTTAAGCTAACACGTAAATCGAGAAGCTAATGTTGCTTTTAGCTCATCTAGAAACCCCTAAATGAATACACTTTCCAAGATCAACCTAAAGCGCTAATTGACTGCAGTCTTAAGTAAACTTCCAGTTGAAGAAAGTTCAGGAAGGTATAGCTTTAGCGTTAGCTTCACCTTAAACACCATGCTGACATGCAGGTGTGGCGTTAGCAGACATAATACATACAGTTAGGGCCAGAAATATTTGGACAGTGACACAGGTTTTGTTATTTTAGCTGTTGACAAAAATATGTTCAGAAATACAATTTATATATAATATGGGCTGAAAGTGCACACTCCCAGCTGCAATATGAGAGTTTCCACATCCCAATCGGAGAAAGGGTTTAGGAATCATAGCTCTGTAATGCAGAGCCTCCTCTTTACCAAAAGTAATTGGACAATGGACTCCAAAGGCTGCAAGTAACTCAAAAGGCCTTTCCCTCGTTAACCTGTAATCAAGTAAGTAGTTAAAAGGTCTGGGGTTGTTTCCAGGTGTGTGGTTTTGCATTTGGAAGCTGTTGCTGTGACCAGACAACATGCGGTCAAAGGAGCTCTCAATTGAGGTGAAGCAGAACATCCTGAGGCTGAAAAAAAGGAAAAAATCCATCAGAGAGATAGCAGACATGCTTGGAGTAGCAAAATCAACAGTCTGGTACATTCTGAGGAAAAAGGAATTGACTGGTGAGCTTGGGAACTCAAAAAGGCCTGGGCGTCCACGGAAGACAACGGTGGTGGATGATCGCCGCATACTTTCTTTGGTGAAGAAGAACCAGTTCACAACATCAACTGAGGTCCAGAACACTCTCAGAGAAGTAGGTGTCTCTGTCTCTAAGTCAACAGTAAAGAGAAGACTCCATGAAAGCAAATACAAAGGGTTCACATGTAGATGCAAACCATTCATCAATTCCAAAAGTAGACAGGCCAGAGTTAAATTTGCCCAAAAACACCTCAAGAAGCCAGCCCAGTTCTGGAAAAGTATTCTATGGACAGATGAGACAAAGATCAACCTGTACCAGAATGATGGGAAGAAAAAAGTTTGGAGAAGAAAGGGAACGGCACATGATCCAAGGCACACAACATCCTCTGTAAAACATGGTGGAGGCAACGTGATGGCATGGGCATGCATGGCTTTCAATGGCACTGGGTCACTTGTGTTTATTGATGACATAACAGCAGACAAGAGTAGCCGGATGAATTCTGAAGTGTACCGGGATGTACTGTCAGCCCAGATTCAGCCAAATGCTGCAAAGTTGATCGGACGGCGCTTCACAGTACAGATGGATAATGACCCCAAGCATACAGCCAAAGCTACCCAGGAGTTCATGAGAGCAAAAAGGTGGAATATTCTGCAATGGCCAAGTCAATCACCAGATCTTAACCCAATTGAGCATGCATTTCACTTGCTCAAATCCAGACTTCAGACGGAAAGACCCACTAACAAGCAAGACCTGAAGGCTGCGGCTGTAAAGGCCTGGCAAAGCATTAAGAAGGAGGAAACCCAGCGTTTGGTGATGTCCATGGGTTCCAGACTTAAGGCAGTGATTGCCTCCAAAGGATTCGCAACAAAATATTGAGAACAAACTTTTTTGTTTGGGTTATGTTTATATGTCCAATTACTTTTGAGCTCCTAAAATGTGGAGTGTTTGTAAACAAATGTGTACAATTCCTACATTTTCTATCACATATTTTTGTTCAACCCTTTAAATTAAACGTTACAATCTGCACTTGAATTCTGTTGTAGAGGTTTCATTTCAAATCCAATGTGGTGGCATGCAGAGCCCAACTCACAAATATTGTGTTACTGTCCAAATATTTCTGACCCTAACTGTATAACCAGCTAGCACCGCTAACTTTGGAGCTAGCGGTGCTAGCTGGTACCATCTCAGCTCAGTAGGTTAAAGTACTGGTTTCAGGTTTCTACCGGTCCCAGTAGAAACCTGAACTGGTTTCTACTGGGACCGGATCTGTCGGTGCTCAGGTTCTGCAGAGCCTGAGGGGAACCGGATCTTCTCACCTGCCAGCCCGACGTTGGAAGCATTGGCCACGGCCAGAGCTTCTTCTTCTGTCTCGAACCTGGAAAAGAGGAACACAGCTGCTGAGTGGTTCGGACCCGGACGGCCCGCCCGCAGAGCAGAACCCGCCGCTCCCACCTGATGACTGGAACCAGCGGTCCGAACGTCTCCTCCTGCGTACACAGCATGTCGGTGGTGACGCCCGCCAGCAGGGTCGGCTCCATGAACGACCCATCCAAACGCTTCCCGCCTCGCAGAACCTGGGCGCCACGAGACACGGCGTCCGCTATCTGATGGGCCACCTGGGGCAGAGACACCGTCCCATCAGAACTCCATTAGAACCTCATCAGAAACCCATCTATGTGTAACATAGTTAATATTGTACAGAATTCCACTTGTCTTTACTTCCAAGTTTGGGTTCAGATGTAATGGGTGAAACAGCACCCCCTCCTGGTGGTTGGCAACGTTGACTATAGTGAACATAGATATCTCGTTGCCAGTTCATGAGAGATGGGCGCGAGGTAGGTTCGCTGGGAACATTGTAACGGTCCTGGGGAATGTTCTGTTAGTTTGTTGCTAACTCGTAAGGTGCTGTACTGCCGGTGATGAACCTGGTTCCTGATTATTTTATATTCTGTTTCATGCAGATAAACTACATCTAGTAGTACATCAACACGTCCCTGGACCAGGCTGTCGTCCCACGGTGCTTCAAGTCTGCCACTGTCGTTCCGGTCCCGAAGTCAACCACCATCACATGCCTTAACGACTTCAGCCCCGTCGCACTGACATCCACCATCATGAAGTGCTTCGAAAGACTTGTTAAGGACCACATCATCTCCACGCTCCCCCCATCACACGACCCTTTCCAGTTTGCATACCAGTCCAAGCGCAGTGCTGAGGATGCAGTCTCCACTGCTCTCCACCTGAGCCTGGAGCATCTGGAGGAGAAGAACACCCAGCTCAGCGTTCAACACCATCATCCCCCAAGACCTGGTGGGCAAACTGGGCCCCTTAGGAATTAACACCCCCCTGCAACTGGCTGCTGGACTTCCTCACTGACAGAACCCAGGCTGTCAGAATGAAGAACAACACCTCCGATGTCATCACCCTGAACACCGGCACCCCTCAGGGCTGTGTCCTGAGCCCCCTGCTGTTCACCCTGATGACCCACGACTGCCGTCCACACTTCAGATCCAACCACATCCTGAAGTACGCGGACGACACCACAGTGGTGGGCCTCATCCGGGACAACAACGAGACGACCTATAGGGAGGAGGTGCGGCATCTGGTGGACCGGTGCAGAGGAAACAACCTGATCCTGAATGTCAACAAGACCAAGGAGATCATCGTAGACTTCAGGAAATCCAGACACACCCACACACCACTCCTCATCAACGACTCAGCAGTGGAGGTCGTCAGCAGCACCAAGTTCCTGGGGGTGCACATCAATGAGAACCTCAGCTGGTCTCCCCACATCTCCTCACTGGTGAAGAAGGGCCAGCAGCGCATGCACTTCCTGCGTGGGATGAAGAGAGCATCCCTCCCGCCCCCCATCCTTCAGACCTTCTACAGAGGGACCACCGAGAGCCAACTGACCAGCTACATCTCCATCTGGTCTGGGAGCTGCAGGGCCTCTGACTGGAAGTCTCTACAGAGGGTGGTGAGGACAGGGGAGAAGATCACGGGGGCTCTGCTCCCCTGCATCAAGGACATCGCAGAGAGGCGCTGCCTATCTCGCGCTCACCAGATCCTCTCCGACCCCACCCACCCCAACCATGGACTGTTTTCCCCCTGGCGTCTGGAAGAAGGTTCTGCAGCATCTTGTGCAGAACAACCAGACTACTGAACAGTTTCTTCCCCCGGGCCATCAGACTGCTTAACGCCACATAACACTAACACACACACACACACACACACACTAACACACACACACACACACACACACACACACACACACACACACACTCACAAACCAAATCCCCCCCCATGGACATGGTCAATACATGCACTTTAGTTTAGTTTTGTTCACAACACTGAACCTGTGGATTCTATGGCACTTGTATTTATTTATTTATTTATTGTGTAGTTTAAGGTTTTAGCTCTGCTACTCTGGTAGCCAAGTAACAACATTTCGTTGTCAAGATTCACCTTGAGTTTTTTTTGTACAATGACAATAAAGGAAGTCTAAGTCTAGTATCATCCTGTCTCCTGGTCCATATTCACACAACGCAGAGTACTGACAAAAAGCCATAATAATTAAAAAGGTTACACTAGCCCCAACAGAACCAGAACCGTCTGGAACCACTGGACCAGGCCTGGGCAGGAAATCAATAATATAATATGAACATGTGATCGATATCAGTCACTGAAGTCTGATCAGTCTGATCATATCCCCCAGCAGATATGAGACGAACCTAATATCCTGATATATTTTGGCTGTATCACGATCCGCGATATATATATATATATATATATATATATATATATATATATATATATATATATATATATATATATATATATATATATATATATATATATAAAAGCTGGACTCAAGGACAGCACAGAGGCCCTCATCCTGGCAGCCCAGGAACAGGCCCTAAACACCAGAGCAATAGAGGCCCAGATCTACCACACCAGACAAGACCCAAGGTGTAGGTTGTGCAAGGAGGCCCCTGAGACAGTCCAGCACATCACAGCAGGGTGCAAGATACTGGCAGGGAAAGCGTACATGGAGCGACATAACCAAGTAGCAGGCATAGTGTACAGAAACATCTGTGCAGAATATGGACTGGAAACCCCGAGATCAAAGTGGGAAACACCCCCAAAGGTGGTGGAGAACACCAGAGCTAAGATCCTGTGGGACTTCCAGATCCAGACAGACAAAATGGTAATGGCGAACCAACCAGACATTGTCGTAGTGGATAAACATCAGAGGAAAGCCGTTGTGGTAGATGTAGCAATACCAAGTGATTGCAACATCAGGAAAAAGGAGCACGAGAAACTGGAGAAATACCAGGGCCTCAGGGAAGAACTGGAGAGGGCCTGGAAGGTGAAGACCACAGTGGTGCCTGTGGTCATCGGGGCCCTCGGGGCAGTAACCCCCAAACTGGAGCAGTGGCTACAACAGATCCCAGGAACAACATCAGACATCTCAGTCCAGAAATGTGCAGTCCTTGGCACAGCCAAGATACTGCAGGACCCTCAAGCTCCCAGGCCTCTGGTAGAGGACCCGAGGATATATATATCTATATCTATATATATAGATCTATATATTTAGATATAGATCTATATAACCTCTGGTAGAGGACCCGAGCTCAGAGGATAAGAACCACCCGCGGTGGGTGAGAAGGGAATTATTATTTATTATATATCGCAATATTCCTAAATGAGCTGCAAAGTTATTTTAAACTATAGATCCCTTCCAGCATGATGTCACTTACCCACTTCACGTCCCCATTTCCCTGCCAGGCTTTAATGTCGGCTCATAACGGATTCAGCGTTTCACTGTGAACCGTCTGCACTACGACTAGATTACAAGAAAAGACTTTTAACTAAGAAAAATTATCGAGGCAAAGGGAACTAAATATGTTGTGGAATAAAGTGTGTTTTGATTCGTCTTAAAAATAGAACTGGTGACCTACACACACTGATCATCATCAGTAGAGCAGGTGTTTAAATCAGCTAATCAACAGCAGCGGTGGCTAACAGCAGCAGTGGCTAACAGCTATGGTGGCTAATAGCAGCAGTGGCTAATAGCAGCAGTGGCTAATAGCAGCGGTGGCTAACAGCAGCAGTGGCTAATAGCAGCAGTGGCTAATAGCAGCGGGGCTAATAGCAGCAGTGGCTAATAGCAGCAGTGGCTAATAGCAGCGGTGGCTAACAGCAGCAGTGGCTAATAGCAGCAGTGGCTAATAGCAGCGGTGGCTAATAGCAGCAGTGGCTAATAGCAGCGGTGGCTAACAGCAGCAGTGGCTAATAGCAGCGGTGGCTAATAGCAGCGGTGGCTAACAGCAGCAGTGGCTAACAGCAGCAGTGGCTAACAGCAGCGGTGGCTAACAGCAGCAGTGGCTAACAGCAGCAGTGGCTAATATCAGCGGTGGCTAATAGCAGCGGTGGCTAATAGCAGCAGTGGCTAATAGCAGCGGTGGCTAATATCAGCGGTGGCTAATAGCAGCGGTGGCTAATAGCAGCAGTGGCTAATAGCAGCGGTGGCTAATAGCAGCGGTGGCTAATCGCAAAATGCACATTAAACCCAAAATCCCAAACCTGTACCTGAAGGTTCTGCTCTGTGTGGAGAAATGTTTGAGTGTTTTTGGTCCTGAATCCTGATACATAAAGTTGTGCTGTTGTCAGTTGCTATGGCAACGAGGAGTATCTTAAAGCTGGCAGAGAGCGAGAAAACTAGAATGAGTAGATTGGAGTTATTTTCCCATCATATCACTGAACGATCGTCGCTCCGTCTCCAGGTAACGGTCCGGTTCTACCGGACATGGACGGTCTGTAAACCAGTTCGTCTGATTCCTCTTCGGTTCCGTCTCATTCGCCTCCAGCTCTCCAGTCGCCATGTTTGTTTAGCCTGATTGGTAGAAAATGTTCCGGTGATGCATTCATGGGGTGTCGGATAAACCATTCGCAGGCAGTTTCTACTTACAGCCAATTTAACCATCGGAAATCGAAAATATTGCGATACATTGCCCAACCCTATTGCAAAGCATTCTGGGAGATGTAGGCAGAGGAAATTCAAGGCTAGCTAAGCTAGCTGGGTAGCCACAACACACACACACTGACTCTGTGGTTGCCTAGCAACCATCTGTTGAAATACAACAGGAAACATCTCCAACAGGATTTGAGATACTTCAAACAAAAAGCTAATCAATAATTATCGATGATTGATCTGAAACCATTAAATTGTGAGCCAGGCCAAAACCAGATCCAGAACCGTCCAGCGTTTTCTGGAAAAGGTTCTGGAAGTGTTCTGGGTCCAACCTTCTCCGCTGCTCTGGCGTTGATGAGCGGTCCCTGCGTGGTGTGCGGTTCCGACCCGTGGCCCAGACGCAGCTCGGCGTCCATGGCGCGGCCCAGCCCGTCCAGGAAGCGCTCGTAGATCCCGCTCTGGACCAGGAAGCGGTTGGAGCACACGCAGGTCTGCGGGCGGTCAGAGGCGGTCAGCTGGACGCTGCGTCACACCAGCACAGCCCCGCCCTCCCGCCTCACCTGTCCGGAGTTCCTGAAACTTGGAGGCCATGGCTCCGCCCACCGCGCGCTCCACGTCAGCGCTGTCAAACACGATGAAGGGGGCGTGGCCCCCCAGCTCCATGGAAACCCGCTTCACCGAGTCGGCGGCCATTTTCAGCAACACCTGGAGGAGAGAGAGGAACGACTGAGAACCTCAGCCGGTCCGGTCCGGTCCGCTTCAGACTCACCTTCCCGGTTGCCGTGGATCCAGTGAAGGAGATCTTGGCCACCAGCGGGTCAGAGCACAGAACTCGGCCCACGGCGGCCATCTTGTCTCTGGAGCAGGGAACCACGTTGACCACGCCCGGCGGGACGCCTGCCTGCTGCGCCAGCTGCAGGAGACAGGAGACTGGATGAACACCAGAACCGGACCGGACCGGACCGGAGCCGGAGGCTGACCTCGGCCAGAGCCAGAGCGGACAGCGGCGTGTCTTCTGCCGGCTTCACCACCACGGTGCAGCCGGCGGCCAGGGCGGCGCCGACCTTCCTGGTGATCATGGCGCTGGGGAAGTTCCACTGAGGAGGAGGACCAGGACCTTCATCACAAACATTTCAGGCTTGTGCGGCGCTGACTTCCTGTGTGGTGCCTGTGCTCACCGGCGTGATGATGGTGGCGACCCCTACTGGCTGCTTGAGAATCAGCAGCCTGCGGTCGGCCGCCGGAGACGGAACGATGTCGCCGTAAACTCTGCGAGCTTCTTCTGAGAACCACTGCAGGAAGGAGGCCGAGTACGAAACCTCGCCCAGGGCCTCCGGGAGAGGCTTACCCTGAAACACACACACACACTCTGAGAAACACACACTCTGAGAAACACACACTCTGAGAATCACACACTCTGAGAATCACACACTCTGAGAATCACACACTCTGAGAATCACACACTCTGAGAATCACACACTCTGAGAATCACACACTCTGAGAATCACACACTCTGAGAATCACACACTCTGAGAATCACACACTCTGAGAATCACACACTCTGAGAATCACACACTCTCTCTCTCTTTGGGAACCAAATTTAATTATTTCTCTGCATATTTATTTATTTCTGTTGATGGTAAAAATAAAAAACTTCAGTAAAATTTTCACTGATCAAGAAATGATGAATAAAAATTCAATAATTCTAAAATCAAAGCAAATAATCTGTTGATCAGCTCGTGGTTTTCTGGACGCTGTGCAGCATCATGAACCTGCAGCATCATGAACCTGCAGCATCATGAACCTGCAGCATCATGAACCTGCAGCAACACGAACCTGCAGCATCATGAACCTGAGGCAACACGAACCTGCAGCATCATGAACCTGTAGCAACACGAACCTGCAGCATCATGAACCTGCAGCAACACGAACCTGCAGCATCATGAACCTGCAGCAACACAAACCTGCAGCATCATGAACCTGCAGCATCATGAACCTGCAGCAACACGAACCTGCAGCATCACGAACCTGCAGCAACACGAACCTGCAGCATCATGAACCTGAGGCAACACGAACCTGCAGCATCATGAACCTGCAGCAACACAAACCTGCAGCATTATGAACCTGCAGCAACACGAACCTGCAGCATAATGAACCTGCAGCATCATGAACCTGCAGCAACACGAACCTGCAGCATCATGAACCTGCAGCATCATGAACCTGCAGCAACACGAACCTGCAGCATCATGAACCTGAGGCAACACGAACCTGCAGCATCATGAACCTGCAGCAACACAAACCTGCAGCATTATGAACCTGCAGCAACGAACCTGCAGCATCATGAACCTGCAGCAAACACGAACCTGCAGCATCACGAACCTGCAGCAACACGAACCTGCAGCAACACGAACCTGCAGCATCACGAACCTGCAGCATCTTTCACTGGATGCAGCTGATGCTCAGATTTACTCACAGACTCGAAGGTGAGGATCCGGGCCAGGTGACCCTGATGCAGCTGCAGCAGGTCGGACCATTTCCTGAGCAGGACGCTCCTCTCCTGCAAGGAGAAACACACACACACACACACACACACACACACACACACACTTAAGGAATCAATTTATTGTTTGGCTTCAAACTGACATTTCCATTCATGTTTCTCCTCATGTGCCGAAGTCTGGACTCAAATGCACCATGAAAACCAGCTTTTGGTCCATGCAGAGAGAGCCGAACCGCAAAGGGACCAGTACGGAACTGACCGGGCCAGCGCGGGGTTCCGACTCGTTATTCGGTAAATCTGCTGCATTTATCTTAAAAACGTGATTTTTTAAACGGAGTCCCGCCGAGCAGCCGCCTACCTTGGCGGTGGTGCGCTTCCAGGACTGAAACGCCTCGTAGGCGGCCCCACCGCTTGCTGGGCCTCTGCGGGCCCGCAGTCCGACACCTGGGTCAGCTCCTGTCCGGTGGCCGGGTCCAGAACCGGGAACACCGAGGCTGCAGAGACCCAGCGGCCGCCCAGGTAGCCCTGCGTCCGGAGCAGCGCGGCGGGGACGTCCAGGCCGTAGCGCCTGCAGGAGGCCTGGAGGACGGGGGACACCTGCCGGAGGAGCCGGCGGCTCCTCAGCGCTCTGACGACTGACATGGCAGGGAGGAGGCGACCGGGACAGGAGCTCCGGGAGAAGAGAGCAGCAGCTGGACGGAGAGCGCCGAGCTTCCGACTTCCGGTCTCAGTAAAAAACTACAAATCCCAAGAATGCTGGAATCCTTTGCCAAAGAAACACAAGTTTCCCTCCTAACTACTGGAGGATCAGGTCTTTCAAAGACTTCAGTGTTAAATATGACCTGCAAATAGATTATATGTATTTTTAAAACTTGCTAGAGCTATTCCCACAAATATTTTATATACAGCTAAATGTCTTTGTGAGAACCCTGATTGCAGAACCCCTGACCTCTGACTCCTGACCTACCTGGACTTCTGATTAATGGGCACAGTATCACAGATAATGAACTAAAAACTCAAAAATTAGAAAAACAAAGTGCTTTACTAGTACTTTGTTTCCTTTTGTATCAAATCCAAATTTTATTTCTCATTTCTTCTCAAAGATTGAAAAGGAAATAATGTGAACAAATGATTAAATCTTCCCGTTCCTCCAAAAGCCGAGGAAGTCCACTTCAAAACTTTCCAGGTGTTTAACCTTGAAGGAATTCCTCAGACTTGGATTATAAGGCTTGTTTATTTGTGACGTGATGTTGAGTCGACTGAAGATGTTTTCTATGAATGTGGGTTTTAAAGCTTTGTGAGATGATGTGCATTACTGGCTTTCCTATTATTCCAAACTTACCAGAATTTTCTAAGAAAGACATTATTACTCTGAGAAAAGAAAAACAATTGAAAGGTTACTAATTGTAATAATTAGTTTTATTCATAAAGTCGTTTTCTTAAAGCCAAACCATCTTTCTCCACTTTTTACAAGGAACTCTGTCGCTTCTTCTCATCACTAAAATTTATGGACAAACAACCAGATGCAGAAGTGAATAATATGATAAACAATCTGAAAGTGCTGGAAACCCTGATGGTTTGTTGTTTTGTTTTTTCTTTCTTTTATTCTCTCGGTGGATACAGAAGCAGCCTGGATCGGCTTCTTCAAGTTTTCAGGTTTGATGCCGAGATCATGTCTGTTGTATTTGATGGTAATTAAAAACAACAACAGTTCACCAGGCTGCAGCTAACAGGAAGGCCAGGAAACCTGCAGCTAACAGGAAGGCCGACGGACCGCTGGCAGCCTCAGACCTTATATGGAAATGGGACCGTTGCACTCCGAAGTGAAGGGGGCGCTGCTTCCTATCTTATTCATGTCTCCTGTTTTAATTTTCTCTTGAAATCTGTGATATATTTTCACCTTTAGGAAGGATTTTCACTCTCAGCATGAATTTGATCTTCTCTCTATTATTTACTTAGTGCAGCTCACAGTTTAAACAGATTCTGTAGCTTCCTGTGTTCTTCTAAATCTGCTCCTCAGTCGCATCTTTTGGGGCTTGATGCTGCCAGCGGTCTGTCGCCCTTCCTGTTAGCTGCAGAGGTGAACTTGATTGAACCTGTTAAGAATTAAAAAGAGGAATAACTTGATTAGCTCGTTAATTAATTATTTGTCCCGAATTCCTGTGTCTGTGTAAGTGTGCAGAGAGAAAAGAGCAATCATAGGACGTCAGACTTCAGATATTCAGAGTTTTATCCAGAGAAAATCAATCCAAGAAGAATGTTACAATAAGCATCTCACCTAGAACATCAAAAGTCCAAGACATGACAAAACAGAGACAAAGAACTGAGTAAAAAAAGACAAACAGAAGATGCATCCTCCGGGAAACTCTCACTCAGCACAAAGAGATTCCAACTTCTGCTGTGAAA
Organism: Poeciliopsis prolifica; assembly: GCF_027474105.1. Taxonomy (NCBI): domain Eukaryota; kingdom Metazoa; phylum Chordata; class Actinopteri; order Cyprinodontiformes; family Poeciliidae; genus Poeciliopsis; species Poeciliopsis prolifica. The sequence goes on along the minus strand of NW_026562438.1, from coordinate 1,517,372 downwards.
CAAATCATTTATAGACTGCGTATTCTCCTCATTTGAATATATGCATTAGGAGGTGTGTTTTCCTTTGTGTGGGCTGTCTTAATGTTAATTTTATTACCTCCTGCTAAAGAGCCCAAAAGCAGATATACGGCAAACCCTTCTCGTATCAGCCGCTGTCCAGTTTGATATATGATTGCAGCTGCAGCGCTATCTGTGCCTCAAAATGTTTCCACAAGAAAGTAGTTTGTATTTTTAACCAAGCTTGCACAAAATGTAATGCTAAATAATGACTATAAGTTGGATCTAATAAGTAACTAATTAAAAACATGCTTAAAGAAATATAGTTAATTCTAATATAGATAAAATTATTTATAAAAAGTTTAAGATCCTAGTGAACTTTTGAACCATGCTCAGGAATTTGTTAACTGCCTGGCAGACAGACTCTCTGTCTAAAGAGATTCTAGGCTGTTTTCTGTAGAATCCTCTGCGTTCAGAGAGTCACCAGCTGTCCCAGTTTGGATCTGTATCTAAGTTTGTCTTAACCTAAAAGTTAACTTATGTACAATTGTGCTACTTTAAAATTCTTATTCCAACAAACCCGAAGATGATTTCATCCAGATGGTGGCGCTAGTGAGCTGCGTTAGCTTGCAGTGACGTCACATTGCAACAGAGATAAACTTGTCCATCCCTTGACTTCAGTAGTTGAAACCTGGGTACCCAAAGGGTGGCTCTCGGGCCATTGGTGGCCCGTGGAATGAATTCTGAGGCCCTGACTTCAGAATGGAGCAAACTGAAAAAGATAAACAGTTGATGTATGTTTTTAAGATGACATACTCCTAAACGGAAAGTGTTCAGTCACACAACAATATGTATTTTCTATAAGTCATATGAATTTTGATATAATTGAGTTCGGGTCACAAACGTTCAGCAATGTTTCAGTCAACAGACTGGAGCTTCAATTACAGACAGGAAGGATTTAATTGAAGTAGGAAATGTTCTTATTTCTGCTGTTTCCTAAATCAACAATATTAGACCCAATAAGTTATGAACCTGATCGCCTTGGGAGCTTCAATGAATTGTTGTTTTTTTCGTTTCATGAAAATGTTGTTTGTTTTAAACACAATAATCAAAGATTTGAAATTTTTAGTATTTTTAATTTGAATTGGAGCATGAAGGGGAACTTGACCAACTCCTGGAAATCAGCTCACTACCGCCCCCACCTGAACGGGATGGTCACGGTTCTATAGCAACATTCTAACGTTACAGAACTGATTCTGTTCCGTGACACCGAACCACCGGACCCGCCCGGACAGAACCGTCCGGTTCCGGTTTTCATTTCTCTTAGGTTTCGTTTCCACAGCAGTGAAAGTTTTCAGACCCTGTTGGATTGCAGCTCCTCCAGACCAACACAAAGTTCTGCAGAACAGAAACCTTCTGGATTGATTTATGAATATCAATCTGAAAATAGGGTCATTTCTAATTCCTGTCATTTGAATCACCATGAAGCTGCTGTTCATGTCTCTGATATGAAAGACACCAGCAGCAGCAGTTGGACCCGTCCGGGCCGAACCTCGTTCTGATGTCAGGAAAGTGAAACTGAAGGAATGAAAGGCCGATCGGCCTGCGAGCTGCTCAGACCGGAGATGGGCGTCCAGGGCCTGGCCTCCTTCCTGGAGCAACACCCGAACATTTACCGGGAGGTTCGGTTCGGCCGGAGCCGCCTGCTGGTGGACGGCTGCAGCCTGTACCACCTGCTGCACTACAGCTCAGGTGAGACTCACCTGTCTGCTTCTGGGCCAGAAGCAGTTAGTTCAAATCATCTTTACAAGACAGCAGCTGGATTAATTTTAATCTGATTATTGGATTAAAAGTCAGATTAAAGTTTCTGCAAGTCGATGTTCTGTCCTTTTTTTAGTGAAAAAGTTTTTGTTGCGCTTCTCTGTGAGTCTGGGAGAAAGAAGAGACACTTTATGGTGTGTGTGTGTGTATGGTGTGTGTGTGTGTGTATGGTGTGTGTGTGTGTATGGTGTGTGTGTGTGTATGGTGTGTGTGTGTGTATGGTGTGTGTGTGTGTATGGTGTGTGTGTGTGTATGGTGTGTGTGTGTGTATGGTGTGTTGTGTGTATGGTGTGTGTGTGTGTATGGTGTATGTGTGTGTATGGTGTGTGTGTGTATGGTGTGTGTGTATGGTGTGTGTGTATGGTGTGTGTGTGTGTATGGTGTGTGTGTATGGTGTGTGTGTGTGTGTGTGTATGGTGTGTGTGTATGGTGTGTGTGTGTGTATGGTGTGTGTGTATGGTGTGTGTGTGTGTGTGTTTGCGTGTGTGTGTATGGTGTGTGTGTATGGTGTGTGTGTATGTGTGTGTGTGTGTATGGTGTGTGTATGGTGTGTGTGTATGGTGTGTGTGTGTATGGTGTGTGTGTGTTTGCGTGTGTGTGTATGGTGTGTGTGTGTGTGTGTGTGTATGGTGTGTGTGTATGGTGTGTGTGTGTGTGTGTGTGTGTGTGTGTGTGGTGTGTGTGTGTGTGTTTGTGTGTGTGTGTGGTGTGTGTGTGTGTGTGTGTGTATGTGTGTGTGTGTATGGTGTGTGTGTATGGTGTGTGTGTGTGTGTATGGTGTGTGTGTGTGTATGGTGTGTGTGTATGGTGTGTGTGTGTGTGTATGGTGTGTGTGTGTATGGTGTGTGTGTGTGTATGGTGTGTGTGTATGGTGTGTGTGTGTGTGTATGGGTGTGTGTGTGTGTGTTTGCGTGTGTGTGTATGGTGTGTGTGTGTGTGTATGGTGTGTGTGTGTGTGGTGTGTGTGTGTTTGCGTGTGTGTGTATGGTGTGTGTGTGTGTATGGTGTGTGTGTGTGTGTGCATGGTGTGTGTGTGTGTGTATGGTGTGTGTATGGTGTGTGTGTATGGTGTGTGTGTGTGTGGTGTGTGTGTGTGTGTGTGTATGGTGTGTGTGTGTGTGTGTTTGCGTGTGTGTGTATGGTGTGTGTGTATGGTGTGTGTGTATGTGTGTGTGTATGGTGTGTGTGTATGGGTGTGTGTGTGTATGGTGTGTGTGTATGGTGTGTGTGTGTGTGTGTTTGCGTGTGTGTGTGTGGTGTGTGTGTGTGTGTGTGTGTATGGTGTGTGTGTATGGTGTGTGTGTGTGTGTATGGTGTGTGTGTGTGTGGTGTGTGTGTGTGTGTGTTTGCGTGTGTGTGTGTGTGTGTGTGTGTGTATGGTGTGTGTGTGTATGGTGTGTGTGTATGGTGTGTGTGTGTGTATGGTGTGTGTGTGGTATGGTGTGTGTGTGTATGGTGTGTGTGTGTGTGTATGGTGTGTGTGTGTATGGGTGTGTGTGTATGGTGTGTGTGTGTGTGTGTGTATGGTGTGTGTGTGTGTGTATGGTGTGTGTGTGTGTGTATGGTGTGTGTGTGTGTATGGTGTGTGTGTGTATGGTGTGTGTGTGTGTGTATGGTGTGTGTGTGTGTATGGTGTGTGTGTGTATGGTGTGTGTGTGTGTATGGTGTGTGTGTGTGTATGGTGTGTGTGTGTGTGTGTGTATGGTGTGTGTGTGTGTATGGTGTGTGTGTGTGTTTGCGTGTGTGTGTATGGTGTGTGTGTGTGTGTGTATGGTGTGTGTGTGTGTATGGTGTGTGTGTGGTGTGTGTGTGTTGTTTGTGTGTGTGTGTGGTGTGTGTGTGTGTATGGTGTGTGTGGTGTGTGTATGGTGTGTGTGTGTGTGTGTGTGGTGTGTGTGTGTGTATGGTGTGTGTGTGTGTATGGGTGTGTGTGTGTGGTGTGTGTGTGTGTGTGTTTGTGTGTGTGTGTATGGTGTGTGTGTGTGTATGGTGTGTGTGTGTGGTGTGTGTGTGTGTTGTGTGTGTGTGTATGGTGTGTGTGTGTGTGTATGGTGTGTGTGTGTGTGTGGTGTGTGTGTGTGTGTGTTTGTGTGTGTGTGTATGGTGTGTGTGTGTGTATGGTGTGTGTGTGTGTGTATGGTGTGTGTGTGTGTATGGTGTGTGTGTATGGTGTGTGTGTGTGTGTGTATGGGTGTGTGTGTGTGTGGTGTGTGTGTGTGTGTGTGTGTGTATGGTGTGGGTGTGTGTGTATGGTGTGTGTGTATGGTGTGTGTGTATGGTGTGTGTGTGTGTGTGTATGGTGTGGGTGTGTGTGTGTATGGTGTGTGTGTGTATGGTGTGTGTGTATGGTGTGTGTGTGTGTATGGTGTGTGTGTGTATGGTGTGTGTGTGTGTGTATGGTGTGTGTGTATGGTGTGTGTGTGTGTGTGTGTGTGTGTATGGTGTGGGTGTGTGTGTATGGTGTGTGTGTGTGTGTGTGTGTATGGTGTGTGTGTGTGTGTATGGTGTGTGTGTGTGTATGGTGTGTGTGTGTGTGTGTGTGTGTGTGTGTGTGCTGCTGGTCACGGCTCAGTTCTTCCTGTCCCGTTCAGATCTGGATGATCTTTGATCTTAGGGAGCTGAAGGTCACAAACTGAAACCAAACAGCAGTGTTGTATAAAGTAGTGAAATCTCAGAGTCCAGTAAAAGTATCGGCACCGCTCCAAAATATGACTTTGGTCAAAGTAAAAGTCACTGATTGAAATGTTGCTTGAGTTAAAGTCTTAAAGTATCTGAAATGTTTTTGTACTGAAGTCTGGAAATTACTGTAACAATGGATGAACTCAGTAATGTAATGAAAAGTAAAAAGTAAAACAAGGCAAATGCAGTTTGAATGACATTTTTTATATTTTGGTAAACTTGTTAAATATACTTAAAATAATGAACACAACCAAGTGCAGAGAAAAATGAAACCTGCTAATAGATAAACCTGCAGCATCATTTAGTTAAGAACATTAGGTGCTTTACCTACAAGGTTAACTTATCCTGCTTTAGGTTAACTTAACCTGCTTTAGATTAACTTAACCTGCTTTAGGTTAACTTAACCTGCTTTAAGTTAACTTAACCTGCTTTAGGTTAACTTAACCTGCTTTAGGTTAACTTAACCTGCTTTAGGTTAACTTAACCTGCTTTAAGTTAACTTAACCTACTTTAGGTTAACTTAACCTGCTTTAGGTTAACTTAACCTGCTTTAAGTTAACTTAACCTACTTTAGGTTAACTTAACCTGCTTTAGGTTAACTTAACCTGCTTTAGATTAACTCAGTGCTTCTCAATTATTTTCCGTTACGCCCCCCTAGCAAGAAGAAAACTATTCGCGCCCCCCACTCCCCACCGTGACTATCCATCTCTGCATAACATTTTTTTCCTTATTAACATTTTTTTTCGCTGAAAAAACTCTAGCGGCTTATCGGCGTGATTGGGATGTAACGTATTTAAGTGACGCGCTAATTTATTTGGCTTCATGCTGTCCGCTGCGAGCATTTTTAGACACAGCAAACACACCGGTCTTTCCTCTTCTCCAACTGTAGTCACAGTGAAGCCAAGCGCTAAATACGCTTCGTCGTATTTCCTCTTCTTAGCTTTCGGTTGACTTTCTGTTGTCTCATTATCTTTGTCTCTCTCCGCTTTTCTTTTCATCCCTGTGAAAAACTTTTTCATGTTGGGGGTTGTTGAATAATGGAGGCCATAGACAGAACGCAGTCGGAGCTTTTTGTTGACTTAACACTGCTAACCAAGGCAAACCTGTTGTCTTGTAAGTCGTAAAATGTTGCACTGTCGCAAACGTGACAGAAGTAACAATGAGAGCGCCACTGCCGCCTACTGTGCGCAATTACACTTTATACTAGTACGGCCAAAAAAAAAAGCCTGTTCCCCAGGATCACACGCCCCCCCAGGTATCGCACCGCGCCCCCCAAAGGGGGCCCGCCCCACTATTTGAGAAGCACTGGGTTAACTTAACCTTAGATTAACTTAACCTGCTTTAGATTAACTTAACCTACTTTAGGTTAACTTAACCTGCTTTAGATTAACTTAACCTGCTTTAGGTTAACTTAACCTGCTTTAGGTTAACTTAACCTGCTTTAGATTAACTTAACCTGCTTTAGGTTAACTTAACCTGCTTTAGATTAACTTAACCTGCTTTAGGTTAACTTAACCTGCTTTAGATTAACTTAACCTGCTTTACAACTGAACCAGCTTCTTAGTAAACCCTCCAGGACAGAAAATACAAAGTTTCTATAAGCCTCCAGTTTTCCCTTTCAGTAAGGTCAGTGCTGAAAATGAGAAAAATAAATAGTCAGTACAGAAAATGCAGCAAACATAAAAAAAACCCCGTTAGGATTCCTCTACTTCACACACTATAGGTGCAACAACTGGTCATTATGCAAAAGAAAAAGAATTGGGAGGGAAATGCAGCTTATTGGCATCTGAAGAGGAGAGCTTTTAGTTAACTTGGTGTTTAATGGGAGAAGGAAACAGACCTCCATGAAGCTGACACCACCTACTCAAATAATCCAGCAAATAGTCTGATTGGTTTGTGCTGTTAAAATGTTCGTTTGTGCAGCTTTGGTTTCCGAGATATTAAAAATGATTTTTTAGGCCATCCAAATATCTACTTTTTAAGATTACAATTACTGAAAATATTGAGTATGACTAAAAATTCACTAGAGAACAGTGTGTCTCGTGTAACTGCATGAATTTAGTGTCAGTTGGTCACAAGGCAAGAAATCTATTTCCATGAGTTTCTCTGGAGAGTTTGGATGTAAAATTTATTGACTCTCCCTGAGTGAAACTCCGACACCTTGAGGAAGGAGGAGACCAGAGACCGGCTGGCCCAAATTAGCGTTCATGAATCGGATCAACCTCGAGTTAGACGCCGCTCACACCGGATATTGGAACAGTCAAAATCCACATTGAAAACAACTTTGCTGCGTTTGTTTTAACGGCACAAACGGAGCATTAATGAACCAGCCCACTTTGGTTTGTTTTGGAGCAAAATGGGGGGATGGTGACTCTGGATGGCCTAAAAAATCATTTTAATATCTCAGAAACCAAAGCTGCAAAAACGAACATTTTAACGGCACAGACCAAACGGAGAACTAACCAATCAGACTGTTTGCTGGACTTTGTGACGTAGGTGGGGAGGAGAAACCTGAGCATCCTGTTGGAGATGAACAAGCCCAGGCAAGCAGGCTTTGTTGCAGTCGGTCAGTTGGTTGGTCATAACATTTGTGTTTCTCTCTCGTTTTTTGTAACGACTAACTAAACCACACATTGAAAATGTATCGAGTAAAAGTATAAAATTAAGTTCGGAAATGTAGTGAAGTAAAAGCGAAAGTTATCAAAAAATGTTCTTACTCGAGGAAAGTATGAAGTACTCTAAAATATACTTAAGTAAAGTAGTGAAGTATTTTTACTTTGTTACTATACAAGACTGCCAAAAAGCCCCAGAGCATAATACTGCCACCACCATACGTTGCACACATGGCTTTGCTCTCCTCTCAATGTAACCATCACCGCTTAGCGGCCTAATCTCTCCATTCTGTGGGCGCTTCCTTCTCTGGCGGTTGGCAGAACATGGAGGATGCTGACGTCACTGCGCCCTCTACTGCCCTCTACTGCGCATGCGGGACACGTTGAAATCCGGTTTGACAAATATATGAACTGGGTCACTGCGATTTAACGATTAAATCTGATTTTTTCTAATCAGGAAATAGATGAATTCATGTTCCTCTGGGAGGGATGAGAGCAGCTGGTCTCAAGATCCAGAACCAGAACAGAACCATTCTGGTTTCTGGTCATTGACACGTTGTGACCAAAAAACACAAAGTTTTCAAATGTTTTTTTCATAGAATATACAGAATATTCAGTCAGGGTGCAGAAATACACAAAAGAGGAGGAAACAAACATTTAATCACTAAAATAAAACCAGAATATATAAATATTTCTATATTTTTTTAATATCTGAAACTATTTGTTTTTATCCATCTGTACACCACTCTGCAGTTCAACAGGGGGCGCTGTGGTGCCTGGTGATTTTTGCCTCCTGAAGTTTTACATTGTTTTATGTAAATTAGGAGAAATTTATAACAGCTGGTTGTACAAACACACAGTGACGTCATGAAAGTTGAATATATTTGTGCCGTACAGGAAGTGATCATGTGTCACAGGAAGTGATCATGTTTCACAGGAAGTGATCATGTGTCACAGGAAGTGATCATGTGTCACAGGAAGTGATCATGTTTCACAGGAAGTGATCATGGTCACAGGAAGTGATCATGTGTCACAGGAAGTGATCATGTTTCACAGGAAGTGATCATGTGTCACAGGAAGTGATCATGTTTCACAGGAAGTGATCATGTTTCACAGGAAGTGATCATGTTTGGCACAGCAGGTTGATTCACTTCCTTTAGTTAAAGTTAAATAACTTAATGAAATTACCTTTGCAAACAACAACCTCTTCCTAAAACATTAAGAACAAATTCCTCCATCTCTAAATTAATAGTTTTCTCTCAGGCTGCAGATCAATTTAACTGAATGTGAAATTATGAGGATCCATAACTGTTCTGATTCTTACATTTCCAATATGCCAGTTAAAAATAAAATTACGTACTTGTGGATCACTAAATGTAGAGCTACCAGCGTAATAAATATTTACAAGACAATATTGATAAATGTGGCAAAACCTGAAATAATTGGCTTCACAGAGACTTGATGTTATTGGCAGAACATTATGAACAAAAAACTGATGTTTCCTGCATCTTCCTGAGCCGTCCGTCCAAATCTCATAAAGCAGATTAACAGAATAAATTTGAACTTTATTTGGAAAATAAACACATTTGCTAAAACATAATGAGGACGGTGACATCAAGGCATCAACTTCGAAATCATGAATGTAGTTTAAAAATGAAATGTCTTCAGGCCGTTTTAAGAAGTGCTGATCTTGTTTGGTTCGTTATGGCGGCGTCTGGATTTCAAAAGGTTGGAGCTATTAATTCGTTATTGAAAGTGATTTTGAATGATCTAAACTCTCTAGTTTCCATCAGTAGGTTTTGTTACAGTGGAAGTTAAAAGCCCATAATGTCCTATAGTGTCCCATAATGTCCCATAATGTCCTATAGTGTCCCACAATGTCCCACTGTGGAGCCGCTCTATGTGCCACAACATCTATATTCCTGGACAATTGGTGGAATAAACTCATCTGGCCAATTCCTCCTTTACTGGATGGAAATGCTGATATTCTCAGTTTGGAGGATTTAATAGGAATATGGAACTGATTGTTCCCTGATGAATCATAAGAAGGTTTTATGCAGGATCCCTCATGTCCTCATCTCATGTCCTCATCCTGTCTGGTAAAAACTATTGACCTCATTTCTTTATTTTTTTTATTCCAAGACTCCAGGAGATAAAACTGAGCAGGTGGACATTAGAGATAATAAATGCAGCTACAGGTTTATGAATCAATATTCTATAAATAATAGAAACCCAGAAGAACAAGAATCACATTTCTCTTACAAAATGTTAACAAATCTATGATAGTCAAAATTAGGACAAATTATTTGAAATTCCCAATTCCTCCTAAACATAAAAAATTACAGTTTGAAATAACATAAATCCTTCAAATGAGTTTTTAAGAGAGAATTTTAATGTTGAGAATTGTGGTTTTTATTTTACTAATGTAATAAAGTATTAAACTTTTGGGATCAACTTTGTAACTTGTAAAAATATAAATGTGGATTTTATTTACAAAACATTCAGTTTGGTTTAGTTATCAAAGAAAGAAATGTGAATTTTTACTCGATGTTCTAATGATTATATTCATAAATGCTGCCTCTCAATTTAAACAGTTCAATAGTTTAAGTTTATTTCAGGGCCTCGAATTAATTCATCATTATTTTTATTTTTTACTTCTAGTCGTTTCCAAGGGGATTTGATGACAATATTTGCTGATATTTGTATTTTTCTGTAATGTTTGTGATTGATCTGTCTGTCATTGTGATAAAATACAAAAACAAAGATCCTGTGTCACGGACAGATGCCTCTTCCGTCAGAAGGTTCTGGCTCTCCCCGTCGCCATGGTCACAGCTTGATGAAGAGGACTCCGGTGACGGCGGCGAAGCCAGCAGCATCATGGCCACCTTGGGGATGCGGCCGCGGCCGGCGGCCAGCTCGTGCGGCAGGATCTCCATGAAGGTGATGTAGAGGAAGGTGCCGGCCGCCAGACCCTGCAGCGTGCTGCGCGCCAGCCGGTGCTGCGGCGACATGCGGCTCTCCGTGAGCCCCACGCCCAGCGCGATGCCCAGCGGCGACATGATGGCGAAGGCCAGCAGGCCGCCGGACACCACGGCGCGCCGCAGCCGGGCCTGGGACAGCGCCGCGCTGAGCGAGAACGCGATGACGCTCTTATGGATGAGCAGCGCCAGGCAGACCTCCAGCACTTCCTGGCCGCGCGGCAGCAGCCCCACCGCCAGCCCCTCCAGCACCGAGTGCAGCGACAGCGAGAACACCAGCACGAAGGCCCGCAGCGCCGACTGGGAGCCCGGGGTCGCATGCAGGGGCCCCGCCGGCTCCACGGAGCCACGCCGCCGCCGGGCCGGGCCGCCGTCGGCCGCCTGGGCGCCGGAGTCCGCCATCAGGGCCCGGCGCTCCTCCAGCTGGGCCGGAGACGGGTCGCTGAAGGCCAGGACGATCTGCTCCAGAACCAGAACCAGGAAGAAACCCATGGCCACGATGAACTCCGGCAGAGGGAACTGGAGCTGGAAGAGCAAACACACACCTCAGAACCGGGACCACTAGGAACCACTGGGAACAACTGGGAACCACTGGGAACAACCGGGAACCACTGGAAACAACTGGGAACACTGGAAACAACTGGGAACCACTGGAACAACTGGGAACCACTGGAAACAACTGGGAACCACTGGGAACAACTGGAAACCACTGGGAACTGGGAACCACTGGAAACAACTGGGAACAACTGGAACAACTGGGAACCACTGGGAACAACTGGAAACCACTGGGAACAACTGGAAACAACTGGGAACCACTGGGAACAACTGGAAACCACTGGAACAACTGGGAACCACTGGAAACAACTGGGAACAACTGGAAACAACTGGGAACCACTGGGAACAACTGGAAACCACTGGAAACAACTGGGAACCACTGGAAACAACTGGGAACAACTGGAACAACTGGGAACCACTGGGAACAACCGGGAACCACTGGGAACAACTGGAAACAACTGGGAACAACTGGAAACAACTGGGAACAACTGGGAACCACTGGAAACAACTGGGAACAACTGGAAACAACTGGAACAACTGGGAACAACGGAACCACTGGAACAACTGGAAACAACTGGAAACACTGGGAACCACTGGAACAACTGGGAACCACTGGAAACCACTGGGAACCACTGGAAACACTGGAAACCACTGGAAACAACTGGGAACCACTGGAACAAACTGGAAACCACTGGGAACAACTGGGAACCACTGGAAACAACTGGAACAACTGGAAACAACTGGGAACCACTGGGAACCACTGGAACAACGGGAACCACTGGAACAACTGGAAACACTGGGAACAACTGGGAACCACTGGAAACAACTGGGAACAACTGGAAACAACTGGGAACCACTGGGAACAACTGGGAACCACTGGAACAACTGGGAACCACTGGGAACAACTGGAAACAACTGGAAACAACTGGGAACAACTGGGAACCACTGGAAACAACTGGGAACCACTGGAAACAACTGGAAACAACTGGAACAACTGGGAACACTGGGAACAACGGGAACACTGGGAACCACTGGGAACAACGGGAACCACTGGAACAACTGGAAACAACTGGAAACAACTGGGAACCACTGGGAACAACTGGGAACCACTGGAAACACTGGGAACCACTGGAAACAACTGGGAACAACTGGCAACCACTGGAAACAACTGGGAACAACTGGGAACCACTGGAAACAACTGGGAACCACTGGAAACAACTGGGAACACTGGGAAACAACTGGGAACCACTGGAAACAACTGGAAACAACGGGAACCACTGGAAACAACTGGAAACCACTGGGAACAACTGGAATCCACTGAGAACAACTGGAAACCACTGGAAACAACTGGGAACCACTGGAAACAACTGGGAACCACTGGAAACAACTGGGAACCACTGGAAACAACTGGGAACCACTGGAAACCACTGGAAACAACTGGGAACCACTGGAAACAACTGGAACCACTGGAAACAACTGGGAACCACTGGAAACCACTGGAAACAACTGGGAACCACTGGAAACAACTGGGAACCACTGGAAACAACTGGGAACCACTGGAAACCACTGGAAACAACTGGGAACCACTGGAAACAACTGGGAACCACTGGGAACAACTGGGAACCACTGGAAACAACTGGGAACCACTGGAAACAACTGGAACCACTGGAAACAACTGGGAACCACTGGAAACAACTGGAACCACTGGAAACAACTGGGAACCACTGGAAACAACTGGAAACCACTGGAAACAACTGGGAACCACTGGAAACAACTGGGAACCACTGGAAACAACTGGGAACCACTGGAAACAACTGGGAAACTGGAAACCACTGGAAACAACTGGGAACCACTGGAAACAACTGGGAACCACTGGAAACAACTGGGAACCACTGGAACAACTGGGAACCACTGGAAACAACTGGGAACCACTGGAAACAACTGGGAACCACTGGAAACAACTGGGAACCACTGGAAACAACTGGGAACCACTGGAAACAACTGGAAACCACTGGGAACAACTGGAAACCACTGAGAACAACTGGAAACCACTGGAAAAAACTGGGAACCACTGGAAACCACTGGGAACAACTGGGAACCACTGGAAACAACTGGGAACCACTGGAAACAACTGGGAACCACTGGAAACAACTGGAAACCAATGGGAACAACTGGGAACCACTGGAAACAACTGGGAACCACTGGAAACAACTGGGAACCACTGGAAACAACTGGGAACCACTGGAAACAACTGGGAACCACTGGAAACAACTGGAAACCACTGGGAACAACTGGAATCCACTGAGAACAACTGGAAACCACTGGAAAAAACTGGAACACTGGAAACCACTGGGAACAACTGGGAACCACTGGAAACAACTGGGAACCACTGGAAACAACTGGGAACCACTGGAAACAACTGGAAACCAATGGGAACAACTGGGAACCACTGGAAACAACTGGGAACCACTGGAAACAACTGGGAACCACTGGAAACAACTGGGAACCACTGGAAACCACTGGAATCCACTGAGAACAACTGGAAACAACTGGAAACCACTGGAAACAACTGGGAACCACTGGGAACCACTGGAAACAACTGGGAACCACTGGAAACAACTGGGAACACTGGAAACAACTGGGAACCACTGGAAACAACTGGGAACAACGGGGAACCACTGGGAACCACTGGAAACAACTGGGAACCACTGGAAACAACTGGGAACCACTGGAAACAACTGGAAACCACTGAGAACAACTGGGAACAACTGGGAACCGGAACCACTGGAAACAACTGGGAACAACTGGGAACAACTGGGAACCACTGGAAACAACTGGGAACTGGGAACAACTGGGAACCACTGGAAACAACTGGAAACAACTGGGAACAACTGGAAACCACTGAGAAACAACTGGGAACAACTGGGAACCGGAACCACTGGAAACAACTGGAAACAACTGGAATCCACTGAGAACAACTGGGAACCACTGGGAACCGGAACCACTGGAAACAACTGGGAACAACTGGCAACCACTGGGAACAACTGGGAACCACTGGGAACAACTGGGAACCACTGGAAATAACTGGGAACAACTGGAATCCACTGAGAACAACTGGAAACAACTGGGAACCGGAACTACTGGGAACCACTGGAAACAACCACTGAGAACTTTTTAACTGGACAATGAGATCAAACATAAAACACTATGTTTGATCTCATTATCCAGATTTTAACAAACTACGAAACCCAAACAACAGAAACTTTCAGTATTAAAACATCCTCCATGTCCCCCAGGGGGCGCCGTAGACCTGGCCTGGTGACCAGGGGCTTGTTTCTTAGTGTTGGTCGTACTTTGATCCAGCGTCCCTGAACGCCTCGCCGATGCTCTGCAGGAAGTCGGGCAGCAGGTCCAGCAGGCAGGTGGCCATGAAGACGCCTCCAGAGAAACAGCTGATCAGGGCCAGCAGGCGGCCGGCGCTCTGAAACACACACACACACACACACACACACACACACACACACACACACACACACACACACACACACACACACACAGCCTCAGCATTGCTCAGCTGAATGGTCCGGACTCCAGACGGAGCAGAACCGGGCCGGTACCTGGGTCTGTGCCGCAACAGCGCTGCCCTGACGACGCAGAGCGGGACGAACCCGAACAGCAGCGTGACGGACAGCAGAACCACCAGCGCCACCAGTTTGATCTCCAGAGCCGGGAGGTCGGCCGGGTCGACCTGCAGCGCCGCCGGGCTCCCCCCGGGACCCATCAGGACCGGCATGGCTGCCTCAGAGTTCGCAGGAGCCTGGCCTGGACCGGAACCAGAATCTGTCAGAACAAACACTGCCATTAGCATCCAGAAACAAAGCTAACATGTTTAGACTGGAAATCTGTGACAAGATCCCAATGCTAGCAATAGCTAGCATAGCTTGTCCGGAATGCTAATGCTAGTAATCACAGCCACTGATGACAGAAGTTAAAAGTTTTCCTGTAGCGGTTTCTTGTTTCTCTGCCATTAGCACTTTAGCGGTGAGGACATGAGCTTGGTTGGCAGCGCTGAGCCCCGCCTCCTGGCTCTGATTGGTTGTTTCTGTCCGTTAGCGGTTCCTCAGACTGCATGTTTTAGATGTTCCTCTATCCAAAGGATGGCATCTGAGGAACATGATCATCTGTCACAACAAGATCCTGTTTCTCATTCCAGACTGAAACTCCAGAATCCAGATCCGGAACCCTGCAAAGTGTTCCTGCTGGTTCTGGATGGGTTCTAGAAATGGAAAGCAGCTGATTGGATCAGAACCTTCAGACTCCATGTCCAGAACCAGAACCGGGATTTTAGATCTGGACTCTGTCTAAAAAGTTCTGACCCAAATAGAACCAGAGGTTTGGATCTGTACTCACATAACCTGAAGTTGGATCAGAACCATCAGAACTTTCCTGCTGAGCCTTCGGTCCGTCTACAGTCGGAACCAGTAGGAACCAGAACTTTTCCCACTTTGGTCCAAAGAATAATCCCGCGAGAAAACCCGCGACCCACAGCGACTCGTTAGGTTCCCGAACCTTGGCCTTCCCGCACCGGTTCGGGCCAGTAACGTGACCCAGGAATATTCTTCTCCTGACTGGATTTATGGCGGACAATCCGGGAAGTTCTGACTCAGTTCCCATCAGCGGATCCCGCCTCAACCAGGAGCTGATGTCAAACTCCCCGTAAACACACCGCAGCGCACTTCCGGTTTTCAAATTAAGAGAAAACAAAATCTGACACCACTTTCGAAGGTCATTTTTATGTTAATAGGTCTTATTATTATTGTAATTATTATTATTATTTGTTAGAAAAAAGAAGTATTTCAGCATCAGAAAATCAGTAAGAAGAAACAGATGAAACCCCTGTGGCTCCGTCCTCGTGCTTTTATTTTGAAGATGCCACCGGTTTTCCGGTGTAACTGTGTGTAACTTCCCTCAGGAACAGCCGAAGGAGGAACCGTCCAGCCGGAATTCTGGAACAGACAGGAAGGTCAACGACCTGCAGAACCAGAACCAGGACCAGGACCTGAACCTGAACCAGAACCAGAACCAGAAACCAAGACCAGGAACCAGGACCTGGACCAGGAACCAAGACCAGGACTTGAACCAGAACCAGGATCAGAACCAGAACCAGAACGGTCACAGCAGGAAGATTGTTTTTCTGTCGATGAGGAACAAAACCAAACAGCCGTTTCAAACGAGAGCAGAAATATAAAATCAACTGTAGAAACTGTGATCGTTGATCAGGATCCATAAGCTCCTTATCCAGGGTTTGGAGCCTCCTCCTGACCTGGAGGAGGCTCCAAACCCTGGATCAGGACCTGGTTTGTCCCAAATCTCTGTTGGAAGTAAAACAGGATGGAGCCTCCAGAGCTTTTCTGACAGTCAGAGAATTTCCTCCATCTGACACTGAAAACTTATTTTCACTCATTGACTTTCGACCAATGAGTGAAAATATGTAAAACTGACACCTGATTTTACTCAGTTTTTTATTTAGAGTTGATTTTTATGCTTTATTTTAACGTTTCTTTATCTTAGCACTTTGTTTCAACGTTCTATTAATAAAGTTTATGATTTTCTCTTTCTGATCCTTTTCTAAAGCATCACTTCTTACCTTGACCACTTTAGCTAGCAAAGCATTAGCTGACCTGGTTGCAGATGTTTCTTTGGGGTTCCAGAAGTGGCGGGAAATCCTTGACGTCATGAGCCTCGGGTTGAAGAATCAGCTTGTTGTGATCACTTCTTATGTTTTGGCCTCTTCCTGGGACTGAAATTATTTTACAAGGTGCAAAAGCTTTTCACTGTCATGTTAGGATATGCAGAGGAAAGAGCAAATATGAGTTCTGGTACCGAGAGCTCAGAGCAGGACGGCCTCTTTGGGAAGCGTTTGGGATCGTCTTAATTCCTCAAGCGCAAATGGAAACGTTTGAGACCAGAAACAGACCAAAGTCCATCTGGAGGAAGAAACCCTAAGATCCCAAATCCCTAACATATGTTTTTGTTTTATTTTGTATTATGCATATTTTTTGTTCTAGGGACATTTATTTTGAAAATTTCCAAGTAGGAAGTAGAATCCAGCACGTTAGCTGGGAAACATCCTATGGAAGCAAGAGGCTGCAGAAAAAGTAGAAAGAATGAGTTTAATGACCTCATTTCAGCCAGCGGGGGATGTTTCTGTGTTAATATCACTTTTGACACCATCTCATTGAGTTGTTCTTTAGATCGATGGTGGGAAAGAAAGTGGAGCTGGAACTGTAAAGATTTAAACCCACTTCATAGCATCAGTAAAACAAACTATTGACACCAAGAAGAGATGGAAGTGATGATATGTAATAATTATTACTTAGTGAAGAAAAGTGAGGACAAACATTCAGTAAGTTGAGATGGACTCTATAAAACGGACGAACTCTGAGGCCTTCAGTCAGCATTTAGGTCTGGACCATGTCAGCAAAATGTCACTTTTTGCTTAAAAATGTTGGAAACTGAAAGAACGAAGAAAGAATCCAGAATGTTATGGATTATATGTTTATTTCTTCCACCATATTTTCTCCACTGAGACGAGTCAAGATAAAAATAAGTCCCGCATTAATATTTATTTATAAATTAAATGATTATTCTGGCTTGTATGCCTGATCATAAAAATATTAAAAGGGTGAAAACTAGACAAACTAAAAGTAAACAGAGTTTATCCGGAGGATCAGGAGGGGGAGGAGCCTGGAACAGCCCAGAGGAAACTGGAGCTTCGTTTTTGGGAAACAGCAGCAGAGACTTTCAGAAATAAATAAAATCGTACAGGGATGGGCCCAGATTACCCAGAATGCACCGGGGTGACTCCTCTCTACAGACCACAGCAGGACAGGAAGCAGGAAGTCCGCTGACCGTCCAGGGCTTCTAAGGCACCAGAAGAGGAAGCGTTGCTGTTTGGACCCTGAAGAGCCGCAGGTTTGGTATCAGGAACATGTTCATAAACTGGAGCCGCTCCTGACCCGGCGGGCCAGAGTGAGCAGAACAGAAACCGGACCAGCCTGGTGGAAGTTCAACCGTATGCTGTTGGCGCTCTGACAATCCAATCCCGGATCCGGAAGATCCGGCTTCCGGGTCCTTAGTGTGACTCAACTAGCTGTAGTGTCGGTACTGAACGGATCCGGATCCATAATTTATCTGGATCAGAACCGAACAACCAGCAGAGCAACGAGAAACAGAGCTGGAATATTACCCAAAAACAGGCGGAGCTCCAAAGACGGGGCGGGGCTTCAGCAGAAATTCCCACCAATTAAAAACATGGAATGATTTGAACCTGGAGCCACATCCGAGCGGTTCTGGTCCAGCTCAGTTCACAGAGCTCAGGACCAGCTTCACTGGTCCCAATCAGCTTCCCAGCATCAGATCCCAGTGGAATGTTCTAGTAATTAAATAAACCCTGACCCTTGACCCCACTTGTCGCTCAGAGTCCAAACTGAACGGTTACACCTCCACCAGAACCAAACGGGTTCAAAGCAAAGCAGCATTTTACAAACCAGTCCTCCCAATTCTTAATCCCAGTCCAATAAAGCAGGAGCTGCGTCCAGTCCCAGACCGGAGCGTCGCTCTGTCGGAGGATCTCACAGGAAAAAAGTCAGTGCTGCCAGGTGAGATCACCCCGACGTCCTCTTCCTCCAATCATCCAATCAGCAGCCAGAGACCGGGGCGGGTCATACCTCCAGGGAGCAGTCGGAGGGGGGGCGGCGCTCAGCTCCTCGACACCGCTCCACCTTCTTGATGACCTCTGACACCACACACACCGAGGAGGTGAGGCTGAGCAGGAACAGCAGGTCTGCAGGACGGATGGAAACTATTATCAAAACCAGACAAAACCATCAAAACTGTGGAAAATATAAATATTTACAGTGCGTTTACTTTTATTAGACGTTTATTCAGTATTAATCTTACAATATTTAATCAATTTACCGTATTTTCCTCACTATAAGCTTTAAATTTTAAATTTAAACTAAAAGCCTTAAATTTTTTCAAAAGCTGATCATGCGCCTTATAATCCGGTGCGCATTATATGTGGATCAATATTGAGCCGCAACAGGTCTGGCAACTATGGTAAGACGACTCCATTTTCCCCGTAGAAGAAGTAGAGCGCGGTGCATACTGGGATAGCTGTATTAAACGGCGTTTCATTTCCATTTGTGTGTTTTTGTAAAGACCCTGAAATGGCTCCTACTAAGAGACACGCTTACAACGCAGAGTTTAACTCAGGGCGATCAGTCACGCAGTAGAACACGGAAATAGAGCAGCAGCGAGAGAGTTCAACATTAACGAATCAATGGTGCGGAAGTGGAGGAAGCAAGAGGATGAGCTGCGCCAAGTAAAGAAGACGAAACAGAGTTTCCGCGGGAACAAAGCGAGATGGCCACAGTTAGAGGACAAACTTGAACTGTTGGTTGTTGAGCAGAGAGCAGCAGGTAGAAGTGTCAGTACAATCACTATTCGATTGAAGGCAACAGCGCCAGCACGCGAACTTAACATCAATGAATTTAGAGGCGGTCCTTCTTGGTGTTTTCGGTTTATGAAAAGACGTAATCTCTCCATCCGCACACAAACTACTGTTTCACAGCAACTGCCAGCTGACTACCAAGAAAAGCTGGCCAATTTCCGCACATACTGCAGAAACAAGATTACTGAAAAAAAGATCCGGCCAGAGCATATCATCAATGTGGACGAGGTTCCACTTACTTTTGATATTCCTGTGAACCGCACTGTGGATAAAACTGGAGCACGTAAGGTGAATGTTCGCACCACAGGGAATGAGAAATCATCCTTCACTGTAGTTCTCGCCTGCCAGGCTGATGGCCAGAAACTTCCACCCATGGTTATCTTCAAGAGGAAGACTTTGCCAAAAGAAAACTTCCAGCCAGCGTCGTCATCAAAGCTAACTCGAAGGGATGGATGGATGAAGAAAAGATGAGTGAATGGTTGAGAGAAATTTATGTGAAGAGACCGGGTGGGTTTTTTCACACAGCTCTGTGCCTATTGATCTACGACTCCATGCGCTCACATATCACTGATAACGTCAAAAAGCAAGTGAAGCGTCGCCGTCATTCCGGGTGGATTGACAAAAGAACTCCAGCCGCTAGATGTTGGCATCAACAGAGCTTTCAAAGCGAGACTGCGAACTGCGTGGGAGCAGTGGATGACAGAAGGCGAACACACGTTCACCAAGACGGGAGACAGCGCCGGACGACATACGCCACTATCTGCCAGTGGATCGTAAATGCCTGGGCTGATATATCAGACTCAAGAAGGCAGGAATTGTCACTGAACTGACAGACAACAACAGAGACACTGACTCGGTGAATGACGACCTTGATGAGATGGAGCCGGGCGTGTTGGATGCCGCATTAGCCCAGCTGTTCAATTCCGACACCGAAGAAGAAGAATTCGAGGGATTCGTAGACGAGGAATGAACTGATAACGTGAGCTTCACATGTTTTTTTGTGTGTGTTTACAGTTGAACAAGGTTGGTCATATTGTTAATATGGGGATTAACGTGAACAACATTGAGATAGCCTATTATGCTATTGCTTTAGAGTTATTATTTGAGTTATTATTGTTATTGCTTTGCACTATTACGTGTGTTACTATATTGTGATTGCACTAATGTTTAATTTACCGTAACAGCATCAGAATGTTTTTTACGTTTTTACTGAATGGAGGAAACGTTCCACTCCACTATATAATATAAATGTTGCACTATATGTTATACCTTGCTGTTGTTAAAAGATAAACTGTCACAAAAATATGAATACTTTACCTCGGAGAAAATAATAAAACAGTTGTTTATTCACAATAAAGTTTGACTGACCTATCTGACTGTTTTGTTGACATTCCCTTTAGCGCAGCACTGTCTAATGGATGTATAAGGTAGCGCCTTATAGTGCGGAAAATACGGTATTTACAGAGTTGTTTTCTCTTTTAGCCTTCCCAGTTTGCCTGACTGAGCCAGAAGCAACAGGCGATGAGAAAATCGTTTCTACTTCACAGGGGACGGACCAGAACCGACGGCGGGCCGATTACCGGACACAGAATGCTCCGCCTGCTTAAAACCTGCTTTTAACTGAGGGTTGCATTTTTCTCTGTGTGTGATAATCTGACAGGCTTCTTCAGACATGTTTGTGCTTCTTGGATCAGATCAGTGTATGAAGGACAGTGGACGTATATCAGAGGTGTTTTCCTGAGTTCTTCTGAACAGTGCAACTGCTGTGCTCTCCGACTGCGCAGATGAAAAAAAGCTGGATTTTGTTCTCTTTAACAAGGTTTGGACTTTTTTAATTCTCTTGCTCCACACAACATAACGGCTTTAAATCAACTAATTTAAAATCAAACGTCTCTCCTTTGGCAGGTTGTTGTTCCACAACGTTTCATTAAGCATTGTCAACTTTTTGAGGCATTTTAATTAAATATGGAGGCTTTTTTAATTGAAGAGGTTTTTCTATCAATACACATAAACACGTAACAAACTACCAAGTTACACCACAGGGTGGCGATGCTGCTGCTTTTCCAGTTCTCAAAAACAGGTGAAGAAGGGTCCAGAGAGAAAAGATTGTCTCTTATTTAAGTTTAATTCCAGGTTGTTAACATCCACTAAGCACATGAATGAGATTTTCATAAAGTCTTTATTGTCCACCATTTATTATCCCATCAACCAGTTTTATGTAGACGATTTGAGAGAAAATAACTATTCTACTGGGTTAGCATTTCAGCACTAGCATGCTAGTAGCCCTGCTAGTTTAGCAGTTAACTGCTAAACTGTTAGCAGTGATTCTATTGGCCTGTTAGCTGCTGCAGAGGCATAAAATAATGTATTTCTGTCAGAAATGAAGACATTCAATGAGGACAAAAATCTGTTCATTATGTACAAAGTTTGCATTTTATGCCAAATAACAAAATGTTATGTTTGGTATAACAAACATAGCAAAATGTTATACCAAACAAAAGATTTTGTTGTTACTGGCATAATGTTATTATGGGATTATTAACCCATTACCTTGGCATCATTTGAATAGAATGGACAGCAATATGATCCGTTAAATACATATTTATATTTTACTTTTTTTTTTTTTGGGTGTCCCAGGCTTAAAATGTTAAAAATCCCTGAGTTGTTATATTTTTGGCCTTCGGATTGAGAAAACCAGTTTGAGAACAGTTTAGCATGCTTTAAATGTGTCACAACATGTGGTGGGATCAGGAGGGATCAGGAGGAGCGTGTGGGATCAGGAGGGATCAGGAGGAGCGTGTGGGATCAGGAGGAGCGTGTGGGATCAGGACCTCACCCAGAATGCTGAGGCTCTCTGTCTGGAAGATGCTCTGCAGTGGAGGGAAGTAGATGACGAGCAGTTGCCCCATGATGGAGGCCAGGACGGCGTAGCAGAATGGCCTGTTGCTACACAGGCCCATCTCATGGACCATGCGGGTCTGAGGACACAGTTCATTCATCAGAACTCCAGAGTCAGAGGTTCTGGTTCAGATACCGGGTCCGGGTCTCACCTGAGAGCGCGAGCTCAGAGCGTTGAACATGTCGAAGAAAACGAAGCAGGTGAAAGTCATGGTGGTGTCTCGAGGAGTGATCATGTTGTCCTGCAACTGAAATCCAAACAGCACAGAACCAGATCAGACTGGAGAGCCAATCACAAGACAGATCCAGCACAACCAGCAAACAGGAAGATGGTGCACCTCTCTCCAGAAGACAAACAGTGTCCCACAGACAATGATGAAGGCTGACACCAGAACCTTGACCAGCAGGCTGCGGGTCAGGATGGTGTCCTTCACGTTGCGAGGCGGCTTCCTGATGACATCACGGTCCACAGGCTCCACCCCCAAACTGCATACAGAGGCCACATTTAGCTGATGTTGTCCATAATTAGACAGAAAAGTTACATGTAACAACAAAAATATTAAAGAGAAACAATTTCCAGAAAGTTAAAGAAAAAGCTAAAAATCACAGTGTTAAAAGACTCCATTTCCCATGATGCTCCTGTACCTCTGAGGGGCGGTCCGTCCATGATGATGTTGATCCACAGGATCTGCATGGCGTTCAGAGGGTTGGGGAAGTTCATCAACGTTGCCAGGGAGATGAGCGTCAGCGCTGCAATGCTCCTGGTGACCAGCAGGGGGCAGCGTTAAGCTGCGTTTACCACATTCAAACCAGGAAGCAGAGGAAACAGTGACTCACGTGCTCAGCTGGAAGCGGACAAAGTTCTTAATGTTGTTGTAGATTCCTTTTCCTTCCTCAATAGCCGACCTGGAAGCGAAGGACATCTTATCATTTGAAGGGTAGAAGAGTAAAACAGAAATTTGCATCTTATTCAAACATTCTGGATCCAGCCTTTTCAGTATCCATCAGCTGGAGCAGCTCCCCCTGGTGGCGGACTCACATGATAGTCTGGAAGTCGTCGTCCACCAGGATCATGTCTGCCGCCTCCTTGCAGACGTCTGTGCCAGTCTGGCCCATCGCCACTCCGATGTCAGCCGCCTTCAGCGCCACGGCGTCGTTCACGCCGTCGCCAGTCATAGCCACCACAGCGCCGAGGTTCTGGAGAGACTGCAGGATCCAGAACTATTCATTTCGGTTCAGGAGCCAATCCAGCAGAATGAGTTCTGGTTCTGTGGCCCAGTTTGAAACCAGGTCAGACTCACCTTGACAATCTTCAGCTTGTGTCTGGGGCTGGCCCGATAGAACACACCCACCTGTGAAGAAAACAAGTCAGGTTGAGTTTCACTGAGATGATCAGAAAGTGGACACAGCAGTGTGTGTGTGTGTGTGTGTTCACCCTAGGAACGATGTTGGACAGTTCCTGTAGGTCCAGATGATCCACCTCCTCTCCTGACAAACACTGGCATCCTTTGGAGAAGAGGCCCAGACGGTTCGCTGTGCGAACACACACACACACACACACACACACACACACACACACA
Source organism: Poeciliopsis prolifica (assembly GCF_027474105.1). Lineage (NCBI taxonomy): Eukaryota > Metazoa > Chordata > Actinopteri > Cyprinodontiformes > Poeciliidae > Poeciliopsis > Poeciliopsis prolifica. The sequence continues at coordinate 1,493,737 of NW_026562438.1, read as the reverse complement.
CACACACACACACACACACACACACACACACACACACACACACACACACACACACCTGTCAGTAACATCATACTGTCTAAATGCCCTGTATAGAGATCTGGTGTTTGGTGTTTTCCCAGCATTCCTCAAGGCGTTCCAGAGAAATAAATGGCCTCGTCTAAAACGGACTGAGCCAGAACCAGAAACCGGAGAACGTTTTGTTGTATTAATGTGGCTCATCCTGGTTTCACCCTCTGGCTCTGTAGCCGGCCATTTTTCCAGGTGATGGGCTGTGATCGCTGTCCACTGTCGTTTGCTGCTAACCTGTAAATGGATCCGATTTGAGAGAAACCTGTGTATGTGTGCCGTAATTTCTGGAAATAAATGAGACATTTTGAACTTTGCATGGACTGTGAGGTCTGGCTTCTGCCTCTGCAGGGATAGTTTTTAAAAATATCTGTCAAACAATAAGTTGGGATTCTGGTTTGGGGTCAGAGGTCATGGCGGGGTTTGGTCTTGGCTCAGTTTGTGTAACTGAAGCAGATGGACAGAAGGGAAACTTTAAGAGAAGTTCCTGGTTCTGACGGTCCTGATTTCATCCCTCCAGGTTTCTAAATATATAAATATTGAAGTTGACTATGAAGTCACGGTAAAAGCATCTTCAATGGGATGGAGGGAGTAAAATCGCTTTGCTTCATTCCAGCCTAACGAAAGGTGAGTTCAGGTCAGACTAAAGCTGCTGTAAGCAGCGTGACCTCTGACCTATCGACACGGCCGTCTCCTGGGAGTCTCCGGTGATCATCTTGATGGCAACCCCGGAGTTGAGCAGCGTAGCGACGGCCTCTTTGACCCCTTCCCTGGGCGGGTCGATGATGCCCACCAGGCCCAGGAAGGTCAGGCTCCCCATCTGGGAACCCGAGGCGAACCCCAGAACTGAGTGGCAGACACAGAGGTCACACAGGGTCAGAGAGAGGTCAATGAAAGGTTAGAACGTCCTGATCTCGTCTCTGATCGGTACCTCTGAGGCCTGAGGTGCCCATGTAGCTGATCTGCTGCTGGTAGAGCTCCCTCTGCTGCTGGGTCAGAGGAAGGTTGGAGCCTCTGCTGTTGTAGCAGCTGCAGAAACGGATCACTTGCTCATAGGCACCCTTCATGAAGTAGACTCCGCTTTTATCCTGCAGGGGGCACCAGAGAACCAGAGAGGAGCTACAGCAGCAGAGGACACACTGCAGACATCAGTCCAGGTCCCAGACCCGAGTCACAGATATTAGCCGGTACCTGCTGTGTGCGGTGGACGCAGCGAACGGCCATCCATTTCTGCTCGGAGGTGAAGGGATGCTCCTCCAGACGGATGAACTCCTGCTGAACGCTCTCCAGACCCATCTGAGGAAAACACAAACTAGCGTCATGTCTGACCTCTGCTACCTGCTCCTGCTGATGGTCAGAGGAAGGTTCAAGCTTTGAACCAGAACCGAGCAGAAAGATGCACCAAAGCCCGTTGGTTCAGGGTTAGGGTTAAGGTTAGCTCCATTTTGAAACAAAAGCTGGTTCTGTGTAGGAGACACAGACGTATGATCGGACTCTGGAGTCTGGTGTTTATCGGAGGAAGTTGGTTCCAAGCGATAAGAAGCGGCTGCTGCTTACTTTCATGGCGAGGGCGATGAGCGCGCCCTCTGTGGGACGCCCCAGCAGGTTCTGGTTCCTGATGACTGAGTCGTTGCACACCAGCCCACCTGGCAACAGCAGCAGGTGCATCAGCCCTTTGGTTTGAGCCTCATCTAAAACGTTTTGCTGTCTCACATGAGAACTGCAGAGAAGCAGACCTGGTTTTCTCACCTCCACAACTTTACTGATGGAAGGGCAGGCGAGGCCGTGGACCACCTCTCCGTCCAGCAGCACCTCTCCGGTCCCATTGTAGCCCACGCCTGTCACCTGCAAGACAACACTCAGGGTTAAACAACCCCAGCGTCTGTTTCCTGGACCCAGAGATGTTCTGGTCCACCTGGTTCAGCGGAACAGATCAACTGCCAGGTCAACACATGAACTGCATTTATCAACTTGGACCCCAATTGTTATTTTACAAAAAATGAGGCTTAGTACTAAATAACCGCACAGCTTCTTTAGTCTGCCTTCACCAAAGTGATGGTCTAACGCCACTGCCATGAACAAATTGTTACTTTAAATAAAATTAAGAACTTTGAATAGAATTAAGATTTTTTTACTCACTGAATGTCTTCATTTCTGACTGAAATACATGATTTTATACCTCTGTAGCAGCTATCAGGCCAATACAGTCATAGCTAATACTTTAGCTGTTAGCAGCTAAGCTAGCAGGACTACTAGTGTCAAAATGCTAACACAGTAGAAGTTATTTTACTCTCAAAGCATCATCGACATGAGACTGGTTGATGGAAGAACAAAACTTTAAGGCAGAGATCCCCACGGCGGGTCCCTAGGAACGGCGTCCTGCATGGTGGGTCCCTGAGGACGGCGTCCTGCATGGCGGGTCCCTGAGGGACGGCGTCCTGCATGGCGGGTCCCTGAGGGACGGCGTCCTGCATGGTGGGTCCCTGAGGGACGGCGTCCTGCATGGTGGGTCCCTGAGGGACGGCGTCCTCCACAGCCAGCGGGTCCCGAGGGACGGGCGTCCTGCAGCCAGAGGGTCCCCAAGGGACGGCGTCCTGCATGGTGGGTCCCCGAGGGACGGCGTCCTGCACAGCCAGCGGGTCCCCGAGGGACGGCGTCCTGCATGGTGGGTCCCCGAGGGACAGCGTCCTGCACAGCCAGCGGGTCCCTGAGGGACGGCGTCCTGCATGGTGGGTCCCCGAAGGACGGCGTCCTGCAACCAGAGGGTCCCGAAGGGACGGCGTCCTGCACAGCCAGAGGGTCCCGAAGGACGGCGTCCTGCAGCCAGAGGGTCCCGAAGGGACGGCGTCCTGCATGGCGGGTCCCTGAGGGACGGCGTCCTGCACAGCCAGCGGGTCCCTGAGGGACGGCGTCCTGCATGGTGGGTCCCCGAGGGACGGCGTCCTGCACAGCCAGCGGGTCCCTGAGGGACGGCGTCCTGCATGGCGGGTCCCTGAGGGACGGCGTCCTGCATGGTGGGTCCCTGAGGGCCGGCGTCCTGCATGGTGGGTCCCCGAAGGACGGCGTCCTGCAGCCAGAGGGTCCCGAAGGGACGGCGTCCTGCATGGCGGGTCCCCGAGGGACGGGTCCTGCATGGTGGGTCCCCGAGGGACGGCGTCCTGCACAGCCAGCGGGTCCCCAAGGGACGGCATCCTGCATGGTGGGTCCCTGAGGGACGGCGTCCTGCACAGCCAGCGGGTCCCCAAGGGACGGCGTCCTGCAGCCTGAGGGTCCCGAGGGACGGCGTCCTGCATGGCGGGTCCCCGAGGGACGGCGTCCTGCATGGCGGGTCCCTGAGGGACGGCGTCCTGCATGGCGGGTCCCTGAGGACGGCGTCCTGCATGGTGGGTCCCTGAGGGCCGGCGTCCTGCATGGTGGGTCCCCGAGGGACGGCGTCCTGCATGGGTGGGTCCCCGAGGGACAGCGTCCTGCACAGCCAGCGGGTCCCTGAGGGACGGCGTCCTGCATGGCGGGTCCCTGAGGGACGGCGTCCTGCATGGTGGGTCCCCGAAGGACGGCGTCCTGCAGCCAGAGGGTCCCGAAGGGACGGCGTCCTGCATGGCGGGTCCCTGAGGGACGGCGTCCTGCACAGCCAGCGGGTCCCTGAGGGACAGCGTCCTGCATGGCGGGTCCCGAGGGACGGCGTCCTGCATGGTGGGTCCCCGAGGGACGGCGTCCTGCATGGTGGGTCCCGAGGGACGGCGTCCTGCATGGCGGGTCCCCGAGGGACGGCGTCCTGCATGGCGGGTCCCCGAGGGACAGCGTCCTGCACAGCCAGCGGGTCCCTGAGGGACGGCGTCCTGCATGGTGGGTCCCCGAGGGACGGCGTCCTGCATGGCGGGTCCCCGAGGGACAGCGTCCTGCACAGCCAGCGGGTCCCTGAGGGACGGCGTCCTGCACAGCCAGCGGGTCCCCAAGGGACGGCGTCCCTCATGGCGGGTCCCTGAGGGACGGCGTCCTGCATGGCGGGTCCCAGAGGGACGGCGTCCTGCACAGCCAGCGGGTCCCTGAGGGACGGCGTCCTGCATGGTGGGTCCCCGAGGGACGGCGTCCTGCACAGCCAGGGTCCCTGAGGGACAGCGTCCTGCATGGCGGGTCCCTGAGGGACGGCGTCCTGCACAGCCAGCGGGTCCCTGAGGGACAGCGTCCTGCATGGCGGGTCCCTGAGGGACGGCGTCCTGCATGGCGGGTCCCAGAGGGACGGCGTCCTGCACAGCCAGCGGGTCCCTGAGGGACAGCGTCCTGCATGGCGGGTCCCTGAGGGACGGCGTCCTGCATGGCGGGTCCCAGAGGGACAGCGTCCTGCATGGCGGGTCCCAGAGGGACGGCGTCCTGCACAGCCAGGGTCCCTGAGGGACAGCGTCCTGCATGGCGGGTCCCAGAGGGACGGCGTCCTGCACAGCCAGCAGGTCCCTGAGGGACGGCGTCCTGCACAGCCAGCGGGTCCCTGAGGGACAGCGTCCTGCATGGCGGGTCCCTGAGGGACGGCGTCCTGCATGGCGGGTCCCAGAGGGACGGCGTCCTGCACAGCCAGCAGGTCCCTGAGGGACGGCGTCCTGCACAGCCAGCGGGTCCCTGAGGGACGGCGTCCTGCATGACGGGTCCCAGAGGGACGGCGTCCCGCACGGTTCAGTCTGTCTCTGGGTCCAATGATGGCTGGTTAGAGAAGAACATTGACGTTCTGAACAGGTTGTTGGTTCCACCAAGGAGAGACTAGAGCACGCAGGATACCGGCCCTCCAGGACCCACTCGGGGACCCCTGCCTTAAGGGAATGATTTCCACGTGCTGAGTGGACGTCATCAACCCGGACTAAAACATGGCCGAGAGCAGCAGCATTGCCACCTGGTGGTGTAACTGGGTACAACACCTCAATTCAATTCAATAAGACATGATCACACCTTTGTGTGTCATTCCTCATTTTATAGATTTGTTACAAATTGGAGTCATGTTAATATGTAATTTTAAATTTAAAAATACAAAAAAAAGTCAAATTAACTGGAAATCCCATGATACCCACATTGAGGTACCAGTCGGTTCCTGGTGAAAACTAACCTGACCCATCACCAGCTCTGTGTTGCTATACAAACTGTTAGACCGGAAACCAGGCCGCCTGTCCTGACCCAGAACCCGACTGACCCGTTCAGCAAAAATCTGCTGTGTAAAGCAGCGGCTGATGTTCCTGCGGGTTCAGACCTCGGCATGGAGTCCGTCTGAGGTGAAGACCTGGGTCACAGTCATCTCGTTCTTGGTCAGCGTTCCCGTCTTGTCTGAGCAGATCACGTTGCAGCAGCCTAGCAGAAACCACAGGAACAACGTTATCATGGAAACATGCAGCGGCGCCTCCCTCGGCGCCTCCCTCGGCGTTACGTACTCAGAGTCTCCACAATGGGAAGCTTCTTGACGATGGCTCTCTTCTTCACCATGCGCATCACGCCGAGCGCCAGCGTCACCGTCACCACAATGGGCAGACCCTCTGGGATGGCCGCCACCGCCAGGCTGCAGCACAGGAGAAATGCTTCACTGATTCACTCAAACCGCCGCCGGCTCGGTCTCCGTAATCAGCCGCAACCGCGGAGGAGAGCAAGTTTAGCATGAACATACCTGACGCCGATGGTGAACATGTCCAAGATCCTCTTCCCCTGCAGCCAGCCCACCAGCATGATGACCCCTGCAAAGGCACACAGAGCACAAGAGCATGAAGAAGAGGCCGAGGCAGAGCTGGGTCTGCAAAGGCCAGCGGCTCACCGATGATGCCGAAGGAGTAAAGCGACAGCTGCTTCCCAAGCAGGTCCATGCTCTTCTGGAGGGGAGTCTTAGGAGCCTGCAACAGGAGACAGGAAGAAGGCACCACAAGGTCACAAAACACTTGAGGAAACCAAACTGTTCTGTGTCTAGAAGGCCAGCAGCTCCCCCTGCAGGAGGGAGTCACAACTACTTCCTGTTTGTTCATTTCTAATCATTTAACTGCATTCTTAGGGCAAAGACAATCTTCATGCAGCTTTAATTTAAAAACTGCAAAAGTTCCCAGAAGGAGAATGTTCTGATTTCTTCCTCCGGTTTCATTTATTGTGTTCCTGCAGCATTCGGCTTCCAAACACACAAACTGGCGTCATCATCAGTCAGAACAGTAATGAATGGAAATCAGGAGAAACCTTTTGATAAATAAAAGCAAACAAAGACTGGTGTTAAAAGGCCGTTCCTTCGTTCAGCACTACATTACCCATGATGCATCTCCTCATTTTGTAGTTCCAATTTCACGTAGCTGAGCAAGTTGTTTTCTGTGCTTCTGTGTGGCTCAGTGGCATAAAAATAGCATCCACCATCAATCCTTCCTTAATCCTGTGTGTATGAAACCTGTGTGCGTTTTTATTATGCAAGTCTACATTTCTTAGCTGATATTTGCGTTTATGTCGGTTATCATCCCAGGAGGTGAATGGTCCTCGTGTTTGCAAGAGTTTACTTATTACTTAAGTTCTATGCTATACTTACCAGATATATTGACAGTATAGCAGTATATGACTAAATTTTTGTCCTTTGCACGTTTATTGCATTTGACCGATAATTAATGTGTGGTGTTATAGTGCCCTCTATTGGATTCCTATGTTACTACAGCCCATTTTCATTCTGCATTGATGTGAAATGCACACATACATAAAAACCAAATATAAGCGCCTCGTTTTTATTTCGACCTCATCATCATCTGTACCATCATCTCCCATGTATCTGTCATTATTCCATCAATAAACCTTCTAAGCTGCATCGGTGGAGTTGACCTATTCCTTCTGACCGAGAAAAATTCAATTGATGAGAAATCGGAAAACAGCGCATGCTGGACGCGCAGTCTTCTGCAACTGGAAATTTCTTCCTTTTAAATAATTATCCCAAGCTGGATCTCATTTTTAAACCAGAATTTCTGCTTGTTTCTGTCTCTATTAAAGCTCCTCGGTTGTTTCAGGAGATTTTCTGCAGCTTCCTCATTATTTTATGTGTGGCAACCATCTTGGATCGTGAACTCAACATTCCTCAGAGACCTTTCAGTTTTTCATTTGGATATTTTCTAACTCTTTCGCCGGTCAACATGTTCCTCTCCGTCTCTCGGACCAGGAGAACTCACCTCCTCCGCCTGCATCATCTTGAAAACCTCCCCGAACTCAGAGTTCTCTCCAGTTCCGATGACGATGCCCTGAGGATCAGAAATCCAGGTTCAGAACCTCCATCAGAACAGGAGGAAGTGGAGGCAAGGTCCAAGGTCGTGCTACCTTGGCTTTGCCGCAGCGAACCAGCGTCCCCATGAAGGCGATGTTGCTGCGGGAGGCGATGTTCCCATTGGAGGCGGGCGGCTGGGCGGTCGTAGACTTGGAGCTGGGGTGAGTCTCCCCTGTCAGGCTGGACTCATCAATGGACAGGTCGCTCGCCTGCAGGAGGAGGGTGGGGGTTACTCGGAGAGCCAGGCGAGGAGGAAACGAACCGAAGCAGCAGCGTCCTCACCTCATACAGCCGCAGGTCTGCAGGGACTCGTTCCCCCACCGACAGGCACACGGTATCTCCAGGAACCAGGTCCCGGGCCAGCAGGTGCTCCAACTGTCCATCCCTAATGCTGAGAGGACAAACTGAGTCAGAAAGGAACCGCCAGCAGGAAGAGGAAGGAGAGCGAACCCTCACCAGTGACACTCTGGAGGGACCAGCTTCCCCAGCTCCTCCAACGATTTCTCTGAGCGGTATTCCTGCAGCCGGGACAGAGAGAGAAGTAATTACATCTGGGGCAGGAAAGACTCCAGACCCAAACATCTGAGAGGATTACTGAGAGCCGCTGGACTCAACTGGTCCATCATCTCAGATGATCAACTCAGGATTATTGTCAGGTAAATCTGAAGTTAATAGGAAAGAACATGAATCCATTTCCGATAAGACATTTTTTTAAATCTATTTTCTAAAATACAAATCTGTCTCTTTATTAGCACATTAATATGAATACATTATGTAACAAATTGATAAAAATGAAGGGCGACAAAGATGAATTGTCACCCTTCACCACAAGGAGGCGGTGTTGCCGCTGTGCCAGTTCCCACAGATGCATGAAGAAGGCAACAGCAGCAAAGACTCTTCGTCTTATTTTAGTTTGATTCCATAAGGTCACCAGGCACATGATTATTGTTCCCATGAACTCTTTATTATCCAACATTTGTCATTTCATTAACCAGTTTCATGTAGACGACGTTTTGAGAGTGTTGTACTGCGTTAGCATTCGGCGCTAGCATGCCAGTAGCCCCGCTGGCTCAGCGTGTTTTTGCGGATGTTCCCACCTTCACAAAGTAAAAGTTACTTCTCTATGCTGGCTGCTGCTGAGGCTCCAGGCCGCAGTATATTGTGAATATAATGGTAACCGAGCAGATGCGCTGGCTTCCAGAACAACGCCAACTTTTAATCACTACAGAACGATGAAGACTAGCTGCAATGTTTATGCCCCGTTATTGCGATAAATTGATTTTCTCCTCGCAGTTTCATCCCTGCTTGTTCTATGAAGCTCTTTGGTGAACTGGCTGGTTCTGGACCGCTCTCATCACGGTTCGTGAACACGCCCAGAACCGGCGGGACTCACCTGCACGAAGGCGACCGTCACCACGATGATGATGGCCTGTCAACACAGAGGAAGGAAGCATCGATCAGCAAAGCTGGAGGAGCCTTCACAACCCAAGCAGAACCAACAGGACTCGGCTTGTGTACCGAGATTCCTGAACAGTTCAACAGATCAGGAAACATCCAACAGTGCACAGAAGCTGAGACATTGCACTTTCGGGGCATATGCGATACATCACGGTACGATATGCGATACGAGCTTCAATTACAAGGTTTCGCTGCAGCATAAATCCGTATTCACACGGTGCATCGCATGTGTTGCATAGACATTACAGAAAATATTTACATTTCTTGTAATGGAGAAGACGGCAGAGGACGAGTTCAAATCGCGCTTAAAATGATGGAAATGTCCAACAGAAAACCCAGCAGACTGATCCAGACACATAACCAGAGAACCAGGTTATGTAAAATGTTTGTACAAGCTGGTCATATGAATGCTGCTCAACCATTGGCTGAATGTTAGCTTCGTCTTGATTCTGCAGAAATTATTCAATAGGTATTTATTATGATGAAAATAAAATCCTGACCTTCCAAAAAAAGGAATACCTTTCCTTTTGATTTTTTTTTTTTTGTAAACAGTTCAAAATGTTTGACAGACAGAAATGTTAAGTCACTATCAGACACTTACAACTGAGGTTGTTCTGGAAAAAAAGAGCAAAGATACAGACTAAGTGCACATTTTCTGAGAATTTTACAGCCATAAAAAGAAAAAAGAAATACCAGGCAGCCCAGTTACAATAATGGTCATTGGAGGGAGGAAGCCATTTTGATTCTGTCAAAATCAAAATGGTATGAACTTGAAGAATCATAAGCTGCAACAGCAGCGAGATTCCCAGCTGCTGCAGATCAGAGGTTTAAAGGGGATCAGCTGCTTCTAGCTGAACGTACCACAGTGATGCTGATGGCGTCATCTAACTGGTGCATGGCGATGCTGATGACGGCCGAGGCAAGCAGCAGCAGGATGAGAGGATCTTTGAACTGCAGAGGAACAAAGAGAGATTAAAGACCTTCAACAACAACATGACAGCCAGAGTTGCTGCTGAGAGAAACATTCAAACTTCAGCAGGCGTGCAGCGACAACCTTCATCCAAAATAAAAACCTGACTCTGCAAAACCAAACATCCTGCTTTTCTCTCTGTCTGAAGTTCAGTCAGAACCAAACCTGCCTGGTTTCACATCAGGCACACAGAATCCTGTCTGTCTCAGACGACAAGAGAGTCAGCAGAAACCAGCCCAGAGAATCATGAAGCTCCAAGGAACAGTTCCCAGTCCGGAACAGTTCCAGTCCGGAACAGTTCCCAGTCCGGAACAGTTCCCAGTCCGGAACAGTTCCCAGTCCGGAACAGTTCCCAGTCCGGAACAGTTCCCAGTCCGGAACAACACTGGCCCTGATGTGATAAACATTATAGCTGGAACGGCCCGACACAATGGACTGAGGAGACCGAAACTTCCTCATTCACTGGTTCCTGTTTCAGAGCAACGCAACCGACCAATCAGAAGAGAAGCAACCGACCAATCAGATGCTTGTGAGCTGCAGCTTTTCTGTTTTTGTGTAAACAGTGACGGCAGCAGAACAAACAGTCCAACGTTTCCAGTTTCTGGATGTTGGAGCCACTTCCTGTTCAGCTGGAACATCGGCTCCAGTATGATCGCTGCCGCAGCCTCTAGTCCTCCTCAGCAGGAAGTAGGAGCCCAACATGCCCCGCCCCCCTGCAGCATCATCCGTTACCTGGGATGTACTTCCTCCATAGCGGCTCGTCTTCACTGATGTCGAACTCGTTCCAGCCGTGGTAGACCCTCCGCCGGGTCACTTCCTCCTGGGTCAGACCGGCCTGCAAGTCCGCCTACAAGACAGTAACCGCCAGAGGAAGTCAGCAACCACAACAGGAAGTCAGCAACCACAACAGGAAGTCAGCAACCACAACAGGAAGTCAGCAACTACAACAGGAAGTCAGCAACCACAACAGGAAGTCAGCAACCACAACAGGAAGTCAGCAACCGCCAGCAACTACAACAGGAAGTCAGCAACCGCCAGCAACTACAACAGGAAGTCAGCAACTACAACAGGAAGTCAGCAACCACAACAGGAAGTCAGCAACCACAACAGGAAGTCAGCAACCACAACAGGAAGTCAGCAACCACAACAGGAAGTCAGCAACTGCAACAAGAAATCTGGTCTTTAAAAGTCCTGATGCTGATAATAATTTGAATTTGATGTTAAAGTTTTAAATACCTTGTTACTTTAAAACCGATTCCAAAGTGCAACGCAACACGTTCAGTGTGACTCAGATTCTTTTATTTGCTTGTTTTCCAGCCTCACTGACTGATAAAACGTCTGTCCTTAATGTCAGCACAGACTGCAAGCGATGTCTGACTTTATGTTTTCATTTGTTATCTAGACTGTGGCGGCGATGATGGCGCCCTGTGGCGGCGATGATGGCGCCCTGTGGCGGCGCCCCGTGGCGGCGATGGCGCCCCGTGGCGGCGATGACGCCCCGTCCTGTGGCGGCGGCGATGACGCCCCGTGGCAGCGGCGATGGCGCCCCGTGGCAGCGGCGATGGCGCCCCGTGGCGGCGGCGATGGCGCCCTGTGGCGGCGGCGATGACGCCCCGTCCCGTGGCGGCGGCGATGGCGCCCCTGGTGGCGATGACGCCCCGTCCCGTGGCGGCGGCGATGACGCCCCGTGGTGGCGATGACGCCCCGTCCCGTGGCGGCGGCGATGACGCCCCGTGGCAGCGGCGATGGCGCCCCGTGGCGACAGCGATGACGCCCCGTCCCGTGGCGGCGGCGATGGCGCCCCGTGGCGGCGGCGATGACGCCCCGTCCCGTGGCGGCGGCGATGACGCCCCGTGGCGGCGATGACGCCCCGTCCCGTGGCGGCGGCGATGACGCCCCGTGGCAGCGGCGATGACGCCCCGTCCCGTGGCGGCGGCGATGACGCCCCGTGGCAGCGGCGATGACGCCCCGTGGCAGCGGCGATGGCGCCCCGTGGCAGCGGCGATGGCGCCCCATGGCGGTGGCGGCGCCCTGTGGCGACAGCCTCCCGCTTCGGCTGCCCATCTTCCCCTGACTTTTGTTTGCTCCACTGGAATGAAATTTCATTTTGCTTCTGAACAAAGACACCAAAGCACATGGATTTACTCTGGCTTTGCCAGTTGGTTCTCATAATAATACGCCTTTGTTCTGGTAATATTGTGGCGTGGTTCTTCAGAACTGAGCCTGGCCCTGATTCTGGATCAGAACCTTGGTTCTTTCTCAGAGTTCAGCTCCAAATGAAGTTTCTTTGTGAACCTGCTTTCACTGTAAAACAGGAGTCCTGATTCAACTGGACGGTCCAGTTCCTGGTTCTAGAGGCTCTGGAGCTTTTATGCTCCAATCGTTTCTCCTGACCCGGTTCTCAGGCGGTTCTGATGAGATCCGGTCTGAGTAAACAGAGCAGTGAGGGAACTACAACCATAAAGATCACAGTTGATCTGGTTTCCATGGAGATGGTCATGATAAGAGCTGAAACCGGATGAAGCTCGCGGTTCCGGACCGGATCAGCGGCTGGTGGATCGGCATGAGGGTCATAATTATTCATACAGCCAGAGAAACGTAAACAACATTACATTCATTTGTTTCACAAAGTTATAGAACCAAATGTTTGAAGTCAGAGTTTATTTCATGTTTTCACCAGTTTTGTGGGAAATGATCACATGAACATGTACTGGTTCTGACCCGATCGGGTCGACTCACCTGCAGGACGCACGCTACTTCATTAACCGGAGTTCTGAGGCTTTTCTGGACGTCAGTACCGGGACCATGGTCTCATCTTCACTGCAGGGCTGGTTTCTGGGAAAGCTGCACACACACACACTGGGTCAAACCAGAACCGGACCAGAACCCGGAGCACAGGTTCTGGAGGCGGCTCTGTTTAAAGCTTCATTGGGTCAGAACCAGAACATGCATTGTCTGATCCAGTGGAGACTCTGACAGCTGACTGGGTCTGAACGGTGTCCAAACAGAACCCAGAGTGAACACAGAGTAAAAAGAGCTGTTCTATAGCACCGGTCGGAGCTTCCAGGCCCGTTCAAGGGCTGCGCATCTCACACTGAAGTTTCTGGTTCTGCACAGTTTTGACCCGACCGGACCGGACCCAACCGGACCAGACTCGACTGGACCGGACCTAACTGGACCGGACCCGACCGGACCGGACCCAACCGGACCAGACTCGACTGGACCGGACCTAACTGGGACCAGACTCGACTGGACCGGACCTAACTGACCAGACTCAACTGGACCGGACCTAACTGGACCGGACCCGACCGACCGGACACCCATACCGGAACCAGACTCGACTGGACCGGACCTACCTAACTGGACCAGACTCGACTGGACCGGACCTAACTGGACCAGACTCAACTGGACCGGACCTAACTGGACCAGACTCAACTGGACCGGACCTAACTGGACCGGACCCGACCGGACCGGACCCATCCGGACCAGACTCGACTGGACCGGACCTAACTGGATCCGAGCTAATGAAAAAGAACAATGAGCTGCTGGACCAAAACCCAGAGGGACAAATGATGATTACTGACGTAAATCTCTCATGCTGCTGAAAGCAGGACAGCCCCCTGCAGGCCCGGAGGGGAGCTGCAGCCGCCAGCACGCCCCCTGCAGGCCTTTCCAGAGGCCCACGTCAACAGGAAGCAGCTCTCCCCCCTGTCCTGACTCTATGAGCCCCCTTGTCAGCACGGGGTCGCTCCAGAACCTGTGGTGTTCTGAAGCCGGCTCTGACATCACGGAAGCATCTGAAACACCCAGTAGACCAGAGGTGGGCAACTCCAGGCCTGGAGGGTCTCCTGCAACTTTTCCATGCTTCTCTACTTCAACACACCTGAGTCAAATAATGAGTCATTAGCAGGAGTCTGGAGAACCGGACTGCATTTCAGAGATGATTCAGCTGTGTTGGACCAGGGAGACTCTCAGAGTTGCAGGACAATGGCCCTCGAGGTTCCAGGACTGCCCACCCCTGCAGTAGAGGATCTGGCAAAAACCTGACATGGAGGAATGTTCCCTGGAGGTCAGAGGTCAGGCTCTGGACCTGAGAGGAGGGCCAGAGCTCTGCCTAGACCTCATGAGGCCGTCCCGTCATCACCTGACCCCCGGCCGGGTCACAGGGTTGCAGTCTCCAGACTGTGAAGTTCTGGTAAATTTTGTTTGGACTCCAGAACTCATGCAAAGTTTAGTCAAAGCAGCTTAGGGTCACTTTCACTTCATCAGCACTTAGAAACTTTCAGAAAAATAACAAGCATAAATAGTTTAGCTGAAACAGAAACAGACAATTTCTCCATCAGAACCAGGTTACTCCCAGCCTTACCTCCAGCGGCTGGACCGTGATCTCCTGGCTTTCCTTGTTTTCCTTTTCTGCCACGCTGGGAACGGGAAGCGAAACATGTTGGTACCGGTTGGGTTCTGCTGCAGAACCGTCAGGAGGAAGTGGCCGGCTGTCGCCTCTCGGATGAGTCACAGTCAGGAGACGCTGAGCATTTAAAGCAAACATGCCTCCACCCTGCCGGGTCCAGCAACGGGCCAGTTCGCTGGCTCCACCCCCACCTGACCCAGAACACCTGCCTCCAGGAGGCCACTCCTTCCTCCAGGAGTCACAGGAATTCGGCTGGACCTGCAGAACGTGTCCAAACTCAGATCCGGCCCAGTCCGGATCCGGTCCATAACTTCCTGGAATCTGATCCAGCAGACTGGATCAGCAGATCTCCGTATCAGTGATGAAAAATACTTTAATCTCTGTTTCTGAGCCATAAAGTCGGTCAGAGAGGCACAGAGAGAACATGATGCCTGTAGGAGCGTCGCTCCCACAGCAGGCCCTCGTCTGGCTCCATGTCGGCCACTTGGCGATGGCTCCGAGGGCGGAGCTTTTCTGAACCAACAAGTTTCTGAATCGTTCAGGGTCACATGGGTCAAACTGATGGCCTGGGGGCCAAACCCAGCCCACCATGGTCTCTTCAGAGGGCCTCACTGAATGCAGACACAGCTTGTATTAAGATTCAGACGGTTTGTTTGTTTGACTTAAGGTTCTGGTAGAACCAGACCTCAGAATATTCATCATAATCTGACATGCGGTTCTACGGAACCAACATCTGGACCTATTCTGGTCCATCGGATCCAACACCGGTACCGATGTTTTTAAGAAAAAACTAAAATATCAGATGTTTAAACGCTGCACCTGAATTGGATCAGAACCAAAACATCCTGGTTGGATTTCAGAATCACATTTCTGATCCCAAATATCTTCCTTAACAAAACCCTGGACCTAAAATGGGTTCTGTTCTGCTCTGGTTCTGTCCTGGTCCATCACCTCTGAGAAAGCGGGTCGGGGTCACCTTCGTCCCTGCAGGAACATCTGCTCTAATATTAGATGTACCATGTGACAGAGGGCCTAATTAGAGCAGAGGAAGACGAGGAGGAGGAAGAGGAAGTCTGACGATGATTTACCATTATCATCTCACTCCCTTCAGGACCAAAGTCCATTCAGAACAGCCGGGCCCAGAGAAAAACCTGGAGAACAGAGAACCGCAGACGGGGTCCAAACCAGCAGAGAACATCTGAAACCATCAGATTAATGATTGGTAGCACTTCTGCTAAACAACTAATAGTGGAGCTATTTGTCAATAAGCCCGGACAAGCTCTCTTTAAAAACATTTAGCACACTTAGCTTCGCCTAAATTAATTCGTGCTAAACGCCAACTTATTCTGCAGGTTTAGAAACTTTCAAGTCGAGTAAAGTTCAACATCTGTAATGAGTTTTGGTTAGAATGTAGACTGTAGTTCTAGCTTCCATTGACTATTATGTTGGCTTAGCGCTAGCTTCCATTAAATATCTTGATGGTATATTTGCTTGAGCGCTAGCTTCCATGTTGGCGTAGCGCTAGCTTCCATTAACTATCATGTGGCTTAGTGCTAGCTTCCATTAACCATCATGTTGGCTTAGCACTTTAGCACTAGCTTCCATTAACTATCATGTTGGCTTAGCGCTTGAGCGCTAGCTTCCATTAACTATCATGCTGGCTTAGCGCTTGAGCGGTAGCTTCCATTAACTAACATGTTGACTTAGCGCTTGAGCGCTAGCTTCCATTAACTATCATGCTGGCTTAGCGCTTGAGCGGTAGCTTCCATTAACTATCATGTTGGCGTAGCGCTAGCTTCCATTAACTATCATGTTGGATTAGTGCTAGCTTCCATTAACTATCATATTGTCTTAGCGCTAGCTTCCTTTAACTATCATGTTGGCTTAGCGCTAGCTTCCATTAACTATCAAGTTGGCTTAGCACTAGCTTTCATTACCTATCATGCTGGCTTAGAGCTTTAGCACTAGCTTCCATTAACTATCATTTTGGCTTAGTGCTTTAGCGCTAGCTTCCATTCACTATCATGTTGGTTTAGCGCTTTAGCACTAGCTTCCATTACCTATCATGCTGGCTTAGCGCTTTAGCACTAGCTTCCATTAACTATCATTTTTGGCTTAGTGCTTTAGCGCTAGCTTCCATTAACTATCATTTTGGCTTAGTGCTTTAGCGCTAGCTTCCATCCACTATCATGTCGGTTTAGCGTTTGAGCGCTAGCTTCCATTAACTATCATGCTGGCTTAGCGCTTCAGCGCTAGCTTCCATTAACTATCATTTTTGGCTTAGTGCTTTAGTGCTAGCTTCCATTCACTACCATGTTGGTTTAGCGCTTGAGCGCTAGCTTTCATTAACTATCATGCTGGCTTAGCGCTTCAACGCTAGCTTCCATTAACTAACATGTTGACTTAGCGCTTTAGCGCTAGCTTCCATTAACTAACATGTTGACTTAGTGCTTTAGCACTAGCTTCCATTACCTATCATGCTGGCTTAGCGCTTTAGCGCTAGCTTCCTTTAACTATCATGTTGCTTAGCGCTAGCTTCCATTAACTATTATGTTGGCTTAGCGCTTAAGTGCTGGCTTCCATTAACTATCAAGTTGGCTTAGCACTAGCTTCCATTACCTATCATGCTGGCTTAGCGCTTTAGCACTAGCTTCCATTAACTATCATGTTGGCTTAGCGCTTGAGCGCTAGCTTCCATAACTATCATGCTGGCTTAGCGCTCACCGCTAGCTTCCATTAACTAACATGTTGACTTAGCGCTTTAGCGCTAGCTTCCATTAACTAACATGTTGACTTAGCGCTTCAGCGCTAGCTTCCATTAACTACATGTGGACTCAGCGCTTTAGCGCTAGCTTCCATTAACTATCATGTTGGCTTAGCGCTAAATTCCATTAAATATTACCGTTGTCGCCAGAAGCTGTGTCTCCAGGATCAGTAAGCTCACCTGCTGCTCAGCCATTTACTTTCCACCAGAATAAAATCCAAACTTCCTGCTTGGGCTGAACGCAGGTTGAGACCAAGGTGTCTGCCGGGAGCTCCAGATTCACTTCTCTCCCTTTGTGGGAAAATACCAGACTATTTTTCAGCTGCAGGATCCAAAATGGCTGGAGGTTCTGGAAGAGTCCGGATCATCCAGATGGAGGAGCTCACCTGGAAACCCAGCAGAACTTCAATGGACCCAGCAGCAGAACGGCTCAGCCCGGTACCGGTCCATCAGGATGGGATCAGATTATATCAGAGCCGAGCCTCCTTAACCCAATTCCTGACAGCTCGGTTCTCCTGCTGTCTGATCGGAACCGGACCTTATGTCCCACTTGCTTTAGAACCACAAAATCGAACCAGTCTCCTCTAGTAGCCAGACAGAGCCCGACCTGAACAAGAATCGATTTCTCTTTGGGTCCGGGACGTCGTCTTATAGTTCTGATCGCTGAGAGAATTTCGGGTCGGACCATCCTCAGGTTCTTTACTATCAAGTACCGAAGGAGACATGATGGCGGTCCAGACAGAAGAAACAGGACCTAAAGTATCGCCATGGTGACCAAGTGAGAGAAGAACCTGACTGGACCCGGAAAGGAACCTGTCAGGAACTCCTGGGTCCAGAATGGGACCAAAACGAACCAGTACGGAACCAGAGTGGAGCCTCGATAGGGACTGTGGCTCCTGTTAGCATCCGTTAGCTTCCCTCCAGGAAGCTGTCAGAAACTGTTAAAGGGCTCGGAACCAGAAGGGCCACCAGCAGAACCGACACAGAACATCAGAGCAACAACACCTCGGCCTCTCGTCAAACGACAGGAAGCTCGGTTACGTGCGTCCAGTCCGCTTTCCGGTAGCAGCAGCGGCTAGCAGCCGAGAGCAGCAGCTTCACTCCGGATACAAACTCCCCAAACTAGTCGCCGCCGCCGGCGCTTCCTCCGCGGAAAGCCGGCTATCCGCGGAGGAAGCGGCTCCGCCGGTTCCGAAACAAGTGTCGTTAGGAAGACTGACATAAAAGATTCCTAACTTACCAACAGCTCCCGTTTCTTCAGCATCTTCCGTGAAATCCTACCGCAAAGCGACTGGAGAGGACAGAGTCCACCATGTTGTTAGGTAGAGTGGAGGGAGCCCTTCACAATAAAAGCATCCAGAGCCCACCGTGTTGGTTTCACCAGGTCAGAACCATCATCATCATTGTGGTGTTAATGTTATGCATGTTTAAAACGACAAATGGCCACCTGCGATGACATCATAAAAGGGAGCGTCAGGCTCAGACAGGCAGGTGATGCTGATTGTGTGATGAGGCCCATGCACGATGTTTGAAGGATCGGAGAATAAAAGCGTTATCGATGACACAGTTGGACTCATGCACTCTTTTCTTTAAATAACACGACAATCATCATCATGCTCAGGGAAAAAAACTGTAAAAATGATAACTGATTCAGAAAAAGTTCAACTTTATTGGACGGAACATGTTGGTTTTATTAAATGAACAGAAGAACTTAATAACACATATAAATCAGTATTTCTGACTCTTGTCAGTATGTTCATATCTATTAATTATGTAAAACATGATATTAATAGAAAGTCAGCACCAGATATGTGTTTTTTATTAAATTCAGAAATAATGGAACAGAAATACATTGCAATAGTTGAAAACGATGCTTTTATTGTTCCCCCTCTTTATTTAGCTGCTTGGAAGCAGCTAAATGTGGCTGATGAATTCCTGAATAAATGGTCCATCTTAGTAAAATGTGTTTAGTCACAAACACCACAGGACAGGAATGGCTTTATCTACCTTAGCTATATAAATTTATATTTGCTTTATAATTTATATATGAGATGATAATGGCTCAGATGATAATATATATATATATATATATATATATATATATATATATATATATATATATATATATATATATATATATATATATATATATATATATATATATATATATATGTGAGAGGTAGCGGATAGCTGACTGGATAGCTCAATACATAAGGCATCAGTTATCACCCGAGAGGGCAGGTTCGAATCCAGTCTGGGTCCTTAGGCAAGACCCTTCAAGCTACTGCCTACCTCATACCATGAGAGATACTAAGTTGCATAACATGCCGGCTCAGACGTCGCCCGGCCAAACAAGGTCTGCGTCAGGTGTTGGGGAACCAGAGCACCTTGATGACAAATGGGCTACTGGAACAAGACGGAAATGGGCGAGAGATGAAAATGTGGATCTGTTGGAATGCTACTACTCAAGTAACCCTAGTGAGAGGGGTTACATGCAAAGACTGGGGAAGGAATGGTTACTTCGACATCCCCAGTCAACACTAAGCGCTAAACAACTAGTAGCTCAGTGTTCCAACATCCGCAAACGGCAACTGCTATCACAACTTGAGATTGACGAGATACAACACAAATGCTACGGCAAAAGGGAGGAACCCGGATGTCAGGACTGTGGGGACTTAACTACAAGTCCCACCCAGTGAGGGGATACACGGCCCAATGAGCGAAACAGAGCTGAACGAGACAGCTGCTGACCTGAGAGAGAGAATCATGACCCGAATGACAACCAGGCCTCCCCGGCGCCAATTACAACGGCTGAGTGAAGTACCATCTGAAAGTCTCATTGAGAATGTGAATGCAGCATTGAGAACGATCCCTACCAACACCATAACAGAAACCAATGAGCTGATCTACAACTCAGCATCAGTGATCCTTGAGATACTTGGCTATAAGAGCAACCATGAGACCCAATACCCACCATGGAAAAGACGGTTAGAGGCTAAAATCAAGGTAACAAGGAGGGAAGTGAGCCAACTGTCAGAGCTCCACAAAGGTGCAATGAAAAGACCAGTACCCAGAAAGTACAGGCAGATGCCCATACCTGAAGCACTCGAGACTGCCAAACAGAGGCTCCAAGCCTTGTCCAGCCGCCTAAAGAGATACAGAAGGGAGAATGAATCCAGAAGGATTAACCGGCTCTTCTCCACTCAACCAGCTAAGGTGTACTCTCAATGGCAGGGTAACAATAACAACAGAGCAGACCCACCAAGGCTGGAGACGGAACAATACTGGAAAGGCATATGGGAAAGGGAGGCGTCCCACAACAGCAATGCACAGTGGCTGATCTCTCTACGAGAGGACCACAGCAACCTCCCTGAGCAAGCCCCGGTAACCATCACTGTGACAGATGTCCAAGAAAGAGTCTCAGGTATGAAAAACTGGACAGCACCAGGGCCTGACATGATCCATGCCTACTGGCTAAAGAAACTCACTGCTCTCCATGAGCGAATGGCAGCCCAAATGAACCAGCTGCTACAAAGTGGGACTCACCCTGAATGGTTAACTGAAGGGCGGACAATCCTGATCCAGAAGGATCCATCAAAGGGTCCAGTCCCACCCAACTACCGACCAATAACCTGCCTCTCCACAACCTGGAAGCTCATGTCAGGCATCATGGATAAACACATGAGCACGGCACAGAAGGGTATCGGTGTAAATAGCAGAGGAGCCAAACACCAACTCCTCGTAGACCGCACAGTTGCCCGAGACTGCAAAACCCGACACACCAACCTGTGCATGGCTTGGATTGATTACAAGAAAGCCTATGACTCAATGCCGCATACTTGGATCATTGAATGCTTAGAGATGTATAACATCAACAGGACTCTGAGAGCCTTCATTGCAAACTCGATGAAGCTGTGGAAAACCACCCTTGAAGCCAACTGCAAACCACTTGCACAAGTGTCCATCAAATGTGGCATATACCAAGGAGATGCTCTGTCCCCGCTACTGTTCTGCATAGGCCTGAACCCCCTCAGCCAAATTATCAACAAGACTGGCTACGGATACAGACTCAAAAATGGGGCCAATATCAGTCACCTACTCTACATGGATGACATCAAGCTGTACGCCAAGTGTGAGCGAGACATCGACTCACTGATCCACACCACCAGGATCTACAGCACTGACATTGGGATGTCATTCGGACTAGAGAAATGTGGTCGGCTGGTCACAAGAGAGGGGAAGGTGATCCGCAGAAGGGGTCTCACTCCCAGAAGGAACAATAGCAGACATAGAGGACAGTTACAAGTACCTAGGTATACCACAAGCAAATGGCAACCTCGATGAGGTCACAAGGAAAGGAGCCACAGCTAAATACCTCCAACGAATAAGGCAAGTCCTGAGAAGCCAGCTCAATGGCAAGAACAAAATCCGTGCGATAAACAGCTATGCCTTGCCAGTAATCAGATACCCTGCTGGAATAATTAGCTGGCCAAAGGAGGAGATAAAAGCCACAGATATTAAGACCAGAAAGCTACTAACAATGCATGGAGGGTTCCATCCCAAATCCAGCACCCTGAACTGTACACGAGCCGCAAGGAAGGAGGCAGAGGACTAGTGAGTGTGAGAACCACTGTCCAGGACGAAACAACTAAGATCCATAAATACATCAGGGACAAAGCCTCAACAGACAATGTGCTCAGTGAATGTCTCAGACAACAGGGAACGGAGGTTGAGGTGCCAGAGATACCATCATGGGAGGACAAGCCCCTACATGGGATGTACCACCAGCAAATAACCCAAGTGGCTGATATCAGTAAATCCTACCAATGGCTGGAAAAAGCTGGACTCAAGGACAGCACAGAGGCCCTCATCCTGGCCCCAGGAACAGGCCCTAAACACCAGAGCAATAGAGGCCCAGATCTACCACACCAGACAAGACCCAAGGTGTAGGTTGTGCAAGGAGGCCCTGAGACAATCCAGCACATCACAGCAGGGTGCAAGATACTGGCAGGGAAAGCGTACATGGAGCGACATAACCAAGTGGCAGGCATAGTGTACAGAAACATCTGTGCAGAATATGGACTGGAAACCCCAAGATCAAAGTGGGAAACACCCCCAAAGGTGGTGGAGAACGCCAGAGCTAAGATCCTGTGGGACTTCCAGATCCAGACAGACAAAATGGTAATGGCGAACCAACCAGACATTGTCGTATGGATAAACATCAGAGGAAAGCCGTTGTGGTTGATGTAGCAATACCAAGTGATTGCAACATCAGGAAAAAGGAGCACGAGAAACTGGAGAAATACCATGGCCTCAGGGAAGAACTGAGAGGGCCTGGAAGGTTAACACCACAGTGGTGCCTGTGGTCATCGGGGCCCTCGGGGCAGTAACCCCCAAACTGGAGCAGTGGCTACAACAGATCCCAGGAACAACATCAGACATCTCAGTCCAGAAATGTGCAGTCCTTGGCACAGCCAAGATACTGCGCAGAACCCTCAAGCTCCCAGGCCTCTGGTAGAGGACCCCGAGCTCAGAGGATAAGAACCACCCGCGGTGGGTGAGAAGGGATTTTTTTTATCTGATTACAGATAGATCAGATAAACTAAGATCCATAAATACATCAGGGACAAAGCCTCAACAGACAATGTGCTCAGTGAATGTCTCAGACAACAGGGAACGGAGGTTGAGGTGCCAGAGATACCATCATGGGAGGACAAGCCCCTACATGGGATGTACCACCAGCAAATAACCCAAGTGGCTGATATCAGTAAATCCTATCAATGGCTGGAAAAAGCTGACTCAAGGACAGCACAGAGGCCCTCATCCTGGCCGCCCAGGAACAGGCCCTAAACACCAGAGCAATAGAGGCCCAGATCTACCACGCCAGACAAGACCCAAGGTGTAGGTTGTGCAAGGAGGCCCCTGAGACAGTCCAGCACATCACAGCAGGGTGCAAGATACTGGCAGGGAAAGCGTACATGGAGCGACATAACCAAGTGGCAGGCATAGTGTACAGAAACATCTGTGCAGAATATGGACTGGAAACCCGAGATCAAAGTGGGAAACACCCCCAAAGGTGTGGAGAACGCCAGAGCTAAGATCCTGTGGGACTTCCAGATCCAGACAGACAGAATGGTAATGGCGAACCAACCAGACATTGTCGTAGTGGATAAACATCAGAGGAAAGCCGTTGTGGTAGATGTAGCAATACCAAGTGATTGCAACATCAGGAAAAAGGAGAAACTGGAGAAATACCAGGGCCTCAGGGAGGAACTGGAGAGGGACTGGAAGGTGAAGACCACAGTGGTGCCTGTGGTCATCGGGGCCCTCGGGGCAGTAACCCCCAAACTGGAGCAGTGGCTACAACAGATCCCAGGAACAACATCAGACATCTCAGTCCAGAAATGTGCAGTCCTTGGCACAGCCAAGATACTGCAGGACCCTCAAGCTCCCAGGCCTCTGGTAGAGGACCCGAGGATATATATATCTATATCTATATATATAGATCTATATATTTAGATATAGATCTATATAACCTCTGGTAGAGGACCCGAGCTCAGAGGATAAGAACCACCCGCGGTGGGTGAGAAGGGAATTATTTATATATATATATATATATATATATATATATATATATATATATATATATATATAATATATATATATATATATATATATATATATAGAGAGAGAGAGAGAGAGAGAGAGAGAGAGAGAGAGAGAGAGAGAGCTGACTGGATAGTCATTAGTCTTTCACCCGAGAGGACGGGGTTCGAATCCAGTTTGGGTCCTTCTAGCTACTGCCTACTTCATACCATGAGAGATACTAAGATGTGTAACAGGCCGGCTCAGACGTCGCCCGGCCAAACAAGGTCTGGAACCAGAGCACCTTGATGACAAATGGGCTACTGGAACAAGACGGAAATGGGCGAGAGGTGAAAACTGTTGGAAACTCAAGTAACCCTAATCAGAGAGGTTACATGCAAAGACTGGGAAGGAATGGTTACTTCGACATCCCCAGTCAACTCACTGCAACTGAGAAACTGGCATCCTAAATGAACCAGCTGCTACAAAGTGGGACTCACCCTGAATGGTTAACTGAAGGGCGGACAATCCTAATCCAGAAGGATCCATCAAAGGGTCCAGTCCCACCCAACTACCGACCAATAACCTGCTTCTCCACAACCTGGAAGCTCATGTCAGGCATCATAGCGGCCAAGATAAGCAAACACATGGATAAACACATGAGCACGGCACAGAAGGGTATCGGTGTAATAGCAGAGGAGCCTCGTAGACCGCACAGTTGCCCGAGACTGCAAAACCCGACACACCAACCTGTGCATGGCTTGGATCGATTACAAGAAAGCCTATGACTCAATGCCGCATACTTGGATCATTGAATGCCTAGAGATGTATAACATCAACAGGATTCTGAGAGCCTTCATTGCAAACTCGATGAAGCTGTGGAAAACCACCCTTGAAGCTAACTGCAAACCACTTGCACAAGTGTCCATCAAATGTGGCATATACCAAGGAGATGCTCTGTCCCCGCTACTGTTCTGCATAGGCCTGAACCCCCTCAGCCAAATCATCAACAAGACTGGATACGGATACCGACTCAAAAATGGGGCCATCAGTCACCTTCTGTACATGGATGACATCAAGCTGTATGCCAAGAGTGAGCAAGACATCGACTCACTGATCCACACCACCAGGATCTACAGCACGGACATTGGGATGTCATTCGGACTAGAGAAGTGTGGTCGGCTGATCACAAAGAGGGGGAAGGTGATCCGCACAGAAGGAGTCTCACTCCCACAAGGAACAATAGCAGACATAGAGGACAGTTACAAGTACCTAGGTATACCACAAGCAAATGGCAACCTCGATGAGACCACAAGGAAAGGAGCCACAGCTAAATACCTCCAACGAATAGGCAAGTCCTGAGAAGCCAGCTCAATGGCACGAACAAAATCCGTGCGATAAACAGCTATGCCCTGCCAGTAATCAGATACCCTGTTGGAATAATCAGCTGGCCAAAGGAGGAGATAAAAGCCACAGATATTAAGACTAGAAAGCTACTAACCATGCATGGAGGGTTCCATCCCAAATCCAGCACCCTGAGACTGTACACGAGCCGCAAGGACGGAGGCAGAGGACTAGTGAGTGTGAGAACCACTGTCCAGGACGAAACAACTAAGATCCATAAATACATCAGGGACAAGCCTGTGGTCATCGGGGCCCTCGGGGCAGTAACCCCCAAACTGGATCAATGGCTACAACAGATCCCAGGAACAACATCAGACATCTCAGTCCAGAAATGTTCAGCAGTCCTTGGCACAGCCAAGATACTGCGCAGAACCCTTAAGCTCCCAGGCCTCTGGTAGAGGACCCGAGGATATATAGATCTATATCTATATATATATAGATCTATATATTTAGATATAGATCTATATAACCTCTGGTAGAGGACCCGAGGATATATATATCTATATCTATATATATAGATCTATATATTTAGATATAGATCTATATAACCTCTGGTAGAGGACCCGAGGATATATATATCTATATCTATATATATAGATCTATATATTTAGATATATATCTATATATCCTCTGGTAGAGGACCCGAGCTCAGAGGATAAGAACCACCCGCGGTGGGTGAGAAGGAATTTTATATATATATATATATATATATTATATATATATATATATATATATATATATATATATATATATATATATATATATATTATATATATATATATATATATATATATATATATATATACAGTATATATAAGCAGATGTGGACCAGCTCTCTGCTGCCGCCCTGCAGAGCTGAATGCTGTGATTCCCCGGAAGTCTCCACAGGAGCGTTTCTGTCAGATTTTTGTAGAAACAGGAAAACTAACTTTAATAAACTCTGTTTAACTGTGTGTCATATTTATATGGTCCTGTAAACAGAATTATTATCTCTGATTTTTAAGTTCCTTTAAATTAATTTCAAATGATTTGATTGCAGCCAGAAATATTCATTCACCATGGATAATATTTATCAGTTACAGTTTTTTAGTGATGATTTTTTTAGCGTGCATATATTCTATATTTTGTTAAGCTCGCCACCAATAGCTGTTTTTGGATTGTTTTTGCTGCCTGAAATGGAGATGAAATATAATCTGAACTGTGTAATAATCCTTGTTGTGCTTCAGCTGTGATTGTATATTTAATTTTCTGAGGAGAGAAATGCACCTTTTGGCTCCAGGATGTGCTAAAATGAGGACATTGTCCTGGGAGCAGAAGAGCTTCAGGGCTGGACTCCGTCTTTACCTGCAGGATCCTCTTCCAGGTGGAGCAGAACTGGATCTTCTGATGAAGACTGTCCAGAACTCCCCTTCTTCAGAAGTATGAAATGTCCCAGATACAAACCAGTGAAATGCATCCGGATTTCACCACAAGGCTAGAAGTTCTATATGAAGCCAGTTTTGGTGGTGAAATGAACTTTCATTTTTGATTTCTTTCCATCCACCTTCCACTAATGTGTCTGCCTTCCCCATCAGAACCGGAGACTGTCCTGCTCTAAACAGCGCCTCCTGGCGGCAGCGTGAGGGAGCAGCTCTGAGCGGTGACTCAATCTTTTTCTTGACTTCAGTTCATTTTTCTGTTTGAATGTCGCTGTTTGAACAATTATTCGCTTTGGTTCTGGTTGCTCTCCAGATGCAACATTTGAGCCACCAATCTGGAACAAAACTCCCAGAAAACTGTAAAGAGCTGAAACACGGAGTTCCTTTTAACCCACCTGACCTAACATAATAAATAAAACACTGACCAACATATTTGTGTGATTTGTTTTTCATGATGGCATTCATCGCAGTGGAATTGGTTTCTCAAACGACTGCTTTTATGACGTAAAGCACTTTAACTGCCTTGTAGCTGAAATTGCTACAAAATAAACTTGACTTGAATTCATTTAAAAATGAAACTTTATTCACTTGTTTTTAGTTCGCAAGATTTGTTTCTTTTAATTTTATTTTAGTTTTAGGTGATTTTATGTGGTAATATTTTATATTAGTTGTAGCTTATTTTTGCTGATGCAGCATTTTGGTATTCGGAAGTTTTAAATGTCCTAATAAATTATACTTTGGTTTGACTACGCGTTTTATAATTTTATAATGGTGTACCCATACAAACGTACTATCTATGCAATATTAATTTTTATTGAAACCACATACAGAACTGAACAAGTTGCATTCATGTGCTCTCCAGTCTCCAGTACTTCATCTGTCCAATAGACGATCTGACATGCTGACCAGCAGAGGGCGCCACAGCACACATCTGCTGTGACCCGGATTCATAACAACAGCTGGACTCGGCTGGCTGCTCAGCTTTGCGGTCCTGTCCGGAGCTTTCATGGCATAACAACACGTTTTAACGTTACTGGAGTCTAATCGAAGCGGGGCGGAAGACGGTGAAGCCTGCGGAACGGAAGTAGTTAAAGCCCCGCGGGTTGACGCAGTTAGCATCTCCTAGCCACTGCTAGCATCAGAGAAAGGAGAAACGGTTAGCTCATGCTAACGAACTAAAGCTAGCGCCGAACCGGTCACGTGATCTGCGGCAATTCGAAAACATCTGAACGTAAACTGGTAAGCCACCTTTTGTTTACGAGTTATTCATTTTTTATTGGTAAACGAGTGTTTACGGCGGAGCTAACGCTGACAGCCGGTTCCGCAGAGAGGAACCGGAGAACTGCTGAACTGCCGGAACTACCAGGAACCCAGACGGATTTGGTTCTGATTTACGTCTAAATACTCATTTTCCTTTGAGTACTTAATCATAGAATTATTGCACAAACATTGAATGTAGAAATGTTCGGTTCAGTCCAATTCAACCGTGGAGCCACTGACTGAAGGTTGTTCAGAGAGCTGAAGCTTAAATATTACTGGAAGGTTGAGTGGAAGGAAAAAAGAGATGCCAAAGTAACTTTAGCTTTTATTGGATTGAGAAACAGAAGATATACCACATCTTCTGTTGGTATAAATAAAAGAACAATGTGATCACATTTTATTCTATCTGTTTGTTACATGTTGGATTCATGTTAATTTGTATCATAAAGAGATTTCAGATGACATATTGAAACATTATTAACTACTGTGACCCAATTAGCATCAAAATTGTTACAGTTAATGTAAACTAACAAAAACTAAAATTGACAAAACATTTTTATTAACTCAAATGAATAACTTTAGTAAATAAAACTACATTGTGCATTTAGAAGACTAAAACAAACCAAATTAAACATCTAATTTTTATAATTCTTTTTAAAAGCTAAAACAAAATTATAGATGTTTAATTTTTTTTGCCTTACCAACTGATGTGTTTGTTCATGTCAGTAAATTACAGCGAAAACTCAAGAGCCAGCTGGCTGCTCAACAATGAAAATGTCGTCTTCTGTTGAGTATTTATTACCCAATCGATGTAAAACTCAAGCAAAGTATGATAAAATTACTATGATAACTAATAAAAACTAAGCTAAAACGAAACAATATGCAATTAAAAATAGCTAGTGAAAACTAACTCAATTAGATAATATGTCACCACTAAATAAAAATAAACTATTAAAACTATTAAGACCAGATTAGCATACAGGCAGGTCCAGTTTTCTTTTATAAAGTGTGTGACCCGTGGCGTCTGTCTCCCAGACGGACTCGGCGGCGGTGGGATGGGGAACCAACTGGCAGGCATCGCCCCCTCCCAGATCCTCTCTGTGGACAGCTACTTCTCAGACATCCACGACCACGAGTATGACAAGAGGGGCAGCACGCGCTTCTTCAAGGTGGGCGCGCAAGCACCGCGAGGGCCTGGTGGTGGTCAAGGTGTTCGCCATCCAGGACCCGTCGCTGCCGCTCACCAGCTACAAGCAGGAGCTGGAGGAACTGAAGATCCGCCTGCACTCCTGCCAGAACCTGCCCTTCCAGAAGACCTCCCTAACAGAGAAGGCCGCCATCTTGTTCCGCCAGTTCGTCCGGGACAACTTGTACGATCGGATCAGCACGCGGCCCTTCCTCAACAACGTGGAGAAGCGCTGGATCGCCTTCCAGATCCTCACTGCCGTGGACCAGGCGCACAAGGCCGGCGTCCGCCACGGCGACATCAAGACAGAGAACGTGATGGTGACCGGCTGGAACTGGGTGCTGCTCACCGACTTCGCCAGCTTCAAGCCCACTTACCTGCCTGAGGACAACCCCGCCGACTTCAACTACTTCTTTGACACGTCCAGGCGCCGGACATGCTACATCGCCCCGAGAGGTTCGTGGACGGCAGCATGTTCACCACAGAGAGCGACCAGAACACGCCGCTGGTGGACTGACCAGCAACAACCAGCGCAGCCGGGGCGAGCTGCGGGCGGCCATGGACATCTTCTCTGCAGGTACGGACCCGACGAGAGAGGCCAAGACCCGGAGGCCTGGCTGGATGGCTGAACGGAAATGTGTGTGTGTGTGTGTGTGTGTGTGTGTGTGTGTGTGTGTGTGTTCCAGGCTGTGTGATCGCCGAGCTTTTCACCGAGGGCGTCCCGCTCTTCGACCTGTCCCAGCTGCTGGCCTACCGCAAGGGACACTTCCAGGCCGAGCAGGTCCTGCTGAAGATCGAGGACCAGAGCATCCGCGAGCTGGTAGGCACGGGCCGGTTCTGATCCCAAACAGGCCAGGTGTAGAAGGTCTGACTGGATTGCAGGCTGGTCCCAAAGGTTTAATTCAGGGTCAAAGGTCACATCAGCATGCCTGATCCGAAGGTTTCTGACCCTTCATTGTGATCTGAGAGGAAACTCTGATTTCTGGATCTGAACTTCCAGATTAATTTGGTCTCCAATAGAAATGGTTCTATTATGGTCGGTGGTCCAACAGAACCGTTGACCCAGTTGCCTCCTCCAGGTCTTTGTGTTCTTGTTCTGTTGATGTGAACCAGAGGTTCCCTCTCAGGTTTGCAGGGAGGAACTTTAATCCAGACGCTGCTTCTCTGTCAGGAATTAAAACCTTTCAGAAAAATCTAAACTTTTTTCTGCAGACGAGCTGAACGGGGTTTTTCTCTTTATGCATAAAATCTCCATAGACACAACAAAGTTGCTCGTTTTGTTGCTGGTTGCATTCTTGAAGCTTTAGATTTGTGGTTAGTTTGTTGTGACGCAGTGAAAGTGGCGCTGAGTCAGCAGGTTGGAGCCTCCATCTTGTCCTGCAGGTGGCCCAGATGGTCCAGCGCGAGCCGGAGAAGCGTCTTTCTGCCGATGAGCATCTGAAGCTACAACGAGGAAGAGCGTTCCCCGATATCTTCTACAGCTTCCTGCAGCCCTACATGGCTCAGTTCGCCAAGGAGACGTTCCAGTCTGCAGATGAGCGAGTCCTGGTGATCCGAAAGGACCTGGACAACATCCTGCTGAACCTGCAGGGAGGTGAGCCCGTCTGCTTCCTCTCGCCACACTTCCTGTTCCTATCTGACGGCCCGCCTCTCCTCCAGGCTCCTCCTCTTCCTGCCAGGAGGAGCAGGGCCTCGTGGTGCTCGTCTCCGTCATCACTTCCTGCCTGCAGACGCTGCACTCCTGCGACTCTAAGCTGGCGGCGCTGGAGCTCATCCTCCACCTGGCGCCGCGGCTGGGTGTCGACATCCTGCTGGACCGCATCACGCCGTACCTGCTGCACTTCTGCAACGACCCGGTTCCCCGCGTGCGCGCCCAGGCCGTGCGCATGCTCACCAAGGTGCTGGCGCTGGTGAAGTTGGTTCCGAGGAACGACGTGAACATCTACCCGGAGTACGTGCTGCCCGGCATCGCTCACCTGGCCCAGGACGACGCCACCATCGTCAGGCTGGCCTACGCAGGTTTGTGCTGCAGGGCGCCACGCAGTCCCAGCTGCCAGCTGCGTCTCAGGTCTCCATGTTTGTCTCCCGCTGCACAGAGAACATCGCTCACCTGGCGGAGAGCGCGCTGCGCTTCCTGGAGCTGGTGCAGGAGAACAACGTGAACACGGAGCAGGATCCGCGCGGGGAGGACGGCGAGGAGAGCAGCCACCCCAACGAGAACTACGACTCAGGTGATGCTTCGCCACGCCCGCTAGCCACGCCCCGCTAGCCACGCCCCGCTAGCCACGCCCCGCCAGCCACGCCCCGCCAGCCACGCCCCGCTAGCCACGCCCCGCCAGCCACGCCCCGCTAGCCACGCCCCGCTAGCCACGCCCCGCTAGCCACGCCCGCTAGCCACGCCCCGCTAGCCACGCCCCGCTAGCCACGCCCCGCAGCCACGCCCCGCTAGCCCACGCCCCGCTGCCCCGCTAGCCATGCCCGCTAGCCATGCCCCGCTAGCCATTCCCCGCTAGCCACGCCCCGCTAGCCATGCCCCGCTAGCCACGCACCGCTAGCCACGCACCGCTAGCCACGCACTGCTAGCCACGCACCGCTAGCCACGCACTGCTAGCCAGATCGAAGGTCTTACACTAAATGTAGCGAAACAAGCCGAGCGAAATGATCCAAAATGCCAACATGCAGTGTCTGGCTGCTGCCAGGAACACAAGATGCAATTTTATATTTTGTAGATTTGTTCTAAAGAAGTATGTTTTTTCTAGCCACCCTCTGTTAGCTACGCCCCGTTAGCCACGCTGACCTGCCGCTGTGTGTTTGTGACCCTCAGAGCTGCAGGCTCTGCATGAGATGGTGCAGCAGAAGGTTGTGACGCTGCTCAGCGACTCGGAGAACATCGTGAAGCAGACGCTGATGGAGAACGGCATCACGCGGCTCTGCGTGTTCTTCGGCAGGCAGAAGGCCAACGACGTGCTGCTGTCCCACATGATCACCTTCCTGAACGACAAGAACGACTGGCACCTGCGGGGGGCGTTCTTCGACAGCATCGTGGGTGAGGAGCCGGCAGGGCGGCAGGCGTTAGTGTGCGCCCTGCTGGCTGCACACTAACGCCGTGTTGTGTTGAAGGTGTGGCGGCGTACGTGGGCTGGCAGAGCTCGTCCATCCTGAAGCCGCTGCTGCAGCAGGGACTGAGCGACACGGAGGAGTTCGTCATCTTCAAAGCTCTGAACGCCCTGACCTGCATGTGCCAGCTGGGGCTGCTGCAGAAACCGCACATCTACGAGTTCGTCAGTGACATCGGTAAGACGGCGGCTCCTCTCCGCTCTGCGTCGCAGCCGAGCTGAAAGATTCATCGCTGCTTTAGAAAACAAAGAAAGTGTCTTCAGGCTCATAAATGCTGATAAAGTGACAGTTGGACAGCTGAGATCAGAGCTTCTTACAGCCCGGCTTGCTGCTCCACACCTGGCCACGCCCCTTTGCTCTGGCTCTAACTTGTCCTGCTCTGCTTGCCGTAGCTCCCTTCCTGTGCCACCCCAACCTGTGGATCCGCTACGGCGCCGTGGGCTTCATCACCGTGGTGGCGCAGCACCTCAACGTGGCCGACGTCTACTGCAAGCTGATGCCTCACCTGACCCCCTTCATCACCCAGCCCATCATCCAGGTGTGTGCTCTCCTCTTCCTCCTGCTCTTCCTCCTGCTCTTCCTCCTGCTCTTCCTCCTCCTCTTCCTCCTGCTCTTCCTCCTCCTCTTCCTCCTCCTCTTCCTCCTGCTCTTCCTCCTCCTCCTCTTCCTCCTGCTCTTCCTCCTCCTCTTCCTCCTGTTCTTCCTCCTCCTCTTCCTCCTGCTCTTCCTCCTCCTCTTCCTCCTCCTCTTCCTCCTGCTCTTCCTCCTCCTCTTCCTCCTGTTCTTCCTCCTCCTCTTCCTCCTGCTCTTCCTCCTCCTCTTCCTCCTGCTCTTCCTCCTCCTCTTCCTCTTTTTCCTCTCCTCTTCCTCCTCCTCTTCCTCCTGTTCTTCCTCCTGCTCTTCCTCCTCCTCTTCCTCCTGCTCTTCCTCCTCTCTTCCTCCTCCTCTTCCTCCTGCTCTTCCTCCTGCTCTTCCTCCTCCTCTTCCTCCTGCTCTTCCTCCTCCTCTTCCTCCTCCTCTTCCTCTTTTTCCTCTCCTCTTCCTCCTGCTCTTCCTCCTCCTCTTCCTCCTCCTCTTCCTGCTGCTCTTCCTCCTCCTTCCTCCTGCTCTTCCTCCTCCTCTTCCTCCTGCTCTTCCTCCTCCTCTTCCTCCTGCTCTTCCTCCTCCTCTTCCTCCTGCTCTTCCTCCTCCTTTTCCTCCTGCTCTTCCTCCTCCTCTTCCTCTTTTTCCTCTCCTCTTCCTCCTGCTCTTCCTCCTCCTCTTCCTCCTGCTCTTCCTCCTGCTCTTCCTCCTCCTCTTCCTCCTCCTCTTCCTCCTGCTCTTCCTCCTCCTCTTCCTCCTGCTCTTCCTCCTCCTTTTCCTCCTCCTCTTCCTCCTGCTCTTCCTCCTCCTCTTCCTCCTGCTCTTCCTCCTCCTCTTCCTCCTGCTCTTCCTCCTGCTCTTCCTCCTCCTCTCCTCCTGCTCTTCCTCCTGCTCTTCCTCCTCCTTTTCCTCCTCCTCTTCCTCCTGCTCTTCCTCCTCCTCTTCCTCTTTTTCCTCTCCTCTTCCTCCTGTTCTTCCTCCTCCTCTTCCTCCTGCTCTTCCTCCTCCTCTTCCTCCTGCTCTTCCTCCTCCTCTTCCTCCTGCTCTTCCTCCTGCTCTTCCTCCTCCTCTTCCTCCTGCTCTTCCTCCTCCTTTTCCTCCTGCTCTTCCTCCTCCTCTTCCTCTTTTCCTCTCCTCTTCCTCCTGCTCTTCCTCCTCCTCTTCCTCCTGCTCTTCCTCCTGCTCTTCCTCCTCCTCTTCCTCCTCCTCTTCCTCCTGCTCTTCCTCCTCCTCTTCCTCCTGCTCTTCCTCCTGCTCTTCCTCCTCCTCTTCCTCCTGCTCTTCCTCCTCCTTTTCCTCCTGCTCTTCCTCCTCCTCTTCCTCCTGCTCTTCCTCCTGCTCTTCCTCCTCCTTTTCCTCCTCCTCTTCCTCCTGCTCTTCCTCCTCCTCTTCCTCTTTTTCCTCTCCTCTTCCTCCTGCTCTTCCTCCTCCTCTTCCTCCTGCTCTTCCTCCTGCTCTTCCTCCTCCTCTTCCTCCTCCTCTTCCTCCTGCTCTTCCTCCTCCTCTTCCTCCTGCTCTTCCTCCTGCTCTTCCTCCTCCTTTTCCTCCTCCTCTTCCTCCTGCTCTTCCTCCTCCTCTTCCTCTTTTTCCTCTCCTCTTCCTCCTGCTCTTCCTCCTCCTCTTCCTCCTGCTCTTCCTCCTGCTCTTCCTCCTCCTCTTCCTCCTCCTCTTCCTCCTGCTCTTCCTCCTGCTCTTCCTCCTCCTCTTCCTCCTGCTCTTCCTCCTCCTCTTCCTCCTGCTCTTCCTCCTGCTCTTCCTCCTCCTCTTCCTCCTCCTCTTCCTCCTGCTCTTCCTCCTGCTCTTCCTCCTCCTCTTCCTCCTGCTCTTCCTCCTGCTCTTCCTCCTCCTCTTCCTCCTGCTCTTCCTCCTCCTCTTCCTCCTGCTCTTCCTCCTCCTCTTCCTCCTGCTCTTCCTCCTCTTCTTCCTCCTCCTCTTCCTCCTGCTCTTCCTCCTCCTCTTCCTCCTCCTCTTCCTCCTGCTCTTCCTCCTCCTCTTCCTCCTGCTCTTCCTCCTCCTCTTCCTCCTCCTCTTCCTCGCTCCTTCAGCCCCTCCCCTGCTCATGCGTCCGTCTCCTCTCAGATCGATAAGGAGCTGGTCCTGCTGAGCGTCCTGAAGGAGCCGGTCAGCCGCTCCATCTTCGACTACGCCCTGCGCTCCAAAGACATCGGCAGCCTGTTCCGACACCTGCTGCTGCGGCAGAAGAAGAGATCCGGCTCCATCCCGGAGTGTCCGACTCCGGATGACCCGGCCATCGCCCAGCTGCTGAAGAAATTGCTGTCGCAGGTCAGGACAGATTCCTCAGGGTGTTGCAGCGCATTAGCATCAGCTTTCTCTACATACTGAGGTCCAGAGTTCAACCAGGACAGTCCTGATGCTCTGAACCTCAGAGAACTTCCCTTTAATCCAGATTGCTGATCCGACTCAGATCTACAGACGTTCTGGTTCCGACCCAGAACTTAAACCTCAGCGTGTTCCCTGTCCGTCTGTCGGTCCAGGGCATGACGGAGTCTGAGGAGGACAAGCTTCTGGCTCTCAAAGACTTCATGCTGAAGTCCAACAAGGCCAAAGCCAACATGGGGGACGCGGGCCACCTGGGGGACGCGGGACAGACGGGGGTCATCGACCTGGGGACGCTGGGCATCACGGGCCGCCAGGTGGACCTGGTCAAACCCAAGACCGAGTCTGACGACAAGAGAGGTGGGAAACGGTTGCAGAACAAGAACCGAGATCAGTCACCAGAACCTGCCGGGTCTCTGTTCTGGTTCTGAGCTCCGCTGGGTTTGATCATCTCTGGACCAGAACCAGGTTCTGATGAGGTTCTTTGTTTGTCCCAGCAGCGAGGAAACACACCAAGCAGGACTCGGCCATGAACGAGGAGTGGAAGAGCATGTTTGGATCTCAGGACCCGCCGGCCACACAGCCCACCACGGTAACCCCGCCCAGCGCCCCCCCTCTGTGTGGCTGGACCTGTTGGTTCCGGTTCTGTCTTCTCACGATCTTTAAAGCAGACGTTTCCTGCTCTGCCTCAGTCCGCCGACGGCTCCGGTAACCAGGTCAGGAAGTCGACTGCGGCTCCGGCGCCACCGGTGCAGCAGCAAGCGGCGGCCGGTGGCCCCGCCTACCAGCGCCGCATCAACACCTGCAAAGGCGGAGCTGCAGCAGCTGGTGCAGCAGAAGAGGGAGCAGTGCTGCGCCGAGCGCATGGCAAAGCACATGATGGAGAGCGCCGAGTGGGAGAGCCGGCCGCCTCCTCCAGGTGAGGCCTGCACAGCAGGGAGCGCTGCGGGCCGCAGCCAGGGGGCGCTGCGGGCCGCCTGACGCCTGGCTGCAGCCAGGGGGTGCTGCGGGCCGCCTGACGCCTGGCTGCAGCCAGGGGGCGCTGCGGGCCGCCTGACGCCTGGCTGCAGCCAGGGGGCGCTGCGGGCCGCCTGACGCCTGGCTGCAGCCAGGGGGCGCTGTGGGCCGCCTGACGCCTGGCTGCAGCCAGGGGGCGCTGTGGGCCGCCTGACGCCTGGCTGCAGCCAGGGGGCGCTGCGGGCCGCCTGACGCCTGGCTGCAGCCAGGGGGCGCTGCGGGCCGCCTGACGCCTGGCTGCGCTCCGTTTCAGGCTGGCATCCCAAGGGTCTGCTGGTGGCCCACCTGCACGAACACAAAGCAGCCGTTAACAGAATCCGCGTCTCGGACGAACACTCGATCTTCGCCACGGCGTCCAACGACGGCTCAGTCAAAGTCTGGGACAGTCAGAAGATGGAGGGGAAGACCACCACCACCAGGTGGGAATCTCCAGACTCACCGCTGCCTCCTACAGACAGAACATGACCCTACCACTCCCGCGGATTGGTTCTGAATGATCCGGACCTTCTCTCCGTGTTCCACAGGTCCGTGCTGACCTACTCCCGTATCGGGGGTCACGTGAAGACGCTGACCTTCTGCCAAGGCTCGCATTATTTAGCCGTGGCGTCCGATAACGGATCCATCCAGCTGCTGGCCGTGGAAGCCAACAAGCCTCCCAAATCTCCCAAAGTTCAGCCGTTCCAGAGCCGGTGAGCTCCGGAGCCGGCGGCGCTGAGACACACTCGCGACATGTGATGCTGCTAAAATGATCAACTTATTGTTTTTAACCCCATGAAAGCAGTCTTAAAACTCCTTCAGTCTGAAATGTGCAGTTATATATGAATATGTATTAATATTATTAGGGTCTGAAACCCTCTGAGGGTCAGTTTGACACATTCATTTTGCTCCACTGCAGCAGAAGCTAACGCTAAACGCTAATTTTAACCATGTTGAAACCCACATGTGCCGTGAGACCCGGATCCAACCTTTCACTCCTGGCTTCAGTTTTATTGTGGTGGAGTTTTGGTCTCATATAATAATCAACATCATTGCTGCTCCGCAGGAAGCAGAACTTCAGAATAAGAGCCTGAACATAAATGTCCAGTTACTTTAACATCGATGTCCAACTTAATTCAGCCCAGTAAATGAGCGTTTCAGGGTTTTCTACTGCATTTAGGGGAAGAAAAACCGTTTTCAGTTTAGCAGATGCTAAGTGAAAAGTTAGCTCCGCTGTTAGCTCCTCAGTGGAAGCCACCACCTCTCCCCATCTTTAGCACTCATTATAAGAAAAAAACAAAAATTATTTCTTATGCTTCATTGCAGCTTACTCAGGGGAACGTAGCGCCACCTGCTGCACAAACATCAAATTAATTATATGATTCTTTCGATCTCAAAGTGAGCGTTTACGTCAGGATGAGTGTTTGCTTCCTGCCAAACCCCGGGAGTAAATCGGTGCCGATGTTTTGCTGCTCTAAGGACTTGAGACATCAGATCCGTCTGCTTCCAGGACTCTGGACCTGCAGGAAGACGGCTGTGCTGTGGACGTCCACCACTTCCACTGCGGCGCCCAGTCGGTTCTGGCCTACGCCACGGTGAACGGCGGCCTGGTGGGCTGGGACCTGCGCTCCAACTGCAACGCCTGGACGCTGCGGCGACCTGCGGCTCGGCCTCATCACCTCCTTCAGCGTGGACGTGCACCAGTGCTGGCTCTGCCTGGGTGCGTCCCGGTCCCGGAGCCTCCTGGTTCTGGTCCGTTTCCCCGGTGACCGAGCTGCTTTGTTCGCCCGCAGGTACGAGTAGCGGCACCATGGCATGCTGGGATATGCGGTTCCAGCTCCCCATCTCCAACCATTCCCACCCGGCCCGGGCCCGGGTCCGCCGGCTACTCATGCACCCGCTGTACCAGTCGTCGGTGATCGCAGGTCGGCGCCGCGTCCGAACCGGGTCGGTCCGAAAGAGAACCCGTCTCACCACCTGTCTGTGTCTCTGCAGCCGTCCAGGGGAACAACGAGGTCTCCATCTGGGACATGGAGACCGGGGACAGGAAGTTCACGCTGTGGGCCAGCTCCGCCCCCACCGCTGTCTGAGATGCAGGTCGGTCCGGTCCGGTTCTGGGTCCGGCTCCGGTCCTACAGCGGTTCTGATGTCTTGCTTTGTGTTGCAGCCGTCTCCTCACAGCGTCCACGGGATCTACTGCAGCCCGGCCGACGGGAACCCTTTGCTGGACGGCCGGGTCCGACATGAGGATCAAGGTGAGCAGAACCTCTGGATCCGTAGAGAGATCGGACCGGAACATCGAACGCGGCGGCTCTCACGTTGTTTTGATGGTCCCAGATCGACATGTTGATGTCCAAAAGGGAGATGTTTCTGTTGATGGAGCCTCTTCTGCTCCTCAAAACTGACTGAGGGTTTTAATTAGAACCGGGTCGGAAGTTCTGCAGCTGCTGCTCTTTAAAGGCTGCACAGAGTGATCTAATCAGAACCATATGGACCACCAGAACCGATCCTGGTCCCAGTCTTCACAGCATAAACAACCAGATGTTGCTTTTAACCGGTTGGTTCTGTTCAGGTTCTGGGACCTGGCGTACCCGGAGCGGTCGTACATCGTGGCTGGAGGAGCCCACGACTCGCTGCACTGTCCGTCTGTCCTCTACAGCCGTAAGATCATCGAGGGAACCGAAGTGGTGCAGGTAAGGGACACAAACCAAAACTGAAATCAAATTGGAGATTTGGGCAAATTTCCAATTATTTTTTTTTTCCCTTGAACAGCTGAACCTGATGGTAGTTCCTGGGTGGGCTGACATCACTCTAAATTCTCAAAACTTAAGTCTTAAAAAACATATAATTACATTAAAAGATCCATACTTCCAGAGCTAATTGATATAGAGCGCAGAAAATCTGAGAAAAAAGACAAGAGAAACGTCCCCACTTCCCACAATGACCTCAGTTTGTGGGTGAAAACTGGTGAAGGCCCTGCTTATGCAGTAAAACAAGTATACACACACACACACACAGCGCGGCCATCATGTCTCCTTCCTCCGTCCCCTGCAGGAGATCCACAGCAAAAACAGAGAGCGGCGCCGCCGAGGATTCGCCTCGCCGCGGCCTGGAGTCACTTCCTGTCGGCCATCATGACATCATCACCGACATCGCCACCTTCCAGACGACACAGGGCTTCATCGTCACCTCGTCCAGAGACGGCATAGTCAAAGTGGAAGTGAAGACATGGACCGAATTTTATTTTGAAGGGTTTTCATGAGATCAGACTTCTTCTTCCTCTCCTGCTTCATCCTACTGCTTTATCCCAGAACGTGGAGGTGAGCTGTGGATGGACCGGTTCTGGTTCTGTTCTCACCAACCACATCAGTGAATGAGACGGGTTCCGACTCACCTGAAGGTCCGGTCTCGATGTTGATCTGGGTTCTTTTTAAAGAGACCCCCAGCAGCTCGACCCGGTTCTGGTTCTGCTCTTCATGAGTCGCTTTGTTTGGTCTAACTGATGTGAAACAGGTTTGTTAATCAGACGTGAAGTTCTGGAATAATTCAGAACCATTTAAGAGAAATAAAATCCCACTCCCTTCTTTCCAGGTCATTTATATTTAATAAAAAAGCCAGACTCTTATTGTGAAGAGAATCTGTGAGCTTTACTTTGAAAGTCCAAGTTTAAACTAAATTCTTCACGATAATTAAAGACAACTTGATTATAGAGGCGGCCATGTTGGATTAGCACAGGACGAAGAAGCTGCTAGACAGGAATTGAGCCAGACATCCAACCAGCATCCAACAACCATCCAACCAGTATCCAACACCAGACATCCAACCAACATCCAACCAGCATCCAACCAGTATCCAACACCAGACATCCAACCAACATCCAACAACCATCCAACCAGTATCCAACAACCATCCAACCAGTATCCAACCAGTATCCAACCAGCATCCAACACCAGACATCCAACCAGCATCCAACCAGTATCCAACCAGTATCCAACACCAGACATCCAACCAACATCCAACAACCATCCAACCAGCATCCAACCAGTATCCAACCAGTATCCAACACCAGACATCCAACCAGCATCCAACAACCATCCAACCAGTATCCAACCAGTATCCAACACCAGACATCCAACCAACATCCAACAACCATCCAACCAGCATCCAACCAGTATCCAACCACCATCCAACAACCATCCAACCAGTATCCAACCAGTATCCAACACCAGACATCCAACCAACATCCAACAACCATCCAACCAGCATCCAACCAGTATCCAACACGAGGCTGAGTCAGTGGAGCTTCATATGAACCGGTTCTGGTTCGTTTATTTGGGTTTCTGCAGCCGTTACATCACACGTTCTCATTGGTTCTGGTTCCGGTATGAACAGAGCCTGTCAGGAAGTTTGGACACTCACTGACGGGTTCTAAACTCAAACCCGGTTCCTGAACAGTTCTGCATTTTGCAGTGGTTCAGCTTCTGACCCGTCAGCCAGGTGGATCAGAACCAGAACCAGCTGTTTGAGACCAAGGAGATCTGTTGTTACCAGGCAACAGCAGGGTGGTTCTGGTTCTGAGGAGCTTGGAAGAGAGCGGACCAATACATGAGGAAGAACCGGGCCTGTTCCAGAACCTTTGGGAACATTTTCATATTGAAGATATTTATAGATTATTGGTTTCAGATTTTGACATGAATTTAAGTGTTGTTACATATTTCCACCAGCAGGGGGTGCGTCAGTAAAAGCAGAGCTGCTTGGACAGGCCTGAAGGGGGCGCTGCTGTTTTGCTAAAACACTTTACAGAAACTTTAAACATGACCATCTACGGACCGACCCGCTTTCGTAAAAATAGCACCTGATCCGAGGATGGGAAGAACCGCGTCGGTCCAATGGGAGTTCTACGGAGGCCCTGAAGGGTCACTCAGAGTTTTCTGTTTCCAAGCTGAGGAGCTTTTCCCAACTAAGGTTCCCAAGACAAACTTCACGGTTCCAGGAAAGGTCCATTTGGATCTGGACCTACGGACAGAACCCGGACGGATCCAATCGTCTGCTCACCACCTCTGGATTATCCCCGGATCGGTCTGGACAGGAGTGCTAACGCTGATGTTCTGGTTCTGGTCCGGTTTTCCCTGCAGCTAAAACTGAACGGATGAACAGGAAGAACCAGTTCTGGTTTGGATCGTCATGCTGCTGGAGATAAATCCAGATGTAGTGATCAAAGGTCTTCAAACGTTAGTTGGGAAACCTGGAAGAACGTCCTGAGTGTGACCCTTCAGGGTCCTGCAGTCCATCAGGAAGAAGAAAGCGCCTCCTTCTGGTGACATCAAGTCCTGCGGTTTCCTCTCCAGACACGACCTTCGACCTCCTCATCGGCTGTGCGTCAGACACAGGTTCTCGCACTCCTCTTGCGTCTCGAAGCGGTTAGCGTTGCCGTCGCAGCCGCCGTACCAGAACCGGGCGCACTCGTTCTGAACGGTGTCGAAGAACCACATCATGGCGTAGTCCTGGCAGCCGCCGGGGTCCTGGCGCTGGAGGCAGGCGTCTGCACACAGAGAAGAAGAAAAGCGACTCCAACGCCTGACTGGAGGAATGGAAGATCAACGGTTCTGGGAGGCCACCAGGAACGATCCATCAGAACGTCAGCACATCAGCTAAAGCTGCTGAACCTTTTCCACCTGCAGCTCTGATGGATCCTGGAGGCTGAGGAGCGAGTGATCACCTCTAGAGAAGACCGCGATCTCCGGCTGCAGCCTCTTGTTGGGATCTGAGAGGGAAAAAACGGATCAGAACAGGTCAGATCAAACACCTACAGCAGCCTGAGCTCAGCATCATGCAGACATCAGTGGAAGCAGGAAACCATGTCAACATGTCACGGGTTCTTGTCGGGTTCTTCTGCATCCTAACATTTCACCTGCCATGGTTCTGGGTCGTTTCTCAGCCGGGACGCCGAACTGAGCTCCTACAATAAACTAAACGGTGATCAGATGTTTTTACTCAGTGAACAACTTTTGGCTCATTGAATGTCTTCATTTCTGACATTATTTTATGTAGCATTATGTAGCCCGATTATCTCAGTAGCAGATAATCAGGCCGCTACAATCACTGCTAACAGCTTAGCCCTTTGCAGCTAAGCTAGCAGAGCAACTAGCATACTAGCACCAAGATGCTGATATAGTCATTTTCTCTCAAACGTCTGACTGGTTGATGGAAGAACAAATGTTAAACATTATGGGATCATTTCCACGTTGGAAACCTGGAATTGAAATAAATCAGATTTACTTGTGACCATCTTCATGTAAGAGCTGCCAGGGGAAGCACGCCACCCTGTGGTGTAATTCGGTACAACTATACAATTCAATATGCTGTCAGCCTCTTTGAATTATAGTAATTATAATTAAAACAATACAATGTGATGAATCATAACTCAATTCACCACATGTTGGATTCCTGAAAATATGAATTTAGAGACATAACTCTGAGTCTAAAAAATGTACAAGAAATGTGTAAATAATCAAAATCTCAGGGCCTCTGCACTATCAACAAACAGCAGCCTGGACCCTAACCCTGACCCCTGACCCCAAACCCTCTCCAGCAGTCAGAGGAAGAAGGATGAAAAATATTGATCCAAAGTATTAGAAAGTATTTAGCGTGTTAGCTTAGCTAAGTGAGTCAAGCTGCCAGGGACAAACACAATATTTAGCTTAGAAATTAAAGATTTAGTTTGGAGCTAAATGTTTAGTGAGCAAAGAAGATACATATCTGCAAATGAATATTTTGTTCTTAACAAAATACAAGTAGTTATTGTGCTAGCATCTTAGCTAGGAACCTAAACATTAAATTTGGATAAATAAATATTTAGCAACCAAATATTGCTGTGAATTGTTTCTCTGTAATGAAAGGCTCCCCGGTTAGAGACGGATGAGAGCGGGCCGGTGACGGTCAGGCTGGACTTACTCTGGACGCCACACGTCCGGAAACATTCATGCTCCGAGCTAAAGCGGTTGGCGTTGCCGCCACAGCCGCCGAACCAGAAGGGGGCGCAAGCAGCGACGGTTCTGTCAAAGAACCACCGCTGGACAAAATCGGTACACTGGAACCCGAAATCAACATCCAGCCGACACTGGGCTGCAAGCAGAACACACACATTTACTGACCACACACACACACACACACACACGCACGCACGCAGCTGAACACACGAGAGACCGGCATGCACAAAGTGAATCACAGGGACGACATGAGGACCACATGAGGACAGTCTCCTGTCCAGAGGAGGTCAGTCTGATCTGCAGCAGCGACTGAACCTGAGAGGCTGGTACTGTCCCGGTACCGGAGGTTTGGACTGGACTGTGTCCTACCGTTCAGGTCTGCTCCCAGCTCCACCGTCTGACCGTCTCCTCTGCCCGAAGTCAGGATGACGTCCAGCAGGTCCGTCTGGGTCTGTCCGCCGGTCTGCTCCTGGAAGCCCTGCTGCCCGCCGTCGGCCTCCACCCTGCAGGCAACAAGTGGGGTCAGCACCGGCAACCACAGGGAGCCGGGCCCAGCTTTCTGCAACAGGACGCTCAAACTTTCTGTCCATCTGTCGTGTCTGTGGGGTTTCTGCGAGCCGATTGGTCGACCAGCTCCCTTCAATCAGCTGATCGTCAGTGTGAAATGATTTCTGAACATCAGGCTGAGGAACCAGAACCAACTAAAGACGCTGAGAGGAAACCACTAAATGTTTCTGCAGGTTCTCACTCTGTGAAGCCGGTTTGTCCTCCTTCCGGGTCGGTCAGATCCTCACAGTCGGCAGAAGCGAGAGGAGACCCGATGAGTCCCTCTGCAACACATTGAGGAGAGTCGAGGTTAAGGCCCGGTTACTGCTGCAGCAGCGCCGAGTTTCCAGCCGGGCTCTTACTGTTGAGAGCGGACAGGAAGACCCTGAAGAAGCGCAGGACGTAGCCGCGCTCCTCGGCCTGCAGCCGGCGTACGTGGACCAGGTGCTGCCGGACCGGGAGGCCGGCCAGCTCCTCCACCTGCGTCTGGTCGTAGCGTCCGCCCACCGCCACCACGAACACGGCCACGCCGCCGCAGCGGGCCCTGAGGGCGGCGCGGCGCAGCGCGGCGCCGTCCCGCCGGGCCGTCCGGGCCGCCACCACGGCCAGCAGCGCCCTCTTCCTGCGCGGTCCGCCGGCCCGCGGCGGCAGCGCCTCCTTCAGGGCCGAGTCCAGCGTGCGGTCCAGCGCCGAGGAGCCGCCCTGCTGCCGCGCCGTCAGCAGGTGGGTCTTCATCCCGTCCCGGTTCTGGTAGGTCTGCGGGCCGAACTCCAGCCTGTCGCCCTGCAGCGCCGCCACCCGGGCCTGGGCGCCGGGCCGGCGGGGCTGAGCGCTGACGGCCAGCTGATCCACCGCAGAGGCCAGCAGCTGCTGAGCGCCGGCGTATTGGTCCGCTTGGACCTCCCTGGAGCCGTCCAGAACCAGAGCCAGGTCCAGTTCGGCCTGCAGGGGGGCCGGCGGGTCCAGGATGAAGGAGCAGTTTGAGGAGCGTCTGCAGGGGTCTGCAGGGACGGAGCAGAAACCAGACGGAGAATTCAGATGGAAACTGGAAAACGACCCGGTCCGGTCCGGTCCGGGTCATGATCAGAACTTCACTGCGACCCGATGAATCTCCGGATCAGGAGCTTCACAGGTTTGGAACCAGAGCAGGATGTTGATCCTGTCCTGCCGTTGGGTTCTCTTACCGTAGCAGATCGCGCAGCTGCTGATCCTCCTCAGGGGCGGCCATGTTCTCCTGCCGCGTCAACAGGGTGAAGATGGCGCTGCCGAATCGTCCGCCTGCCGGGAACGGATCAGAACAGAATCTCTTGGTCTGCCGCTGACGTATCGTTACGTCAGAACGGTCCGGTCGGCGCTGCAACGAGTCGCCGAGCCTCACCTCCACGGCGTTCCGAATCCCAGGAGCTCTGGTCAGGGAGACGACGGCCGGGACGATGTTCATGGCGCGGTACTCCATCACCGCCGTCAGAACGTCCTCGTCGTCCTCCGAGCCGCCGGCAGAAAAGAAAACCGCCACCTTCCTCAGCAGCGTTCCGGCCCGCACGCGCTTAAAGACGTTGTGGCCCACGAAGCGCATGGCGGCGCCGAGCCGCGGCTTGTTGGACGTCCTCTCCAGGGCGATGTTCTGCAGCGCCTCCGTCAGCT
This sequence comes from Poeciliopsis prolifica, assembly GCF_027474105.1. Lineage (NCBI taxonomy): Eukaryota > Metazoa > Chordata > Actinopteri > Cyprinodontiformes > Poeciliidae > Poeciliopsis > Poeciliopsis prolifica. Next base: position 1,448,761 of record NW_026562438.1, on the reverse strand, counting down.
GGGCTTTCCCGGTAGTCCTGGAAGCGGATCAGGTACTTGGTGTAGCTGCTGAATCCCACCACGGCGACGCGGGCGCCTCGCGGACAGTTGCTCTCCGCCACCTGGACGCCGTCCAGCAGCGCCAGCAGGGCGGAGCGCTGCCTCTCGAAGGCGGCCGGCGTCACGCCGCTGGACATGTCCAGACCAAAGACCAGCTCGGTGGGGAAGGCCGGGCAGCCGGCGTCACCTGGACACCAACGAAGAAGAAAGTAACGGCTCGCTGTGAAGCTTCGGCAAGAAATCATTTCCCTGCTTCAGACTGAAGAACGTTTCTGGTTATTCGGGAGATTTCTTCTGCAGCACCAAGGATCCGACCGCACTGAGCACATCCTCCGAGTCCACAAGTTCTGGATCAAATGTCCAGAACCAGGCGACCGGGTCGCAGCGCCGCCGTCCGGGTCGGTGCCGATACGTACCGAAGGAACACGCTGTGAGGAGAGGAGACACGGGTCAGAGACCGGCTGCAGGTTCTGCAGGTTCTGCAGTTTCTGAACTCACCACAGTTGTCCCGGATGTAGGTGACCAGCTGACACTCCTGGCAGACAGACAGACAGACGTCAGGTGAGCTGCAGATCTGGACAGGTGAGACTTTCTCAGGTAAACTTACAGATAGAGAACGAAACCCTGGCGTTCCTCTGGGATCCCTGCGGGAGAGTCACCACTTCATTCATCCATCCTTCATGTTTTCACTCGTGCATTTGGACCCGGTTCTTCCGGGTCACTCACCCTGTGTCCTGGATGTCCCGGCTCTCCAGGCGTTCCCGGCGCTCCGGTCCGGCCCGCGTTCCCCTGCGGAAGCCAAACACACACACCAGAGTCACACACACCCGGCCGAGGGTTCTGAAGTCCAACCGGGCCAAAACTCACCGCTCGGCCTCGGTTCCCCTTGCGACCCGGCTCTCCCTTGGTCCCCTGCAGCCCGTCCTCGCCCTGCAGGAAGAGACGTTTGTTGACAGGAAGTGGTGGCTGCAGAAATTCTGAGAAAATAAAAGCTTCGACTCGGCGCAAACCGCCATTCATTACCAGATTGGACCGGGCGGTTCTGTTTGGACCCGACTGACAGGATCAGCACAGCAGAAGGATAAACAAGCCAGAACCGACCGGAACCAGATCAGAATGGACCGGAACCTTTCCTGCCATGACCGACTGTCCTGGCAGGAAAGTAAAACTTTTAGGAAAGAATGAAGAAAGTTTTGCAGCAGCTTGAGATGTTCTAAATTACTATCAAAACAAAAAACATTTTTAATGATCAATTCTTGAAACATTTTCTTTGCAAAACTTTTGGATGGAATTTCACTCTGTAGGTGTCAGGATGGTTCTGGTGTCAGGATGGTTCTGGTGTCAGGTTCTGGTGTCAGGTTCTGGTGTCATGGTGGTTTGGTGTCAGGTTCTGGTGTCAGGTTCTGGTGTCAGGTTCTGGTGTCAGGTTCTGGTGTCATGGTGGTTCTGGTGTCAGGATGGTTCTGGTGTCATGGTGGTTCTGGTGTCAGGATGGTTCTGGTGTCATGGTGGTTCTGGTGTCAGGTTCTGGTGTCAGGTTCTGGTGTCAGGTTCTGGTGTCAGGTTCTGGTGTCAGGTTCTGGTGTCAGGTTCTGGTTTCAGGTTCTGGTGTCATGGTGGTTCTGGTCCGTTCAGCCCGGTTCTGCTGCCTGGTTGCTGGTTAGAATCCCAGTGGACGGTTCGTTGGGTCCTCTTGGAGGTTTTACCAGAATTATGGTTCTGCGGGTCAATCGGACCTGGTTTCCATGGAAACGGACTCACCATCAGGCCGGGGTAACCGGGGAAACCAGGATCTCCCTGTACAAACACAAACAGCCAATCAAAACGCAGAAACTCAGAGGACGGCAGAGCGTCCCGAGGCTGGCTTCACCTTGGCACCGGCGGGTCCCGGAGGTCCGATCCCGTCTCTGCCATCCTGACCCTGAAAAAGAGCGCTGACCGGTCAGAACCAGAACCAGAACCAGAACCAGAACCAGAACCAGAACCTGCTGTGTCATACCGAAGCTCCTCTGGGGTCCCTGCGGTCCTGGAACTCCAGGTCCTCCTGGATCTCCTGGTTGGCCCTGAACACAACACCTGGGTTACTTCCGACCCGACCCGGTCCGACCAGCGCCTGGCCGGAACCAGAGAAAGCCAGCGCTCACCTTGGGTCCGACCGCTCCGCGCCGACCCACCGGCCCGGCCTCTCCCATCGGCCCCGCCGCGCCCTGTAGGTAACCACGGCAACAGAGTCAGGCAGGCGGAGCTCTGATTTCGGAGCGTCCCTGAACGCATCATAGAGTCCAAAATGACTGAGCTGTTTTGTTCTGGGATTATTTGGGATTATTTTCATCAACAACAGAATAAATTTGATGAAAGTGAAAATATCAGAAAGCGATGAGAATCAGAATCAATGATGTCAAACTCTGATCAATAAAATCCAATAATCTGAGCAGCCAATCAGTTACTTTTTCTGATCAGATTCCAGAGTTTCACCAGATTAAAATCAAATTCTAGTTTTACATCTGACTTCCATTTTGTTTGTGAACCTAAAGTTGAGAGGAAGTAAAAATCAATAATCCATAAATAAAAACAAAAAACTCTAATAATGTAGCTTAGCTAATAATGTAGCTTAGCTTGTAAAATTAGCCAAACGACACTGAATAAAGTTGTTCAACAAATTACTCAATAATATTAAATGTTAATTTAAGTCGTTGAACATGATGAACAATGTCCACTAGGTGGCAGTAAAGCTCAACCATGGATTAAACCAAGTTAAATCTTCCAGCCGAGTTGCCATCTGGCGTCCCCCTAACCCCCTGACCCTCTGACCCTCTGACCCTCTGACCCCCTGACCCTCTGACCCCCTGACCCTCTGACCCTCTGACCCCCTGACCCTCTGACCCTCTGACCCCCTGACCCTCTGACCCCCTGACCCTCTGACCCCCTGACCCTCTGACCCTCTGACCTCCTGACCCTCTGACCCCTGACCCTCTGACCCCCTGACCCCCTGACCCTCTGACCCCCTGACCCTCTGACCCCCTGACCCTCTGACCCTCTGACCTCCTGACCCTCTGACCCTCTGACCCCCTGACCCTCTGACCCCCTGACCCTCTGACCCTCTGACCCCCTGACCCTCTGACCCCCTGACCCTCTGACCCTCTGACCCTCTGACCCCCTGACCCTCTGACCTCCTGACCTCCTGACCCCCTGACCCTCTGACCTCCTGACCCTCTGACCCCCTGACCCTCTGACCCCCTGACCCTCTGACCCTCTGACCCCCTGACCCTCTGACCCCTGACCCTCTGACCCCCTGACCCCCTGACCCTCTGACCTCCTGACCCTCTGACCCCCTGACCCTCTGACCCTCTGACCCCCTGACCTCCTGACCCCTGACCCTCTGACCCCCTGACCCTGACCCCCTGACCCTCTGACCCCTGACCTCCTGACCCTCTGACCCCCTGACCCTCTGACCTCCTGACCCTCTGACCTCCTGACCCTCTGACCCCTGGTCCTCCAGACAGCGAGAGCCGTGGTTCTGGTTCTGTTCAGGTGGGAGATTCAGGACAGGCTTCGGGTCGGCTGCTGCAGGAACCGCCAGATGCAGAAGCTTCTGCCCCTGTTGGCTGCTGTTCATATGACAGCTTCTTCTACGCCTCCATCAGTGGTAGGCATGGCGACCTGATTGCTAAGATCTGCAGCTGCTTCTTAACACACACGTAAAACAGATGCAGAATAAACCAAAGCTGCAGATCATGTTTACCTCCAGGACTAAAAAATGGGGGTCGGGTATAAACACGCAAACAGACGACCTGCATGTGATCGTTAACACAAACACAGCGGGATCATGGAGGCCAGATGTGAGTCAGTCGGCAAATAGAAACGTAGAAACAGAACGAGACGAGCAGATCCACAGGGTTTCTGCAGGAATCCCTCTCTTCAATTTACTACTTTTTATTACCTCTACAATATTTTTTACTACCAACACAAAATTTAAACAAATTGCGCCTATTTCCTCAATTTTTGGAGATCAGTGATTGGTTGATATCTACGTTCCTTTTACTAGTTTTAGTTACTCAACCTGAACCTGAACCTCAACCTGAACCTCAACCTGAACCTTAACCTGAACCTGAACCTCAACCTGAACCTCAACCTGAACCTCAACCTCAACCTCAACCTGAACCTCAACCTGAACCTCAACCTGAACCTCAACCTGAACCTCAACCTGAACCTCAACCTGAACCTCAACCTCAACCTCAACCTGAACCTTAACCTCAACCTGAACCTGAACCTCAACCTGAACCTCAACCTGAACCTCAACCTGAACCTCAACCTGAACCTCAACCTGAACCTTAACCTGAACCTGAACCTCAACCTGAACTTCAACCTGAACCTCAACCTGAACCTCAACCTGAACCTGAACCTCAACCTGAACTTCAACCTGAACCTCAACCTGAACCTCAACCTGAACCTCAACCTGAACCTCAACCTGAACCTCAACCTGAACCTCAACCTGAACCTCAACCTCAACCTGAACCTGAACCTCAACCTGAACTTCAACCTGAACTTCAACCTGAACCTTAACCTGAACCTTAACCCCACTTCACATTTCTGTTTTGGGGTTAAATAAAAAAACAAACATGTTTTGTTGCTAACTACAACACAGTCAAACTAACCCTACCCACCATAAGCAGTATTTCTGCTGATGCTAGCACACTACACCAATACAATAACTAGCATATACCAATATGGTGTTTAGACCAGGCTAATGCTAACATGCTAAATTCAGCCATGTTTTCATCCATGACAAGATGTGAGGCTCTGAAAATAATTTATTTCTGATGTTTATTTAATAAACACCTCAGGTTGTTTGTTTGTGTAAATGTTGCATTCTTCTTTATGCCTGACTTTTTATTTGGAACAGAAAAGAGAGAATGTGAGGACAGGAAATGGAGCTGCTGTGTAGACAGCCACTTCAAAATAAGAGCATGAATATAAATGTTGAGCTACTTGAAAGATTCTGGTATCGATACTTTTTCCCCTGAGAGTTAAGAAGCAGCAGAATGAATTAGCACGTTAGCTTGTGCTGACCTAGGGGAAGCTAAGTGCGCTGGATGTGTTCAAAGTGAGCTAGCACGCTAAGCTAAAGGTTAGCTGAGCAACGTTAGCCGAGCTCCTTCTAGATGAAGGTGAAAAAATGTTCCAGCTGACCTGAGGTCCGGTCAGGCCCGGCACTCCTGTGGGTCCGGGCGGGCCCTGGACGCCGCGGGGCCCCTGCAGGACACGAAACAGACACAATGCCGTCACTCAACCTGGCACCGTCCAGAACCACCGCGGCCCCAGATCACCATAGTCCAGAACCACGATCCATACAGCAGCAGCAGCTCGGCTCAGGTCTCACCTGGGGCCCGGCAGCACCTGCAGGTCCATTTGGACCTGGGGAACCGGACGGTCCTGTCGAGCCCTGCAGGAACAAAACCGGTTAAAACTGGTTCCATGTGGGAACAGAACCAACAGCACCAGGAAAGTTCTGACCTTCTGACCCGGATTCCCTCGCCTCCCGTCCTGACCCTGACCAGCAGAGAGGAAGAAGGTCACTGTCGTCATCGTCATCACCATCATCATCATCATTATCATCACCATCATCATCATTATCATAATCACCATCATTATCATCATCATTATCATTATCATCACCATAATCATCATTATCGTCATCACCATCATTATCATCATCACCATAATCATCATTATCATCGTCACCATCATTATCATCATCATCACCATAATAATTATCATCACAATCATTATCATCACCATCAAACATTATCATCACCATCAACATTATCATCACCATCATTATCATCACCATCAACATTATCATCACCATTATCAAAATTATCATCATCATCTGAAGCTCTGACGACCAGCATCTGATTAAAGCTGGTTTGATTATTAATAATGAACACTGATCAATACGTCTGATCAATAGATCTGATGTATTGATAGTTTGATGTTTATGATGTGAAACTCTTTGAATATTCTGCATTTACAAGTGAACCTAACCCAGATCTGGTTCTGATCCGATGAATTTGGTTTCTCTGTGGAGCAGAAACTGTTTGGATCAGAACCAGAACCGCCGAGCCGCTCAGCAGAATAAAAGATGGAGGCAAACACGGAACTGACCGGGTTTCCCGTGATTCCGGGCTCTCCTCGTGGTCCGTCCTCTCCTGGAGCGCCCTGTGGGTTCAGAAAGGGTTCAGAGACCGGACACACCAGAACCAGAACCAGAACCAGCTTCCTCTCCAGGTTCCACCTGAAAGCCTCCAGGCTGAACCTGAGCAGTGACCAGAGGACGGAGTCATTATGTTGTCAGTTCCCTCCATCCGTCTGGAACAAACCTGATCCGATTCCAGGTTTGCTCTCGCCTGATTGGCTGATCATCTCTGCTCAGGTGACTCACCTGGAGGAAGCCGCTCCCTAGTGTGTGTTACCGGTAATCCTGGGTATCCGGCCTCTCCTTTGGGTCCTGGAGCCGTGTTGTCACTGCCCGGCTGGCCCTGGAGTGAAAACAGAACCATGAACAGATGTTGCTTTAGGAACCCGAACAAGAAAAAGTGTTTGCTTTAATTCCGCTTCTCGGCATTCCAGGCGTTCCGTATGACGGAGCTGGACTGGTCTTACAGAGAAGGCATTATTAAATCTGGATCGCATATGAACCTGTGTTTGTATGACCTTTGACCTTCCGGATTATGAACATTCAAACTTGTGTGTGTGTTAATATCTGTGAGTGATGTCTGTTTGGCGGCCATTTTTCTGGATACATTATTTCTAATGAAGAAAGAACTAGCTTAAGCATGCTAGCTGTTAGCATATCCACCACAGCCATGAATACCTAGATGCCCCATTCAGTGCCGAGTCCTGCGTCACGTCGCCGCCATCTTGTGTGTGGCTTCACCTTCCACAGGTGAGGATGGAGAGCAGAATTACTTGACTTTGCAGCCAGAAACTGAGAAATATTTCTTCCGCAGCCAAACTGGGTCGAAGTAACCGGTGATTGTTCGTTTAGCTCACGTTTCCATACTGTTCTCATGAGAGCTGATGAGAAACCGCTGCTGCAGGGACGTTGATGAAAAACCAGGCCACTCTAGAGGAAAGTCAGTCGGATCAGAGCCGAGCTGCTGTTCTTCTGCTTCACCATGTCGGAGTTCAGCTGCAGAGATGCTGCAGTCGGAGCCCAACATGACGACAATATGGTTCATCTCAATGGGAAGGAAAAATATATGGATTTTCTGTTAGACTTTTGGATCATTTCTGTCATTCTTGGCTTTAGCCTGAGGACCAGGACGACTCACTGGACTTCTCCCAGTTTGACCAGCAGACTGGACCTGGGGCCAGTGTTCTCAGTAGAATAAACACAGGTTTTATTCTTTCACTTTTTGTGTATTTTTAAGAGAAATATCTCAATCTGAATTATTAATACAGCTTATGTAATAAAATAAAAATAATTTAGTTACATTTCTGTCTATGCTGTCCATATCATAATGTAATAAATAGGATTTTTAAGAAAAAAAAAACATATGTAGCTCATGTTTAACAGTGACTGATTCATCAAAGTTTATTGTCTTTACAGTAAAATATAAAACATTAAAAGGAAATTATTTTTTTCTTCATATCTTGAAACTTTAAAGGCACATTAAATTATGGAATCATGTAAATATGTTCTTTAATGAAACACTTTAAAAGTATGTCTGTTCATCAAAGTTGATGTAAAAATATTTAATAAAAACATTTTGCTCTTTATTCAGAAATCCCCCAAAACAAATCAAAACTTAGAAACTCTGTTTCGTCATTTCTTTGATTACTAAATATCTCAGCGTGTGAGAAAGAAAATGTCAGTGACAGGAACTAACTTCACAGAACGGCACTTTGTGAAGCTCCGCCCATTCACTAGCATCAGCTCACTGGAACATTCAATATGGCCGACCTGCTCCAGGTATTCATGTCTATGAGCTCCACTGCTAACACTCATGCTAACGCTCATGCTAACGCTTATCTGAGGCAGATTTAAGGAAATGGATCCGGGTCCTGGAGCAGAAACCGGATCCAAAGGAACGATCCAGGTGAGTTCATCCTGATGTTTCTGTTTCACATTTGGAGGAATCATCATCCTGGTTCTGCTCTGACATCATCGCCTCCTCTGCCTTCTGATTGGACATTTAGAGCCGAGTTGGGTTTGAGGAAGAGGTCAAAGGTCACCTGTAGCGTGATCGCCACAACCTCTGCTGGACTTACCGGGTCTCCTCTCAGTCCTCGCTGTCCTTCCGGCCCAAGCTCCCCTCTGATTCCAGGGATGCCCTGAGAAGGAAAAGGTCAAAGGTAAGAGTGCCAAGGCTGGGTCAGAACCAGAACTAGAAATGTTTTCCTCCTTTCTGATATCTCAATCTGAATTATTAATACAGCTTATGTAATAAAATAAAAATAATTTAGTTACAAGTGAATAAACTGAAAACATCTGATCCTGGAGGAGCTGAAGAATGAACGAATGAACAAACAGATGAATCAATGAACGAATTAACGGATGGACAGATGAATGAACGAATGAATGAATGAGTTCAGGTACCGGGTTTCCTGGATGTCCCCTCTCTCCTCCAGCTCCGTCTTTTCCCGTTTCTCCCTGGAAACAGAAATCATCCAGTCAGCTTTCGGATCATTTCCAGAGACCGAACAGAACCCGAGGGGATCTGGTATCAGCCGGCGGAACCGACTGGGATCGTTCACGCCTCATAACATTTATTTCATTCATTCATTAATGTCACAATATCTAAATAAATATTTACTTCACAAGATGAATAATAAGCTAACAAGCTAACTATTTAGCTCCAAGCTACATATTTATGTTAAGCTAGCTCACACAGAAATATTATTAGGTTCATACCAAATATTTAGCTAGCAAGCTAGCTATTTAGTGAACATTTAGCTAGCAAGCTAGCTATTTAGTGAACATTTAGCTAGCAAGCTAGCTACTTAGTGAACATTTAGCTAGCAAGCTAGCTATTTAGTGAACATTTAGCTAGCAAGCTAGCTATTTAGTGAACATTTAGCTAGCAAGCTAGCTATTTAGTTAACATTTAGCTAGCAAGCTAGCTATTTAGTGAACATTTAGCTAGCAAGCTAGCTATTTAGTTAACATTTAGCTAGCAAGCTAGCTATTTAGTGAACATTTAGCTAGCAAGCTAGCTATTTAGTTAACATTTAGCTAGCAAGCTAGCTATTTAGTGAACATTTAGCTAGCAAGCTAGCTATTTAGTTAACATTTAGCTAGCAAGCTAGCTATTTAGTGAACATTTAGCTAGCAAGCTAGCTATTTAGTGAACATTTAGCTAGCAAGCTAGCTATTTAGTTAACATTTAGCTAGCTCAGAGCTACTTTTTGACTGCGTAGCTGTAGAAATGCTGGCCTTGGTCGCAGATCTCTACTGCTATTGGACCGGATCTACTCTGAGGATCCACCAGAACCGAGAACCCGACGCGACGATGCTGGTACCTGTTCCCCATTGATCCCGTTCAGCCCGTCCTCTCCGTCTTCCCCCTACAGCCACAGAAAATCACAGTCAGACTTTGGACTGTTGGTCCAAACGTCCCGCCATCCAGCGGCTCAGTGACACTCACCCGGTTCCCACGCAGGCCACGCCGCCCTGCAACACACGCAGCCGTTAGAGCAACACGGGCAGTAAGGAGTCATTCAGACCGGACCGGACCAGAGCCCAGAGACCGGACCAGAGCTGGCTTCTACCTTCTGTCCTCTGAGTCCGGGGCAGCCCTGGACGCCCTGAGGTCCGCTGGGTCCGGGAGCGCCGCGCTCGCCCTGCAGAGACGGAACGGGTCAGATCAGGCAGAACAGAACCCTGAGGCTGCATGAGGCCCGGGGCAGAACCTGACCTACGGGCCCCTCTTGCTGCTAAAACATCAGAACCTCTAACAGATTCTGTTGGATTTAATCTGGGAGATTAAAGTAGATTAACTGGCCAACCTGAAAACTATCAGTTCTAATTACAGTTTATTAATTTGTATTTGTGAACAAACAGATCAAACTGAAAGATTAAACTCACAGCACCAGATTGTTGCTACGGTAGCAAAACAATCTAACTATGAATATTGTTCTTTGAGTTAGAAGTGGAGACACAAGGACAGGAAGTGGAGACACCAGGACAGGAAGTGGAGACACCAGGACAGGAAGTGGAGACACCAGGACAGGAAGTGGAGACACCAGGACAGGAAGTGGAGACACCAGGACAGGAAGTGGAGACAGAACTCTTAAAACAGAAAATGAGAGTAAAACTCACGACGCCGCCCTCATCTCCTGGGAAACCTGGGTAACCGTTCTGTCCCCGGACGCCCTGCAGCACAAACACAGCACTGATTACAGACAGATAATCCACATCACAGGTGTCAGAGACCTCCTGGGCTGCTGGCCGTCCTGCAGATTTTAAATGGTACAAAACACTGGAATGAAACGGTTTCATGCCCTCCTGGTGTGGATCAGTCCTCCAGAGCCTTAATGAGCTCATTATTCTGTCCTCCAGGACTGGAGTTTGACCCCTGACCTACATCATCGCCCTTCAGGACAGAAACACTCGCTCTCATCATGCAGCAGATAAAACCGTTCTAAACCAGAGACCGGAGAATCGGTTCTGCTGGTCCGCCACCTCACTGTCAGACGCTCCGGAAACTGCCTGATTACCCGATGGCTCCTGCCCTCTGCTGGTGGTTTTAGATATTACAGCTATGTCACAACCAGATGGTTGTGATTTTAAAATGTGAAGAGCAGCAGTAGACACCATTAAAAGTTTATTTACTGTGAAATGATTGAAGAAATAACCAAAACCTTTGTTATTTTAATCTTCAGGTTCTTCATCAGATTGGAGCAAAGTTCAACTTTGCAGAGTTTCTCTGATAATTCATGGAGCTTCTTTAGAAATCTCGATTGTGAATGCTAACATTAGCGTTAGCCTATCAGAAACGCAAATACAAAAGTTCCTCTCAGGAATTTTGCATGGAAAAAAAGATTGTTTTCAAATTTTTAAGTGAATTAATCTGAATAAATGTTAATTCAGATTAATGTCCTTCAAAAGACAAAACCAACAATCATAGCTGCTGTTATCTGCAGGGAAGCTGCAGGTTGGAGTCATGAGTCTCGGTCGGTTTCTGTCTCTCTGGAATGCATGAAATCTGTCCCACCTCTCTGCAGGGATCTGCTTAATGCCACAGTCACCTTTGACCCCGAGCGGCCCCGGGATCCTCGAACTCCTTCTGGTCCAGAACATTTGCACATGACGTTGCAGCACTCCCGGTCCGACACCGAGTCCTGCAGAAGGGACAGGAAGCAACAAACGAGCCGTTAAAGTCACAGGACGTGAAAATAAAAGCGCATTTCTTCTCATTTCATTTCATGACTCGAAGGCAGACATCAAAGAACATGAAATGTTGTTGTGACACATAAACCTCTAATGGATGTTTTGATGTTCAGGAAAGTGTGAGGATTCGTTCCAGATGTTTGGTTTTTCCTCTCACACGTTCTGGAACTAAACGAAAACGTCTGGTTTCAGCAGAGCAGTTACTGCATTGCGACCGTCTCCAGGCAGCTGATGGACGCCACTGAACTCTGACCTCTGTGAGGAAACCGTTCCTGAAGCAAACAGACGGTCTGCCCCAAACCGGACCGGACTAAACCGGACCGGACTGCCAGTTAGCAAACCCAGCCCAATCAACACGTATGATATTGGTTACTGTAGCCCAGAGCTTCTCAATGCCAGTCCTCAGCTCCCTGCCTGCATGTTTTAGACGAGCCTCTATTGCAGAACCGCTGATCCAAATGATCACATGACCACCGAGAGCTGCAGCAGGCGGCTGATCAGCTCCAGGTGAAAGGAAACAACTAAAACATGCAGGCAGGAGGCCTGAGAAACTCTGCTTTGATCCAACATGACACCTGACATGAACTCGCTGTGTTATACGGAGCTAGCTATGAGCTCAATCAGACACAAACTTCAGCTCTGTATAATCCAGCAGGTTTATGATTAGTGACTCACTGGATTACAGTAAACTCTGTAAAAATGACTGTATTCAAAAAGGCAGCATCGCCGGGGTGGCGATGCTGGAGTAAATGAGTCTCTGGGGGATTTTCCTAGGAAAGGAAAACAATATTCCAGGTCTGGTCCAGCTGTGAGTAATGCTGATTAATCAGAAACATGTGTGGATGAGAGGCCAGAATAATGCAGATCCCTTCATCCTGTGGATCGGCTGCAGCTGTTGGCTGGAATGACGGGGGAAGTTGATTAGCCTGACATGTTAAACTGCAGCATTTCTCCTTTATCAGCCTGGAGCAGCGGCTCGTTTCCCCAGAACAGATAAAAGCTTGGAGTGAATCACAGAGCAGCCTGTGAACACAACGTCTCCCACATTTCATTGGATCAGAGGAAAGCTAAATGATGCTGTTTGTTCTATGGACGCTAATTTGCTGAAACGGCTTACGATCTGTTTGAGGACGGCGCTCCCGACGCTCGGCATTCCGATGGTCAGAGGAAGTTTGTATCCGAACCCTCGGCCGAACTCCACCATCTGCAGCTGGGCGGCGTTACGCGCGCCCTCCAGGGCCACGACCAGCAGCGCGCTGATCCCTGCCGGCAAAAGTACGCGCAGGTTACCGCTTGTGGTGTGACGTGTGTTACTGTTGCAACGGCAGCGTGGATCCCAGTCAGCAGGTTACCCGACTGCCGCAGCCTCTCAGACTCCTTCTCCAGAGTCATCACGTCTTCATCCAGTCCGTCTGAGAAGATCACCAGCACCTGGTGCAAGACGGAGGTCAGATCAGAATTCCTCATCAGGAACGCCGCCGGTCCGGACGGAACCATGCCGGTCCAGACGGAACCATGCCGGTCCGGACGGAACCATGCCGGTCCAGAAGGAACCATGCCGGTCCAGACGGAACCATGCCGGTCCAGACGGAACCATGCCGGTCCGGACGGAACCATGCCGGGTCCAGACGGAACCATGCCGGTCCGGACGGAACCATGCCGGTCCAGAAGGAACCATGCCGGTCCAGACGGAACCATGCCGGTCCAGAAGGAACCATGCCGGTCCAGACGGAACCATGCCGGTCCGGACGGAACCATGCCGGGTCCAGACGGAACCATGCCGGTCCAGACGGAACCATGCTGGGTCCAGAAGGAACCATGCCGGGTCCAGAAGGAACCATGCCGGTCCAGAAGGAACCATGCCGGTCCAGACGGAACCATGCCGGTCCGGACGGAACCATGCCGGTCCAGAAGGAACCATGCCGGTCCGGACGGAACCATGCCGGTCCAGAAGGAACCATGCCGGGTCCAGACGGAACCATGCCGGGTCCAGACGGAACCATGCCGGGTCCAGAAGGAACCATGCCGGTCCAGAAGGAACCATGCCGGGTCCAGACGGAACCATGCCGGTCCAGAAGGAACCATGCCGGTCCAGAAGGAACCATGCCGGGTCCAGACGGAACCATGCCGGGTCCAGACGGAACCATGCCGGTCCAGACGGAACCATGCCGGGTCCAGAAGGAACCATGCCGGTCCGGACGGAACCATGCCGGTCCAGACGGAACCATGCCGGGTCCGGACGGAACCATGCCGGGTCCAGAAGGAACCATGCCGGTCCGGACGGAACCATGCCGGTCCGGACGGAACCATGCCGGTCCGGACGGAACCATGCCGGGTCCAGACGGAACCATGCCGGTCCAGAAGGAACCATGCCGGTCCAGAAGGAACCATGCCGGGTCCAGACGGAACCATGCCGGGTCCAGAAGGAACCATGCCGGTCCAGACGGAACCATGCCGGGTCCAGAAGGAACCATGCCGGTCCAGAAGGAACCATGCCGGTCCAGAAGGAACCATGCCGGTCCGGACGGAACCATGCCGGTCCAGAAGGAACCATGCCGGTCCAGAAGGAACCATGCCGGTCCGGACGGAACCATGCCGGTCCAGAAGGAACCATGCCGGTCCGGACGGAACCATGCCGGGTCCAGACGGAACCATGCCGGGTCCAGACGGAACCATGCCGGTCCAGAAGGAACCATGCCGGTCCAGAAGGAACCATGCCGGGTCCAGAAGGAACCATGCCGGGTCCAGACGGAACCATGCCGGGTCCAGAAGGAACCATGCCGGTCCAGACGGAACCATGCCGGGTCCAGACGGAACCATGCCGGGTCCAGAAGGAACCATGCCGGGTCCGGACGGAACCATGCCGGTCCAGAAGGAACCATGCCGGTCCGGACGGAACCATGCCGGGTCCAGACGGAACCATGCCGGGTCCAGACGGAACCATGCCGGTCCAGAAGGAACCATGCCGGTCCGGACGGAACCATGCCGGGTCCAGACGGAACCATGCCGGTCCAGAAGGAACCATGCCGGTCCAGAAGGAACCATGCCGGGTCCAGAAGGAACCATGCCGGGTCCAGACGGAACCATGCCGGGTCCAGAAGGAACCATGCCGGTCCAGACGGAACCATGCCGGGTCCAGACGGAACCATGCCGGGTCCAGAAGGAACCATGCCGGGTCCGGACGGAACCATGCCGGTCCAGAAGGAACCATGCCGGTCCGGACGGAACCATGCCGGGTCCAGACGGAACCATGCCGGTCCAGAAGGAACCATGCCGGTCCGGACGGAACCATGCCGGGTCCAGACGGAACCATGCCGGGTCCAGACGGAACCATGCCGGTCCAGAAGGAACCATGCCGGTCCAGACGGAACCATGCCGGGTCCAGAAGGAACCATGCCGGTCCAGACGGAACCATGCCGGGTCCAGACGGAACCATGCCGGGTCCAGAAGGAACCATGCCGGTCCAGACGGAACCATGCTGGGTCCAGAAGGAACCATGCCGGTCCAGACGGAACCATGCCTGGTCCAGAAGGAACCATGCCGGGTCCAGACGGAACCATGCCGGTCCAGAAGGAACCATGCCGGGTCCAGAAGGAACCATGCCGGGTCCAGACGGAACCATGCCGGTCCAGAAGGAACCATGCCTGGTCCAGAAGGAACCATGCCGGTCCGGACGGAACCATGCCGGTCCAGACGGAACCATGCCGGGTCCAGAAGGAACCATGCCGGTCCAGAAGGAACCATGCCGGGTCCAGAAGGAACCATGCCGGTCCAGAAGGAACCATGCCGGTCCGGACGGAACCATGCCGGTCCAGAAGGAACCATGCCGGTCCAGAAGGAACCATGCCGGTCCGGACGGAACCATGCCGGTCCAGAAGGAACCATGCCGGTCCGGACGGAACCATGCCGGGTCCAGACGGAACCATGCCGGGTCCAGACGGAACCATGCCGGTCCAGAAGGAACCATGCCGGTCCGGACGGAACCATGCCGGGTCCAGACGGAACCATGCCGGTCCAGAAGGAACCATGCCGGTCCAGAAGGAACCATGCCGGGTCCAGAAGGAACCATGCCGGGTCCAGACGGAACCATGCCGGGTCCAGAAGGAACCATGCCGGTCCAGACGGAACCATGCCGGGTCCAGACGGAACCATGCCGGGTCCAGAAGGAACCATGCCGGGTCCGGACGGAACCATGCCGGTCCAGAAGGAACCATGCCGGTCCGGACGGAACCATGCCGGGTCCAGACGGAACCATGCCGGGTCCAGACGGAACCATGCCGGTCCAGAAGGAACCATGCCGGTCCGGACGGAACCATGCCGGGTCCAGACGGAACCATGCCGGTCCAGAAGGAACCATGCCGGTCCAGAAGGAACCATGCCGGGTCCAGAAGGAACCATGCCGGGTCCAGACGGAACCATGCCGGGTCCAGAAGGAACCATGCCGGTCCAGACGGAACCATGCCGGGTCCAGACGGAACCATGCCGGGTCCAGAAGGAACCATGCCGGGTCCGGACGGAACCATGCCGGTCCAGAAGGAACCATGCCGGTCCGGACGGAACCATGCCGGGTCCAGACGGAACCATGCCGGTCCAGAAGGAACCATGCCGGTCCGGACGGAACCATGCCGGTCCAGACGGAACCATGCCGGGTCCAGAAGGAACCATGCCGGTCCAGACGGAACCATGCCGGGTCCAGACGGAACCATGCCGGGTCCAGAAGGAACCATGCCGGTCCAGACGGAACCATGCTGGGTCCAGAAGGAACCATGCCGGTCCAGACGGAACCATGCCTGGTCCAGAAGGAACCATGCCGGGTCCAGACGGAACCATGCCGGTCCAGAAGGAACCATGCCGGGTCCAGAAGGAACCATGCCGGGTCCAGACGGAACCATGCCGGTCCAGAAGGAACCATGCCGGGTCCAGACGGAACCATGCCGGTCCAGAAGGAACCATGCCGGGTCCAGAAGGAACCATGCCGGTCCAGAAGGAACCATGCTGGGTCCAGAAGGAACCATGCCGGGTCCAGAAGGAACCATGCCGGGTCCAGAAGGAACCATGCCTGGTCCAGAAGGAACCATGCCGGGTCCAGACGGAACCCATGCCGGTCCAGAAGGAACCATGCCGGGTCCAGAAGGAACCATGCCGGGTCCAGAAGGAACCATGCCGGTCCAGAAGGAACCATGCCGGGTCCAGAAGGAACCATGCCGGTCCAGAAGGAACCATGCCGGGTCCAGACGGAACCATGCCGGTCCAGAAGGAACCATGCGTCCAGACGGAACCATGCCGGGTCCAGAAGGAACCATGCCGGGTCCAGAAGGAACCATGCCGGTCCGGACGGAAACCATGCCGGTCCAGAAGGAACCATGCCGGTCCGGACGGAACCATGCCGGTCCAGAAGGAACCATGCCGGTCCAGACGGAACCATTCTGTTGTAGCTTCAGTTTTAAAGTTGCTACGTTTTACAAACTCTGCTGCTAATTTCTCGTAATTAGCAACAGGATTTGGTCAGAAAGCAGAAGGACATCAGGAGAGTTTAACTGTTTACTGTTGATCTAGAGCTGCATTCTGGGTACAGATAAACATCATTACGCATCATAGATGAGAAGTTTCTATTTGGGATTGTTTGTTTCACTTTAGTGAAACAAACCTTTTTATAGTTTATGGTAAATATAATATTCATCTACAACAAAAACATAAATTCCAGATATTTTTATCTTCAGTTATTTGGCGCTCTATGTAAAATCCATAAATCAAGTTTCCATGTTAAATCTACTCTGAAAGACTTCAACCCTCGAGCAACAATTTAATCTTGAGATGATCATTTAAATGTTTCTGATGCTTTTTTATTTTCTCCAGTATGTTTTGTGTTTAAATAAAGTTACTGAGGAAGAAATAAAGAAAGACTGTGAGCAAAGGAAACAGACCTGTGGCGTAAACACTCATTTCAAAATAAGAGCATGGAAGAAATGGCTAATTACTGTAAGAACTGAAAACTTCAACACAAATGTCAAATTTTTTGACTGAATGTTTCTAGAACAGCCTAGAAAATTTGCGCTTCTTAATTAACTTAGAGGAAGCTAAGTGTTTAAACACGCTAAAGCGCTAAGCTAGCTCTGATTTAGCATGGTTTATGCTGTTAGCGTCTCTGCTGTGAATATTTTGGCGTCTTCACTTCGGCCTCGTTGCAACGCTGCTTCTGAAGCAGAACCGCGTCCGTTTCCTCAAACTCGCCGCCTCTCACTCACCTTCACGCCGGTTCTGGACTCGGCCCTGAACTTCGCCTCGAAGGACCGCAGCAGGGCCGCGTTGAAGAACGTGGGCTCCCTCACACTGGAGGTCATGACCTTTTTCACCACGTCCTCGCTGTAGGCCTCAAACTTGAAGTCGTCCAGGATGCGGCCGTCCCTGGCCACCAGGCGGTAGGCCAGGCTGGGGGTGATGGCGCTGTTGTGCAGCACAGGCGTGGCACTGAGGAAACGTAGCGGGCGATCTCTGGCAGGAAGGCCTGGAGTTTGCTCTGGCTGCTCACCAAAGTCTCGCCGCTTCGCCGAGAGATATCAAAGCCCATGGCGACGTCGATGGAGCAGTCTGCAGGAAGACAAAGCTCCGGTTTGGTTCTGATGGAGAATGAAACACAGCCTCAGACTGAACTTGTAACTCACCAGGTTGGTCTGTTGAAGGTTTGGACTTGCAGATGGTGTTCACTACTTTCTGTTTGATGGCATCCAGGCTGTCAAAGTTCTGCACTGTGAACATCTTCCTGGGGTCCTTGGTGATCTGCAGCAGCTGCAGGTCGTGGACGTCGCCAACGCCGATGGCGAACATCTCAATCCCCAAAGCTCTGAGACGATCGGCCGGCTGCTCCACCTCATCCTGGGAATCTCCGTCCGTGATCAGCACTAGATTCTGTGAGATTCCTGAAGATCTCCGGCTGCCACGAGAAGCTTCAAAATATTCCTTGATGGAGGTCAGAGCCAGTCCAATGTTGGTGCCTCCACCCTGGTTCCTCATGCTGGAGATGTGGGCAGAAACCTCCGTCTCCTGGTAGAACTGGTTGAGGTAAAACTCATGCTGGAAGTTGCTACTGAACTGGGCGAGACCAACGCGAACCAAATCTTCACCGACTTTAAAGCTGTTCACCAGTTCAATGGTGAAGTTCTTCATGATGGAGTAATCGTTGGAGCTGATGCTGCCAGACTGGTCGACCAGGAAAACCAGGTCAGCCTGCTGCTTCTCACAAACTGCAGAAGCAACGACAGGAAACAGCATGAGGTCAGGGTTCAATGACCCCAGCAGCAGGGGGTCATTGAACCCTAACCGCTAACTACAAAGCTAACTGTGTTAAAACGCTAACCATAAACATTAGCCACACTAACACTACAGTGCTATGCTAACGTAGTAGTTAATGGAAGCTTAATCACTATACCGATGCGGTTCTTAGCTGATGCTAACTGTGTTGCTGCCTTTTGTAAATGAAGTTTTGAAAACGGCACCAGAAGAGTAAAAAAGAAAGAAGTTTGGTTTTTGAAGCGTCGTTGTCTGGCTGTCGAGGATAGCACAGAAATGCTAACGCGCTATACAAACATAGCATGTAGAGCAGGGTCTCCAACTTGCGGCTCATGGGCCAATTGTGGCCCTCGGGACGATAGTTTGTGGCCCACGGCTTAATATGAAAGTTTAATAGCGCGGCCCATGAGTTTGATATGGTTGGCATTTTCAGTGCTGTGTGCAGAGCTGAACGAACCTACGGACCACGGTGGAGCTTATTGCTCTTGGGGGCGTGACATCAGCCAGCCATGCGAATATTAGCATATTTGTGTCCATTTTCTATTTGCCATTACTTGCATGTAGCACATGCACGATTTCCGCGGCCGCTCCCGCGCTTCGGCGTCCAGTCTCGACCCAGAAGTTGCTGCCCAGCAGGACAGAAAAAGAAGCTGAAAAGACTGAAACTGAAACTTCAACGCAACAGTGACACCAAGCGCTGTTATACATATTATACAGCCCCAAACATGTATATTTAAAAGCCTGCAGTGAAGAGAAAGTTTGGCGATGAGCACAGACAATTTCAGGAAAAGTGGGAAGTCCAACATTTGTTGAGCACAGGGGCATCCCGACGTGTTATATGCAGAGAACGTTTCAGTGCACAAAGAGTACAATTTGAAATGTCATTACACAACTAGACATGCTGAGGAGTATAAAAAATACCAGGGAGATGAGGGAGCCAACCGGGTTTTTAATCTTAAAACATGTCCACCGAGATAACAAGATTTCTTTAAGAAAGCAAACAAAGAGAACGATGCAGCAGACGAAGCTACGTGGTTCATGAGATGATTGCTGAAGCAGGAAAGCCATTCACAGAAAGTAAATTTGTCAGAAAGTGCATATTAACACCTGCAAGTATCGTCTGTCCACAAAAGAAAAGTCAGTTCAGTAACAAGCAGAGAGCATTTCTGACCACACAGGCCAGCTCACAGGCTAGCTCACAGGCTAGCTCACAGGCTAGCTCACAGGCTAGCTCTCAGGCTAGCTCACAAGCTAGCTCTCAGGCCAACTCTCAGGCTAGCTCTCAGGCTAGCTCTCAGGCCAACTCACAGGCTAACTCACAGGCTAGCTCACAGGCTAGCTCTCAGGCTAGCTCACAAGCTAGCTCTCAGGCCAACTCTCAGGCTAGCTCTCAGGCTAGCTCTCAGGCCAACTCTCAGGCTAGCTCACAGGCTAGCTCATAGGCTAGCTCACAGGCTACCTCATAGGCTAGCTCACAGGCTAGTTCACAGGTGAGCTCACAGGCTAGCTCATAGGCTAGCTCACAGGCTAGCTCACAGGCTAGCTCTGTGGTGCTGATGACAAAGTCACAGAGGAGTTGCTCACAGTACTTCCCATGCATGGCCAGACTATGGCTCAGGAGATATTTGTGTGATGCCATTGGAATGCCGGTTTGCCATAGAAGAGGTTTGTTGGATTAACAACCGATGGAGCACCATCAATGACAAGGAGGACAAATGGACAGGTGTTAAAAAACCTGGAAGAGGGGGGCGCTGGTGAGCAAGATATGGTGTAGGACGTATTGTTCGGAGCTCCTGCAAAATCCGTAATAATTACATTAAAAAACAGCATTAACCACGTTAATATCTGTTGAAAACCTGGAGAGAAAACCTTAGGATCATAAACATTTGGACAACCCGAACATAATATTCCTGAATGGCCGAAAAACTGCAAAAGTATAGACACGGAAGCGATGCTAATGCTACAAGGCCTGCTAGGACCGCGAGGCAGCGGACAACAGGTGAAGGGGACCCACTGACGACTACTGGGACTGAGGGCCCAAACACGTGTAACGAAGAAATGAAAGAGGACATCCTATCATCACTGAGAGGTGAAATAGCTAAAGTGATAAGAGACGAACTTAAAGGCGCATTAGCGGAAGATTTTCAAGCTATAAGATCCGAACTGCAAGCGGTCCGCTCCGAAATAGCTAACAGCTCAAAGACCATACAAGGTGAAGTGGATATTATAAAGACGGACGTTCAGGATTTAAAGGGTGGCCTATCAACATGGTCAGACGAAATCACTTCTCTACAGTCTACTGTAACCAGCTTACAAAAGGAAATGTCGACGCTCAAAGATAAATGTGAAGACCTAGAGGGGAGAACGAGAAGGTCCAATATCCGCATAGCGGGCATTGAAGAACGGCCGGGCTCCAGCTCCCTGAAGCTGTGGCAAAAATCATCAGAGAAGTCCTGCAGTTAGATCGAGACATAAAGGTGGACCGATCACACCGCACACTCACCGGGAGAGGACCCAGAAACCGGGAGACACCGAGAGTCATCATCGCTAAATTACATCATGACGGGGACGCGGTGGAGATCCTGAGGAGAGCCCGAGGTAGAGCTCCGCTTCTTTACAACGGGCGCCGAGTCGCCTTCTTCCCCGACTACACGGCCAGCGTAGCCAAAGCAAGAGCCACTTTCACGGAGGTACGGAGGGCGTTGCAGGGTAACAAGGAGGTCCGCTATGGCCTACTCTACCGGCCCGATTCCGGATTACATATCACAATGAAGAAAAGGAGTTCCTTGATCCCAAAGCGGCCATGGAATACGTCCGGAACAATATTACTCCAACAGAGACAGCCGAATAAAGGTAGCTACCGTGAGCCCAGAGAGACAACTATATTAGAAAATATTCTCATTGCTATGGCTAATTTTCATATAGTTCTCTTTATACGTCTTAATGATACGAGCAGATATGCTGTTTTATTTCAGATTCCTTTTTTTCAGGGTTTGCAGGAGCTTGTGCAGTATACTGGAAGCTTTCAAGGCTATATTGTTTTTTTTTCCTTATGACTTTCCTCATTTGATAGCTTATATACTTATCTAAGCGCACCTACTGCACATATATTCAATCTTGGTTGTGCACTTTAGCGGCTTATCTTAGCTGCTGGGGACTATGTCCCAAGTATTTAAACTGTGTATCTACCTGTTTTATGTTTTTCTAGTTCGGATCCCTCTGTTCCCCGGGGATCCTGCGCAAATTGTTTTTGCAAACTTATTTTCTTCTTGTTATCATCATCTAGCTTCGTTACCTGTTCATACTTATTCTGTGAGAGTTGTCAAAATTTGCTTTATCGCTCTCTGTTTAGTTTTGTGTACAGTGTGTGCATAATCTGTGGTCCCCACACAATTAAGACAGCTTTATGCATCAAGGATTGGCCGACATTGACAATATATTCTGAGATGTCAAAACATAAGTTATAGAGATAATGGGTGAACCACTCAAAATTGTAACTTACAATGTAAAAGGGCTCCATAATCCAGTCAAAAGGAAGAAAATTTTGAATCAATTAAAACAAATTAACTGTCATATTGCTTTTTTGCAAGAAACCCATCTATCTGACTCAGAGCATGAAAAATTAAAAAAATCTTGGGCAGATAAGGCTTTCTACTCATCCCACCAGTCAGGGAAAAAAAAGGGAGTTGTCATACTTATGCACCGGCAGATTAATTTCACACAAACGTTGCTACATCGAGACACAGAGGGAGATACGTATTAATTAATGGTACAATTGATGGCATTGAAGTATCGCTTGTAAATGTGTATGCACCCAACACGGATGAGCCTGACTTCATAAAGTCACTGTTTAAGGTAATATTGCAGCACAGTACTGGGCTGTTGTTGTTGGGCGGGGACTTCAACTGTACTATGTCACAAATATTGGACAGATTACCCACTCCAAAAACCCCACTCTCTAGAATGAGTAGGATGCTAAAATATCAGATAATAGAGACAGTATGGCAGACGTATGGAGAAGCAGATTTCCCAGAACTAAAGACTTTACTTTTTACTCAAGCAGTCATGCATCCTACTCTAGGATCGATTATTTCTTTACCCCAAAGTCAGAACTATATAGAATAATAGATATAGAAATATTACCTATTACTATTTCTGATCATGCACCTGTTTTATTAAAATGGGACATAGGCCAACATCTAAACAATGGAGGCTCAATACATCCCTGCTTAATGATAAAGTATTCATCGCATTTATTAGAGAGGAGCTGAGGATATATCTAGAAACTAATACATCTACAGAAAAACACCTCTGATAATATGGGATTGTGCCAAAGCATTCCTTCGGGGCCGCATCATTTCCTTCACATCTGCGAGGAAAAAACAGAAGGATGCTAAATAAAAGATTTGGAGGACAAAATCAAAAAATTAGAGTTCAAACATAAAAGAAACGCTTCAGCTAAAATCATGAAGGAATTAAATGCAACCCGCAGACAACTAAACAGTCTATTGTCAGATAAAGTAGAGGGTAACTTGAGGTTCACTAATCAAAAATATTATGAATACGGCCAGAAGGCTAGTAGGTTATTGGCATTTAAACAGTCCGCCAACATGGTTCATAAAATAAAAACCCAAGAGTCTGTTGAGACAAGACCTGACAAAATAGCAGAGGCCTTTGCAAAATTTTACAAATCATTATATATGAACACTGATACCTGTAATAATGACCAAGAGCTCACAGATTTTTTAAATAAGATAAAATTGAACCATTTAACGGATGAGGGGGCTTTGGAATTGGATCAACCGATTGAGGAATGGGAGATTAAGCAGATAATTAAATCACTCAAGAACAACAAAAGTCCAGGTCCAGATGGATTTGTCAATGATTTTTATAAAACTTTTATAGATCTCCTGGCTCCCTTGCTATTAAAAGCATATCATCATGCTTTAAAATCCAAAACTATGGCACCGTCTTGGACAGAAGCCACTATAGTAGTAATTCACAAAGAGGGCAAGGATCCTACAGACTGCCAATCATATAGACCTATATCACTGCTGAACACAGACTTACGCATACTCACAGCAATCCTAGCAAGGCGACTTAACAAATTCATCACCCAAATCATACATCCTGATCAGACAGGATTTATTGTAGGCAGGTACTATGCCCATAATATAAGACGCTTGCTAAACCTAACAAGCGTTCAACAAGAAAGAAAGATCAAATCAGCGATCATATCCTTAGATGCCCAAAAGGCGTTTGACAGAGTGTCATGGAAATATCTAATTCATACTCTGAAACGTTTTGGATTTGGTCCACATTTTGTTGACTGGGTGCAAACACTTTACTCCTTCCCTCAGGCAGCAGTTAAAGTTAATGGCTTTAGGTCTGATAGATTTGCACTAGGTCGGGGGTGCAGACAAGGATGCTCGCTCTCACCCCTTCTGTTTGCCATTAGTATTGAACCGTTAGCCCAAATCATTAGAGATGATGCTAATATTAAAGGAATAGAAATCAGCAAGGAAATACACAAAATCTCATTATATGCAGATGATGTATTATTGTACTTGACTGAACCTAAATCAACAATCCCCCACTTAAAAGAGCTCATCTCCCAATTTGGATTTTACTCTGGCTACAAAGTCAATATAGAAAAAACGGAAGCTATGGACATAAATGGCACAATTTCAGACTCCGTAAAAGTACAGAGTGGCTTCAAGTGGCCCAAGAATGGTATCAAATATCTGGGTATTCAAATACCTCCATCTCTATGTGACCTTTATGAGGCAAACTATAGCAAGCTCCTACGTGTGATTAAAAATGATCTGGACCGTTGGAATACTCTCCCTATTTCTCTGATAGGCCGTGTTGTAAGTATCCATATGAATGTCTTACCAAGACTACTCTATTTATTCCAGATGCTACCTGTGGAAATTCCCAAATCTACCTTTGACACCTTGGATAAAATGATAACTGGATTCATTTGGCAAAGGAAGCGTCCCAGAATCAGACTGAAAACTCTGCAGTTATCTAAATCTAAGGGGGGCCTCAAACTCCCAAACTTAAAATATTATTACTGGGCTGCACAACTCAAGCCCTTATTGGATTGGTTACAGAATAGTGCAGATACTCGATGGCTGGGAATAGAGGAAAGCATGTGTTCAGTACCACTGCAAGCATTACCTTTCTTAGATACTCCGGTAAAGGAAATGACAATCTGGACAAAAAAACACCTCAAAATTTGGAACAAAATACAATCGGCTTTTAAGTTATTAAAACAGATTTCACTTTTATCATGTATAGGATCTATGAAGACATTTGCACCAAACAACTTAGATTCTGGTTTCAAAAACTGGTCTAATTACGGACTGTCTCACATTCATCAATTAATTAATGATGGACATTTCAAAACCTTTGAACAGATGAAGAAAGAATTTGGTCTCCCTAAAACGGACTTTTATAGATATTTACAACTTAGAACCTTGACGACACACAACAATTGGACTAAACTTCACAAACCTACTCCTATAGAAAATTTCCTAATGGACATACAAAGGGGAAAGGAAAATAATAAAGTAATTAGTAAAATATATGACCTGTTTATGTCCATGACTGTGCACGATTCCACAAACATAAAGCATAAATGGGAGACTGAACTGCAGGAGTCAATAGCTGGGGACACATGGGAAGAAATATGTACTGAAGCACATTTAACAACAAATTCTAATACATGGAGAGAATTCAAATGGAAAGTAGTAGTCCGGTTTTTCAGAACGCCAGCAATAACCAGTAAAATGGGCCCAACACAGCCCAGTTCATGCTGGAGAAACTGCGTGATGCAGAATGCAAATCACATGCATATCTTCTGGTCTTGTCCTAAACTAAGTGATTTCTGGAAGGACATTTTTGAAGCTCTCAGTGTTATTTTCAGGAGAAATGTTCCAAAAACTCCCTTGGTGGCAGTTCTGGGAGTAATACCCGATGGAATAGACAGGAAGGGTGATAGATATCTTCTAAGTATCTTGCTCACAGCAGCCTTGAAATGTATAACTATCAGGTGGCTGAAACCAGGGCCTCCTACATATAACACATGGATACAAAAAATCTGGGACATTTATCTGATGGAAGGAATCACATATTCCTTAAGGCTTCAAAAAACAGTTTTTGATATAAGGTGGAGCCCGGTCTTACCGTTACTAATTCAATGACGCCCTTACAGGATTGCTTGTTGGCACCTGTATGTACCCATGGGTCAGTTAGAATACCTTACTGTTTAAGAATGTGAGGACCATCCTATGTCAGAGGGGATTTAATTGTGTGTCTTGTATTTTTATTTATTTATTATTTTATTTTGTTGTTCTTGTGTGATGTTTGTACTGGTATGTATTCCTTATTGCCTATGTTAGATCATTTGATGTCTCATCTTTTGTCAAGTTATAATGCAGAAGATATATGTCAGTAAGAGACAGACGAATGCAACTGTGGACATGTGTTGTTAAAAATAGATAAAAATAAAGTTTAAAAAAAAAAAAAAAAACCTGGAAGAGGAGAGTGAGGAGGAGGCCATTGCTCTGCACTGCATTATCCATCAGCAGGCCCTTTGCAGCAAATGCCTGAAGTTTGACAATGTGATGTCTGTCGTTGCATCAACCAAATCAGATCCAGGCGCTTAAAGCACAGAAGCTTTTTAGAGGAAATGGAGTCAGAACATGGGGACGTGCTCTACTGCACCGAGGTACGCTGGCTCAGGGGGAAACATTGAAGACATTCTTTGAGTTGAGAGGAAGTGAAAGCCTTGATGGAGAAAGATGGGGTTGCTGTTTGAGCGCTAAGTGATCCCAAATGGCTCATGGACTTAGCTATTCTTGTTGACATTACACATGAGCTTAATGTACTGAGTAAGAAGTTACAAGGCCAGAGCTTGTCAGTGCTGCCTATGACAACATGAGACCATTCTCCTTTCATGTGCAAGATGTTCCTCCTGTGCTTCAACCGGACCTCATTGACCTGCAGTGAACTCTGAACTCAAAGCCAACTTCAGGGAGGTGAGTGGAAAGCAGACAGTTTTTGAGGGAACTGCCGCCCAGCTTCCCTGAGCTTTCCCGACTGTTCAAGTCGACCATGTGTCTTCTTGTGCAAAAAGCTCTTCTCTACCTTGAACTTCAATACGTCCAAGTTCAGGTCCAGACTTACTGACGAGCGTCTTCAAGCCCTACTTGGAGTCTCAGCATCCTTGTCCGAGCGGCACCAGATGGCCAGGTCGGCTCGTCCATCTGAGGACGGGTTCAGCCCAGCGACACGCAGCCGATTAGATTATTGGTCTGAGCAACAGACGCATCAGAGCTCAGACTGTAACCGCCTACGGGAAGCCCACTGGGTCAGAACCAGACTCCTCAGCCTCCATCATGTTCAAAGGACAGTCAATCCTCTACAAATGATGTCATCAATGCCGATATGAAGATCAGTAATTACTGAAAATATATTTTGAGTTTCTCCATATTGTTAACCCGAATATTTATAGAACTCTTAGATTTGACATGGGGCTTTATATTTTTGTTCAATATCCACAACGTGCTACAACAGAGTACATCACCTCAACAGGTCAAAAATGCAATTACACTCCTAACTGTGCAGTTATGCGTCTTCTTTCATGTATTTTTGTCAGCAGTCCTCCTGGCGTCCAATTGTTTGTGTAGCTACTTGAATTCTTGACCATCGATTCAACAAAGATGCAGAACTTCATTCAACTGAAGCTGAATAAAGTCGACATAATGACCAAGTACATCGGTGCTCTAGAATTTATGGGGTGAAATTAATTTAAGGGAAGCTAAGTGCGCTAAAGTTAGCAAAAGAACTTAATAAAAAGTGAGCTAATGAGCAATTAGCACATTAGCTGGAGCTCAGGTTCTTACTGTCACGTCAGATGAATCGTCAGAGAAAGCAACTGTCTCACCTGGCTTGGTGAAGTTGCAGAGCACCTGGCTGATGTTCTTGTAGAGGGTTTCCAAGGCTTTGAAGTTGTCCACGTAGAAAACCTTGGACTGATCATTACCAGCCATGATCTCCAGCTGGGTCACATTGGCTCCTTCCACCCCGATACTGAACACGTTGACTCCTGCCTTCCTGAGCGCCACCGACGGCGCCAACAGACTGTAGCGGTCAGTAGCGTCTCCGTCTGTGATCACCATGAGGATCTGAGGCACCTTCAGCGCTGCCCGCCCCCATGCTCAGCACCGAAGAACTGCAATGAATATGTCAGGGCCCGCCCAGTGAATGTGTCTCCTAACGGGGGCCTCAGGTCTGTTATGGCTTTAAAAACCTCTTGTCTGGTACCGTACTGACTCAGAGTGAAGACAGATTTGGGTAAGGTGGAGTAGAGGATGACGCCAAAGCGAGTCAGGTCTTTGCCCACCGTGGTCTGGTTCACCATGGAGTGCATGAACTTCTGCATGCTTCTGAACTTGTTCAGGGTGATGCTGGTGGAGCCGTCCACCAGGAAGATGATGTCTGCCTGTTCGGTCTTCTTGCAGTCTGGAAGGGAAACGGGAAAGATGAAGAAAGACAATATTGTCCTATTTGAAAAAGTAATCATCCCCTTTTTCAGTCATGATTCACCTCATTTTATGACTGAGTTTTACACCTCTATTGAGAAAACCTCAGAAAGTTATTGTCACTATCCTTAAAATGTTCTGCGGACTTACGAGACAATAGTGGGGCTCTGGTGTAAGACTAACAGCATCTCAGAACCAGAACATCACATAGCTGCAGTCAGACATGGTGGTGGAAGTATGATGGTCTGGGGTTGCCTCAGGCTATAGTTTGACTTGTCTGGCCACCATCAGTGACCTTATGCTCAGTGAAGGATGTAGAAAGACAATGACCTGCCGGCAGGCTAACCTCTGGTTTCCCCAACAAGACTGAGGTTCTGAACTGGCCGCTAAAGTGGACTTCAACCTCAAGTATACTCGACTTGAGACAGAAGGGACAATACGGCAAATAAATGGACACCTTTCTTAGCCTGGAAACATAATATTTTCTGACCTCTCTCTGGATCACACAGATCTAGGGACAGCTGTCTTTGCAGATCCTTCAGAGCGTCGAAGTCCCTCTCAGCGTACATCCTGTCTGCAGAGCCGCTGATCTCCAGCAGCTGCGTGGTGTTGGCCTTCATCACTCCAATGGCGTAAACCAGAACGCTCTTGGCCCTCAGCGCTTCAGCAGGAGCTTTGACGTTGTCTTGAGCCTCGCCATCAGTGATCACCACCAGCCTCTGCGGCAGGTCAGGCCGTCCTCCCCTGGCTCGATCGAACAGCTGGGACACCGCTGAGATGGCTGCACCGGTCTTCGTTCCTCCGCCCATCTGTGTCATGCCGTCAACGGCCACCATCATGTCCTTTTTGGTGAAGTGCTCAATGAGGGAGAACTCTGGCTTCTGGCTGCTGCTGAACTGCATCACACCAACGTGAACCTCATTCCTGCCAACAAAAGACGTGCTGATGATAGATTTCATGAAGTCCTTCATCTTGTTGTAGTCGTCTGGGTGAATACTTCCAGAGCTGTCGATGAGGAACAGCAGGTCACCCGGTACATCTTTACAAACTGTGGACAAATGGACACAGACATGGGATGAGAAACCTTAAAATGTTCATTATGCCTCTGAAATCTACCAACAAACTTTTACTAAACATTCTCCAAACTTTTTTGAGGATATCTACTTTCCACTGATCCTCCTGAATAAACCAGTAAGCTTACCATCTGTGGAACAGATGTCAGTGATGATATCGTCCTTGATTGGATTGAGAGCATCAAAATTGTTAACGAAGAACATCCTCTTTGGGTTGCCAGAAATCTCTTCCAGTTCTCCCACGACAGCGTCCTTCACCCCAATGGCGTAGGTGATCACGCCTTGCGCCCTCAGAGCCTCTGCAGGAGCCTTGACCTTATCTGCAGACTCTCCATCAGTGATGACCACCAGGTACTCTCGAACTTTGTGACCGCGGCTCACCGTGGCTCTCTCAAAGAGCGGACTCATGAACTCCAGAGCTTTCCCAGTATTTGTGCCGCCTCCCACCTGCCTGATCTCCTCCACCGCTTTCTTCAGCGTCTCCTGATCAGAATAGGTTGTCAGATCAAATTCCAGTTCTGGCAAATCTGCGTATTTTGTGACTCCTATGCGGACATGTTGTGGTCCAATACGGAGAATGTTGATAAACTCCAGGATGAACTTCTTCATGTCTTGAAAATCAGACGGGTAAATACTTCCTGAGTGGTCGATGAGGAAGAAGATATCAGCTTCATCTGTTTGGACGCAGCCTGTGAAGAAAACACAAACAGGACATTTGTTCCCATAGGTTAGTGAAAGCTGGTCAAAGTGCAAACATCTCTGGGTTGTTTTTGCTTGGGGTCTAACAGCAGACCTTCTCTGATGCCGGATCGTCTTGCGCTGACTGACACCGCCTGGCGGATGATGTTGTAGCACAGTGTTTTCTGCAGGTGCTCTTCCAGCGATTTCAGTCTGGCGAAGCTGTCCACCATGAAGACATGTTTCTGTGGAGGATGGGAGGCTATCTGCCTCAACTCGTCCTCATTGGCGTTTTGGACTCCCACGGAATAAATGGTGACTCCGGAACGTCGAAGCTCAGCTGCTGCCTGGCTCATGTCATCCTGAGACTCTCCATCAGTGATCACTATGGCCACCTGCTCCACACCTTTATCCTTCCTGCTCCCTTTCTCTGTGGTGAAGACGTTCTTTCCCGTGAAGTTCAGGGCAGCCCCTGTGCTCGTACCACCTCCACGGTAAGGCAGGATTTTGATGAAGTTCAGTAGTTCGGTTTTCTCCTTGAATGTGTTGAGGTAGACCTGTGCTTTGGGTTGTTCGTTGTACAACACGATCCCCACTCGAACTCTGTTTGGATCGATCTCCAGGCCACTGATGATCGAGTACAGGAAGGACCGCACCAGCTGGAAGTTTTCGACAGTGATGCTTCCCGACTCATCCACGATGAACACGATATCGGCCAGTTTGGCGGCTCTGCAATCTGCAGAAAAATCAAAAATAATGTCAAACACCCAGCTTGGCATGATGTGCTTAAAGTACTCCTTAAGTGCTCAAAAAGCAGATCATTTGTAAATGCGATGATCGGAACAGGCACCAGGCATTGTCTGAAATCTTAAATGGATGAGCTACAGCAGCAGGTAGTCAGGCTATGATTAAAGTTCAGTGGAACCAACCTTGAGTCAGAAATGTCTCGGGTTCCTCGGTCTCAAAGATCCGTCTGAGCAGAGGAACAGTAGTGGTGTTGACCTGGTAGACATGCTGTCCAGTGGCAACCACGCGTAGCTCCTCCATGGACTCTCCGAGGCTCATCCCCACCACAGTGATGGCTTCTGACTGGATTTGACGGGATCCGTAAAACACTTGATCGCTGGAGTCACTCCCACTCATAACAACCAGGAACTGTCTGTAGCCTTGATCTGCTCGGCTTCCCGCCTCCTTGGTGAAAAAGTTAGTGCTGGCGTAGCTCAAGGCGGCGCCCAGGTTTCGTTTTGCAGCAGATGGAAGTCGGAGATATTGGAAGCTCTTCACTGCAGCCTGGATCTGCTCTTTGGTTTGATGCTGGTTGAGGAGAAACTCCACCTTCACTTGTTCACTGTACTGGGCCAAGCCCAGGCGATAGGCAGAAGCTCCAAAGTTAACCTGATTGGCCAGTCGGGCGAGGATCGTTCTGACCTGCTGGAACTGTGTTTGTGTCATACCGCCGTCCACCAGGAAGAAGATGTCTGCAAACTTCTCTGCCAAAGCTGAAAGAAGGAAAAACACTGAATGAGTTCTGGAGTTCAGACATGTTGAGCAGGTAAGGTCCAACTCAACCAAGAATCAACGCTAGACTGGAATCAGAAAGTCTCTAAGCTAATGCTGTTCTTGAGACCAAACATTGACCTCGAGTATCACAGGAAGCAGAACTCAGCACATCCTGCTGCAAAGACCAGGTACAATGTGAAACACGAGACTGCAAGAACAGCAAACAAATCTGATAGTGACTTCTGCTTTAAATGAAAAGCACCGAGGGAAGACCTACTGAGACTTCAGAGGCCCTGTGGCTCTCTGCCTCACCTTGTCTTTGGTCTTCCATGGAGACACAGACGGTTTGCAGCAGACCCCCCGTCAGCCTCTGGAGGGCCTCGTAGCTGTCGATGGTGAACAGGAAGCGCTGTGACGGCTGGTTAGCGATGTTCTCCAGCTCCTCCAGATTGGCCTTTCCCACCCCGATGGCGAAGACGATGACCCCCTGTTCTCGCAGTCGCCGGGCAGGCTCCATCACGTTGTCTGACGAGTCTCCGTCAGTGATGACCACAGCGATCTGAGGCACTCTCTGACTCGCTCGGCTGCCCGCCTCCTCCGTGAAGTACTCTGAAATCAGAAAGTCTATGGCCTTGCCGGTATTCGTGCCTCCGGCCCGATAGGGAAATTTCTGTATTGCAGTCATCAGAGACGGAGCGTCCAGGTGCTCCTTCAACAGGAACTCTTTGTGAGGGTTGGTACTGTACTGAGCCAGGCCGACACGGACTTTGTCTGGGCCAATGTCAAGACCGGAGACAACGTTTTGGAGAAACAACCGAACTTGCTGAAAGCTGGGGATGCCAATGCTGGAAGAGCCATCGACCAGAAAGACGATGTCGGCCATGTTGGCTACGGCACATTCTGCAAAGAAGAAGAAGAAAGTCAAACACTGCAAAACTGGTTCTGATCTGAGTGTTTCTGAGCTCTGAGAGTTTGGAAGAGAAACACCCTACAAACCTCAAGTGTTTCTGTTCTGAAGAGAGATTATTTAATCAGGCGTCTCCGAGAGCTGAGTTGCATTCGATGATCTGCCATCGACTCATCAGTAAAAAGTTACTCAGCAGGGTTCCCGGAGGCAGATCCTTTAGTGTTCCAGCTCCTCTCCGGTTGAACCAGCTCCTAGTTTACTCACCCCGGATACTTTCTGGATTAGGACTAAAACTTTCCTCTGACAGTTAGACTGGATCAGGTTTTTCTGAAACATGTCTGGAGTTTTCTGTACTTACTGATAATGTAACAGTCTACCTACTTTTCTGGCTCAATGATTCTGTTTGTCTGGAAAAAAAAGTCCCGATAGATTGTTGCCTACATTGTATTTTGTTCTCCTGAAGCTTTCTTCCTGATAAAGGGTTTGTTCCTCTCCACTGTCACCCTGTTCCTTCTCAAAGTGAGAGTGGCTAAATCTGTCTGTTTTTAGGGAATATCTTCCCAGAACTTTGATTAGGACCTCAGGACTTGGACGATCAGCTTTTGGCCCCCAGGGACCAAACTGAGCTTATCCTAAAGAAAATGGACCAATCACTGCTTTCCAGATCGGAGCTCTGGATGTGCGACCAGATCGGTCTTTACCTTGAGACATCTGCTGAACTTGTCTCTTGGCCTCCTCCACGGTGGTGCAGAGTGTCTGGACGATGTTCTGGGAAATGCCCTGCAGAGCGGAGAAGTCCGACACGCTGTGGACGTGTTGACTGTACGGCCGGTTTGCTATCTGCTTCAGCTCATCTGCGTCTGCGTCCTTGATGCCGATGGCGTACAAAATGATCCCCTTGTTCCTCAGCCTCTCCGCATGGAGCTCCACCTCGTCCTGTGATTTTCCGTCGGTGATGACCACGGCGATCTGCGGCACGCTCTGCGCCACGCGGCTCCCAGCTGACTCCACAAAGTGCTTGTTCAGTATGAAGTCCAGGCCCCTCCCGGTGTTGGTTCCGCCTCCCGAATACGGTAGGCTCTCGATGTACTCCAGGATCTCCTTCTTGTCCTGGAAGGTGTTGAGCTGGAACTCGGTACGCGGCGTGAAGCTGTACTGGACCAGGCCGACCCGGACATGATCGGGACTGACGTCGAAGCTGTTGACCAGCGAGTAGAGAAACTGACGGATCTGATCGAAGTTCTCGGTGCCGATGCTCCATGAGCCGTCCACCAGGAAGACCAGGTCAGCTACGGCCTCTTGGGTGCAGACTGAGGGAGGGCAGAGGTCAAGGAGAGCGCTGACAGAATCTAACAGAGCTGACCGGACGTTCGGACCGGACCTCTGGCTGCAGGTGAGTAAGCGTAGCGTGATTTTGTGATAGAGGGGGTGAGCTGATCGTGTTGAGTGAAAGCTGGAGGAAAATAAGTAACGTGATTCCTGATTTGGTCCGGTTCTGGAAGGTTTCTGGACGCCAGCAGCGTGGATGGGGTCATAGTCGTCCGCCAATACGAGAGCGCTCCTCTAAAAGCGCTTAAACCTCCATATTCATTGATACGCGGCGTGGAAATCGGCTTAGCGCTTCCTCTAAATCTAACGTCCACAGTCTTCATGATCTACAATCAGCGCTACACCAGCTAACCCCGGTTAGTGTTGGAGTGCAGCGTGAGGGTGGAGCAGAGACATGCAGCTCAGGCTGAGTTAACCTCTCCTGAAGATGTGACGAGTGAAGCATAGGAGCGTCTACATGTGAAGCAGAGCAACATCATTGCACCCACCTGTGGTCTGGGCGGCGTTGCCTTGGAAACACGCCGCCACGATGAGGCACAACAGCAGACTCTGGCCCCCTCCATGATGGATCTGTCTTCAGGTTCTTCTCTTCCTGAAACAAACAGACAAGTTGGAGATGAAGAGGAGCAATCTGCTCAGCATCTGGAAGTGGGAGGTCCAACCACAGCTGGGCGGTGGGGAACCAGAACCAGAACCAGACATTAAAACGTCTTCCATTGTCTCCTCAGAATTAAAAGATGAAGAATATGAAGCAGAAATATTTGCGGCTTTTCCTCAGTAAAGTTTCCCAACACGACATTCCAGGCGTAACGCACAAAGACTCAACAGGGTCACAAGTATTCATACTCCCGCTGTGAGTGCTCCAACCCAGGAAGAACTGTGGGTGGAAACACGTCGACAGGATGCGCTTGTCTTTGTCCCATTCCTGGTTCTTCTTCCTGCTTGGAACCAGTCGGCCCAGCAGGTTCTCTCCTCTTCCCCAGCAGACCTTCTCTGCATCACTGCTGAGATGTCCAGGGCCTCACATTGAGTCCCATCATCCTTCTGCCTCCTTTCCTGGCATGTTCACTTTTGTTTGGACCCAAATGAAGGCAGGATGTAAAATCAGGAGTTTTAATGATGTAAACAATCCAAAAACCTCTAAGGCCTCACAATGGGACCAGGAAATGAAGTGGCACCCAAGAAGGTAAGTAACAGTGGTGGGTGCTAAGTCACTAAAGTGCTAATAGTGTGGCTAATTGTTGTTTAGTGCTGTTATGTTTTTGCTAACTTTGAAAACATTTAGAACCATTAGAATCCCCTAAGTTAATGTATACATTAGAACTGTTCAAAGTTTACTTTTGTAAACTTTGATTCTCCAGAGGGTGATGCGATGTTACACAAGGTGTGTAACATGGTTGAAGTTAGCATACTGGCATTAGCTTCTATCAGGTGGCATTATTAATCCTTTACCCAGAAAAATTGCTTGATACTGTCAAGACAGACAAGTTAACCAGAGATACCTGTATTATGTTGCTTTAGCGCTTTAGCATTAGCTACCCCTGAATAGCATGTTGGCATAACGCTTTAGCATTAGCTACCCCAGAACAGCATGTTGGTATAGCGCTTTAGCATTAGCTACCCCTGAATAGCATGTTGGTATAACGCAATAGCTACCCCTGAATAGCATGTTGGTATAACGCTTTAGCATTAGCTACCCCTGAATAGCATGTTGGTACAACGCTTTAGCATTAGCTACCCTTGAAAAGTATGTTGGTATAACGCTTTAGCATTAGCTACCCCTGAAAAGCATGTTGGTATAACGCTTTAGCATTAGCTACCCCTGAATAGCATGTTGGTATAACGCTTTAGCATTAGCTACCCCTGAATAGCATGTTGGTACAACGCTTTAGCATTAGCTACCCCTGAATAGCATGTTGGTATAACGCTTTAGCATTAGCTACCCCTGAATAGCATGTTGGTATAACTCTTTAGCATTAGCTACCCCTGAATAGCATGTTGGTATAACGCTTTAGCATTAGCTACCCCTGAATAGCATGTTGGTATAACTCTTTAGCATTAGCTACCCATGAAAAGCATGTTGGTATAACGCTTTAGCATTAGCTACCCCTGAATAGCATGTTGGTATAACGCTTTAGCATTAGCTACCCCTGAATAGCATGTTGGTACAACGCTTTAGCATTAGCTACCCCTGAATAGCATGTTGGTATAACGCTTTAGCATTAGCTACCCCTGAATAGCATGTTGGTATAACACTTTAGCATTAGCTACCCTGAATAGCATGTTGGTATAACGCTTTAGCATTAGCTACCCCTGAATAGCATGTTGGTATAAGGTCTTTCACATGGCCAATATTTAAGCGTAGCTAGCATTGCCATTAGCGGTGAGCGGAGCAGAGGAACAGGAAGGAAACTAATCAACACAGATGAAACATTGGGAGAAAAAACACAGATAAAGAGACTTAAACCCAAACACACAAATGGCCACACCATTTAAATAATGAGCATCTGGAACTGAACAGCAAGACCAGAACATGAAGCCCAACGACAATGAAAACATTAACACAACCCAGGATTGTGACAGATGATGGTTAAAAAAACAGAAACTTTAACCTAGTTGTTGCCTCAGTTGTGTCAGTAAATTTTTCTTAGAGCTAAATAAGAAAATCCTGGCATTTTAACATTATATTGTTTATAATTATGAAGAAAGATTTCCACATTGATCCCTTTTCAGTGATTTATCTTTGGTTTGTGGTTGAATAATTATGAATATGATGTGAATGGCACCAGGATCGTGATTTATTTCATGACACTGACATCATTTTTCATGAAATGAGTGGTTAATCTCGTTAGACGCAGATGTTAATTAAAGTCAGACTGAACCATTTTAGAGCTGCGTCTCCTGGTTGCTTCATCCTGTTTCCCAGCAGCTTTTCGTCCTCTCAGGTCAGGCTTCAGAGTGACGCCATGCAGGAACCGCAGATACAACTGTAAATCTGCTGCAGTCGCAGGAATCACCTCACAACCACAGGAAGAGATGTGGGTCACACATCGCCGGAGGTGCCGGTCCGTCCGTCAGCTTAGTTTTCATTTGGGCAAATATTTCTGAGCGACGCCTGCAGAGAAGCTGCGTGTGACATATTTACAGATTCCATT
Organism: Poeciliopsis prolifica; assembly: GCF_027474105.1. Lineage (NCBI taxonomy): Eukaryota > Metazoa > Chordata > Actinopteri > Cyprinodontiformes > Poeciliidae > Poeciliopsis > Poeciliopsis prolifica. Next base: position 1,411,847 of record NW_026562438.1, on the reverse strand, counting down.
TAGATTCCTGAATCTGTTCCAAACAGACGCTGCAGGTTTTCCAGAGCCTCGAAAATCTTTAAATTAGACCTTCAGCTAAAGCAGGAAGATGAAGGACAGACGGACGGGAAGGAGACGGCAGCGGGCTTTGCCAACTCATTTCAGTTAGTTTCATCATCATGAATCTAGTTTAGGTTCAGTGATCGGATCATTTTTTACTGGGTTTACTGGGTTGAACAACGCCTAGCAACAGTTTCTTTTGGTTATTGACCCGTTTCACCTGCTTTACCACAGCAGACTGACAGGTGAAACAAAAATGGGGGCTCGTCCGGGATTTACCAAGGCTAACTATGGGGTCGACCACCCTAGAAACAGTCAGCTCCTTATTTTCTGTCATCTCCTCTCAGCAAATAAGTGACTCTCTGAAGCTTCAATAGGAGGTCTATGCGAGGAGATCTATGAGGGACTCAGAATCTTGGTGAATTTGAGTCGTGATGATTACCGATGAAGAGGAACCAGCCGTTTTAACAACTCCAGGCCCAACTTGGCTTCCTGCTGGTGAGAGCAGGGAACTCTGTGGCTCCGACCACTTAATGAGCCTTAATGGTTTCTCCATGGTGAGAGTTGAGCCTCGGCATCTGGCTGCATTTACTGCTGAGCGGTTCCACTTCATGCCAAGGGGCTTCACTTCCTGTGATCTGAGGGCTGCAGGTGGCGTCTCGCTACGGCTAGGATGAGCAGAAAATCCTTCCTGAGAATCGACTTCATGGAGAAACTGCTGCTGGTTCACCACCCTGAACATCTCTGCTGCTCCAAGCCCGGCCACTTCACCCACACTGGTCCCACTTCACCCACACTGGTCCCACTTCACCCACACTGGTCCCACTTCATCCACACCGGTCCCACTTCACCACACCGGTCCCACTTCATCCACACTGGTCCCACTTCATCCACACCGGTCCCACTTCATCCACATAGGTCCCACTTCATCCACACCGGTCCCACTTCACCCACACTGGTCCCACTTCACCCACACTGGTCCCACTTCACCCACACCGGTTCCACTTCACCCACACTGGTCCCACTTCATCCACACCGGTCCCACTTCACCCACACCGGTCCCACTTCATCCACACTGGTCCCACTTCATCCACACCGGTCCCACTTCATCCACATAGGTCCCACTTCATCCACACCGGTCCCACTTCACCCACACCGGTCCCACTTCATCCACACTGGTCCCACTTCATCCACACTGGTCCCACTTCATCCACATAGGTCCCACTTCATCCACACCGGTCCCACTTCATCCACACTGGTCCCACTTCATCCACACCGGTCCCACTTCACCCACACCGGTCCCACTTCACCCACACCGGTCCCACTTCATCCACACTGGTCCCACTTCATCCACACCGGTCCCACTTCACCCACACCGGTCCCACTTCATCCACACCGGTCCCACTTCACCCACACCGGTCCCACTTCATCCACACCGGTCCCACTTCATCCACACCGGTCCCACTTCATCCACATAGGTCCCACTTCACCCACACCGGTCCCACTTCACCCACACCGGTCCCACTTCATCCACATAGGTCCCACTTCATCCACACCGGTCCCACTTCACCCACACCGGTCCCACTTCACCCACACCGGTCCCACTTCACCCACACCGGTCCCACTTCACCCACACCGGTCCCACTTCATCCACACTGGTCCCACTTCATCCACACCGGTCCCACTTCACCCACACCGGTCCCACTTCATCCACACTGGTCCCACTTCATCCACACTGGTCCCACTTCATCCACACTGGTCCCACTTCATCCACACCGGTCCCACTTCATCCACATAGGTCCCACTTCACCCACACCAGTCCCACTTCACCCACACCGGTCCCACTTCACCCACACCGGTCCCACTTCATCCACACAGGTCCCACTTCATCCACACCGGTCCCACTTCACCCACACCGGTCCCACTTCATCCACACTGGTCCCACTTCATCCACACCGGTCCCACTTCATCCACATAGGTCCCACTTCACCCACACCGGTCCCACTTCACCCACACCGGTCCCACTTCATCCACACTGGTCCCACTTCATCCACACCGGTCCCACTTCATCCACACTGGTCCCACTTCATCCACACTGGTCCCACTTCATCCACATAGGTCCCACTTCATCCACACCGGTCCCACTTCACCCACACCGGTCCCACTTCATCCACATAGGTCCCACTTCACCCACACCGGTCCCACTTCATCCACACTGGTCCCACTTCATCCACATAGGTCCCACTTCATCCACATAGGTCCCACTTCACCCACACCGGTCCCACTTCACCCACACCGGTCCCACTTCATCCACACTGGTCCCACTTCATCCACATAGGTCCCACTTCACCCACACCGGTCCCACTTCACCCACACTGGTCCCACTTCATCCACACTGGTCCCACTTCATCCACACTGGTCCCACTTCATCCACACTGGTCCCACTTCACCCACACCAGTCCCACTTCACCCACACCGGTCCCACTTCGCCCACAGTTGGCCCAGTTGACCCACAGTGGGCCCAGTCTGTCTGGTTCCAGAATTGGTCCGGTTCTGGCCTGTTCAGTCCCGGGGCCTCTTTCAGGGGTCCATCTGCAGTCACTCAGAGGCCTGTGGGCCGTTGGGGCCCCTGTGGGCCCCTGTGTTGTTTACCCATCAGCTCTGTTTACCAGAACCTCCAGAACCTCTGGCTGCCCGCCATGTTTACAGTTTGGACCCGAGTGTGCGTCGGTGCCGCCGGCCCATTTGATCTCTGCTGGAGTCCCACTTTGAGAATCTGAAGGACGTCAGGCGGTTCTGATGCTGGCTGGGCCCGAACAAGGTGCTTTGGCTCTGGTCCAATCTGAGCCCGGCTTGCAGATGTTCCTAATTACAGCCTCATTATTCCTCCTGGTTCTGTTCAGATCCGATCGGATTGGCAGTGAAATCAGCAGGACCAGGAGACAGGTTGTGGTCGGAAGGAAAGGAAAAGGGGAGGAAAAAGGAAGGAAGGAAGGAAGGAGGGAAGGAAGGAAGGAAGGAAGAAAGGAAGGAAGTATTCATACTCCCGTTTCCACGGAACGTTCATGGAAACTTTTGGAAAGACATGAAAGGAGGCGAGAACATCTGGCGCTCGGCTGTTTCCCGCTCCGCTGATCGCAGCGCTGCAGCGTCTCCTCCAACGAGACCGAGATCAGAGGGTTGACCCGATCGGGTTCTGGAGGAGGTTCTGATCGGGTTCTGAACAAGTTCCAGAGGAGGTTCTGATCGGGTTCCAGAGGAGGTTCTGATCGGGTTCCAGAGGAGGTTCTGATCGGGTTCTGGAGGAGGTTCTGATCGGGTTCTGAACAAGTTCCAGAGGAGGTTCTGATCGGGTTCTGATCAAGAGAGGTTCTGATCGGGTTCTGATCAAGTTCCAGAGGAGGTTCTGATCGGGTTCCAGAGGAGGTTCTGATCGGGTTCCGGAGGAGGTTTGATCGGGTTCTGATCAGGTTCTAGAGGAGGTTCTGATCGGGTTCTGATCAAGTTCCAGAGGAAGTTCTGATCGGGTTCTGATCAAGTTCAGAGGAGGTTCTGATCGGGTTCCAGAGGAGGTTCTGATCGGGTTCCAGAGGAGGTTCTGATCAGGTTCTAGAGGAGGTTCTGATCGGGTTCTGATCAAGTTCCAGAGGAAGTTCTGATCGGGTTCTGATCAAGTTCCAGAGGAGGTTCTGATCGGGTTCCAGAGGAGGTTCTGATCGGGTTCCAGAGGAGGTTCTGATCGGGTTCTGATCAAGTTCCAGAGGAGGTTCTAATCGTGTTCTAGAGGAGTTCTGATCGGGTTCTGATCAAGTTCCAGAGGAAGTTCTGATCGGGTTCTGATCAAGTTCCAGAGGAAGTTCTGATCGGGTTCTGATCAAGTTCCAGAGGAGGTTCTGATCGGGTTCCAGAGGAGGTTCTGATCGGGTTCCGGAGGAGGTTCTGATCAGGTTCTAGAGGAGGTTCTGATCAGGTTCTGATCAAGTTCCAGAGGAAGTTCTGATCGGGTTCTGATCAAGTTCCAGAGGAGGTTCTGATCGGGTTCCGGAGGAGGTTCTGATCAGGTTCTAGAGGAGGTTCTGATCGGGTTCTGTTGGCTCAGAGATGTTTTTGGTTTGATGAAGATGATGGAGTGGACCAATTAAAGTCTGGACTCTAAAAAAAACAGTCTGTCGGTTCTGGTTCTATTGGGTTTTGGATTTTTATCCCACAAAGAAGAAAAATGAGTCAGAAGAATAAAAAATATTCTCTGAAGGAAGCAGAACTGCTGCTGCCACGCCGGCCCGGCCCGGCTCGGCCCGCTTTGACCACAGAACCGGTTCTGATGATGCTGCAGGTCTCGATTGGACCAGAACCAGGGAGAGTTTTGTCACACTGTCTGCCTGACGATCAAACAGAACTGAGCAGAACCGGTCCGGTTCCGCCGGTTCGGCCCAACCGGAACCAGTACGGCAAGATGTTTACAAATTTATGAGCCACAAGTGACGAGCCGCCGAACGTTCCAGTCGAAAATCAACGCCAGGAATTTAGAAAGTTGAATCTGCAAAACGTCAAACTCAGATTGAACAACTGGAGACGAGTTCCACACATTCAGCTTCAGATGCATTCAAGGTCCAACTGGGAATATTTAGCTGCCAGCTTAATATTCAACTAAACTTTGAACTCATTTTGACCCAAATTATTACGATTCACTTTTGACAGATTTTATAAAACATTTTCTCTGACATCGTCCTGCCGAGCCAACGAGCCGCTCCCCGATGAACAGGCCGTTATTAAGTGTTAAACTGCTTGCCCTATGCTGCAGCTCAGGCTCTGCGGTTCCGGTCCACAGCAGCAGCTGCTGTAGCTGCATGGCGGCGGTTCTGTTCAGTCCATATCCAAACCAGCAGCAGCTCCTGATTTCTGACAGCTGGAACATCTGGATCTGTGAGAACTTCCCACAAGTCCATTCAGAACCTGAACCAACCGGGACCCGGAAAAATGTTTAACTGGTCTCACAACCGAGAAACGGCTGTGATGGAGAAGCTGCTGGGTAAAGAGGAAGAGGAGATCTTGAAGCAGCACATGGAGCCAGAGGTGATGTTTGCTTCAACACATCACATCTGAGCGCGCACACACACACACACACACACACACACACACACACACACACACACACACACACACACACAAGGGTTAAACATGGAGGTCAGTTGGTTTCAGATCAGCTAGCGTTAGCATCTGTAGCCCCAGCAGTGATTGACAGCACTAAGCCCCTCCTCCTGGCTCTGATTGGTTGTCTGGTGAATTTCTGTAGTTAGTACTGGCAGAAGCAGAGGACGTTATTTTTTCCCACAGATTATAATGATAATATTAACAAATATGTATAAAACTGATATTTCATTTTTTCTGTGCAGATTTTAACATTTTGCTCAAATTTGATTTTGTAATATTTTGCCTGGAGCCGCCTCAGAGATGCCCTCTGCAGGTTGAATGGTAGTACTGCAGCTGAGTTTTTGTGTTGGTTTTGAAGGTCCGGCTTTAGCATCTGACTGAACTCAGAAGCGCCCCCAGGTGGCGAGCAGGTGGAACGGCTAGCGTGGTTAGCATTGCTCGATAGCGTCAGCCTTGCTACCTCTGCAGGTGGTGGAAATGAAAACGATAGCTGGTGCAGGTTCAGCGCCGGCTCAAAGACCTCCAACTGTCCTGCAAAACCATAACGCAGCAGTGAGCAAACGAGATCCAAACCATCGGATCAGAACCGCGCGGAAAGGTTTAACAGCAGAGATCTCTGGAATATTCCCTTTCAGGTGCAGATCAGGGATTATAATGTTTCTACTTAATGTCCTGAAAGAATGTTTTGTTTTTTTGTGAAATGATCCGGTCCAGCTGCTTCCTCCTTATGAAAGAGGAAAGATGGAAACACAGAAGGAACGACGCAGAGAAAGAAATAAAAAGGGGAAACGTTTATCAGACGCAGATAAACGTGTAAAATCTGTTTCACAGAAACAAGATGGCAGCCAGTAAGGAGGAGTAGAGAAGGGGTGAAGAAAGGCGCGTGTTGCTGCAGGAAGCGGCCGGGCTCGCCGGGCCCGCCGGGCCCAGACTGAAGCTGGAGGGATCAAACCGTCCCGAGGTGCAGATCCAGTTTCTGAATAGTTCTCAGACTGGAATGTGAACAGCTGGACCAGAAGCAGCATGAAGAGCTGGAACCTGACAGCATAAACAGGAAAACACTCATCAGGTCTGGAGGAGCCATAAACATGAGCGTGACCTCTGACCTTTGCAGCCGCATTTAACTGAGGAAAGAGTTCAGACCAGACCAACAGAATCAGATTCAAGGTGTCAAAGAGAAACGTTCCAGGTCCGGACCGGTCCGGCTCTCACATCGGAACCAGGCGCTCCCAGGAAGCCCAGACCAGGAAGAGAGTCGGGGTGGAACCACCAAAACAAAACAACGGATAAATGAAAGATCGGCCCCCCTCAGCCCCCTCTGGGAACGCCTCTGCTCCAACATTTCTCTGATCTAAACTTTCTGATGAATTTGGTTCCCAAACAGTTTCAGGTTTTTTCCTGCAGTGGAAACTCTGGAGCAGAAAGATTTGAAATGATGATGAAGGGAGGAACCTTCATCCTCCAGATCCTAATCTGATTGGTTCCTGGCGCCGCCAACGCCCGGCTAATGACCGCGAGGCTGGAAACGTAAACTCTGACCAAACAAGGTCTGCAGGAGGCGCGCACACACACACACACACACACACACACACACACACACACACACAGTCACACACACACACACACACATACAATGGCAGCAAAAATGTAAACGATGCAGGACTTTGGAGCTCGGAACGTTTCAATGTGACTTATTGAGCTTCTGCCTCAGGGCCATTTGGGGCCCGGGGCTGGACCGGACCGGACCGGACCGGACCGGGCCGGTCCGTCTGGGGCCCGGCTTTTGGGGCCCCGATACCAACATGTCAGTTCCAGATGCTTCATTCTCAGCTGCAGCACCACAGGATTTTCCTGATGTTTCATAAGCCTGGCAGCTGCCAGGCTGAATGTTGCTTGTTTCTTAGGAAAATAATAATAATTAAAAAATTATATATATTATATATATATATATATGTTTTTTTTAAGCTGGATTGCATAGGCACCCAAAAAAATCCAATCAGGAATAAATCAGAGAGAACATTCACCTCGTCCCCCGGGGGGCAAATAGAGCATGGGGGGCAAATGGAGCATGGGGGGCAAATAGAGCATGGGGGCAAATGGAGCATGGGGGGCAAATAGAGCATGGGGGGCAAATGGAGCATGGGGGGCAAATAGAGCATGGGGGGCAAATGGAGCATGGGGGGCAAATAGAGCATGGGGGGCAAACAGAGCATGGGGGGCAAATAGAGCATGGGGGGCAAATAGAGCATGGGGGGCAAATAGAGCATGGGGGGCAAATAGAGCATGGGGGGCAAACAGAGCATGGGGGGCAAATAGAGCATGGGGGGCAAATAGAGCATGGGGGTATTCGAGGGGCAGGTGAGAGGCAGGTGAGGGGCAGAGTTAGAACACATTATAGAGAAATGTGAAACATTAAAGTTTTAAAACCAACATGAAGCAGCAAAATAAAGACCAAACTATCAGAAACTGCAGTTATGAATATTTCTGAACACACAGAGGCATAAGAGTGAGAAATAATAATAATAATAATGTATGAATGTTTTCAGATTCGATGAAATCTGCATCAATCTGCAAGTTAATTGTGTAAAAAGCTCCAACATTTTCAAACATTTCTCAGGTTTACCTACAAAAGTCAAGAGAAAACTTTGATTCTCCTTAAACTGCATGAAAATAAAACCTTTAAATTCTATAAAAGAATAAAAAGCTGCAACAATCTGCACATATTGATGCATATTTGGTTTCAGTGCAGTAAGTTGAGTTGTGCAGCTCTACAGCGAGTCGGGAACAAAGAGCCGCAGCCTTACTTACAGACGAGCCGCTCCGTCTGCGTCCGCTCCTTCTGCGTCCGCTCCCTCCAGAATCCAGACGCTGAGTGCCTCAGCCATGGAGGGAGCGAACCACCGGCCGGAGGCTCCGCCCCCTGCTGGGTCCCCTGCTGGGAGCCGTCGGCTCCCAGCAGGGAGCCGACGTGGAATTTATATTAAAACTACGGAAAATTGCAACAGAACAATATCATAAGGTGGAAAACAGAAATGTTTGTTATTTTTACTGCAACAAGATGTGAATACAATCAAAGTTATCAGATCAAAATACAAATAGTGAAAGAAACAATTCTGAGAAGTTATGTAAGTTTTGAAAAATGTATGTAAAGTCAATGAATTTATAATCTACTGATAAATAATAATAAATAAAATCCCTGAAAAACATTGTAATAGTCACTCTGTGAATTTGACATTCAAATACTGAAAGAAATTATTTGAAGTTTCTGAAAATACAAAACATATTAGTGACTTTATGCTGAACTTTTTCCATAACCTTTCAGCAAAATTAATGTTTGTACATTTAACAGATTATTATTGTAATTCATGCCTGGGATTTTTGTTAATCACTTCATATCTGCCATGTTTTACAGTGCAGAATCTAATAAATGTCTGGAAGAACCAAAACTTTCTCCAGCTGATCAGAAACTGAATTAATTATCTTTAAATGATCAACAGTCAGAAAAAATATTATCCACTGCAACATGTCAACTCTGCTATGTGTGAAAATTTAATTATTTATACACAAAAATATTCACACTGAAATACTTCATATGAAAATAACAAACAGTGTGTTGGAGCCATTTCTCTATTTTCAGTGAAATCTTAGAATGTTGATTATGAATTTATTTTTATTTACTTACTTTCTGGTTAATTTATAATTAGAAGTTCTGTTTGAGTCATTTAGAACTAGTAATTTGTTTAATCGGTTAATTAATGACAGCCAGTCAATCGATTGTCTCATAGCGGAGACAATCAGGGAGCCCAACCTGCAACACAGAACTGCATTTCTGACCTTTGACCCTTTTTGGAGGGGTAAGCAGCAGACCCGCCATGCATCAAGCAGCTGTTTGAGTTTAATTCACTTTTGCCTTTAATTATACTGGGAACACTGGGCACAGGCAGGGTTCGGTCTGCTGGTCAAACTGGGAGCAGTCCACTGACTGGGAGGCGTCCTGGGAAACAGGCTAAAGCCAACGATGAAAGATCAAACACTGGAGAATTGATCCCTGATTCCTTCAGATCAACATTTCCAGCAGGTCGAGGCTTTGGCTTGTAGCATGTTTACAGTTAAAGGGTCATTCAGGGTCATTCAGGGTCAGCAGTGTCAGGGTCATTCAGGGTCATGGTCAGCAGTGTCAGGGTCATTCAGGGTCAATCCAACATGGAGAAGCTGAGCTGGGGAACATCAGACTGGATGAAAACACTCCACTCTGACCCTGGGTCTCTTGCTAGGACTTAACGGTAGAAGCTAACGGTAGAAGCTAAGGGTAGAAGCTAAGGGTAGAAGCTAACGGTAGAAGCTAAGGGTAGAAGCTAACGGTAGAAGCTAACGGTAGAAGCTAAGGGTAGAAGCTAAGGGTAGAAGCTAACGGTAGAAGCTAAGGGTAGGAGCTAACGGTAGAAGCTAAGGGTAGGAGCTAAGGGTAGAAGCTAACGGTAGAAGCTAACGGTAGAAGCTAAGGGTAGAAGCTAACGGTAGAAGCTAACGGTAGAAGCTAAGGGTAGAAGCTAACGGTAGAAGCTAAGGGTAGGAGCTAACGGTAGAAGCTAAGGGTAGGAGCTAAGGGTAGAAGCTAACGGTAGAAGCTAACGGTAGAAGCTAAGGGTAGAAGCTAACGGTAGAAGCTAACGGTAGAAGCTAACGGTAGAAGCTAAGGGTAGAAGCTAACGGTAGAAGCTAAGGGTAGAAGCTAACGGTAGAAGCTAAGGGTAGGAGCTAACCGGTAGCTGCTACCGGTTAGCTCCGCTCGCTCTGCTGCCACGTTCCAAGATGGCGGCGACGTAATTCAGGCCTCGCGTCTGACGAGGTCAAGAGTTCATGTCTGAGTTCGCAGTAGCAACAAAATATATAAGTTCTCTTCTATATAGATTTTGTGAGGAAAAGTCCAGAAAAATCTTATTTAAACTGCAGAAATAACAGAAACTGTTGGAATCCTGCAGTTTTCTGAAGAATCCGCGTGTTTCGCATTTTTCACCGCAGCAGCGCCTGGTTTCCGTTAAGCATAGAAATGATAGAAATAAATCACCGTCATGACTCACGTGTTTTGACTGAAGAGATTTTTCGGCCAAGCGGAAACACTCTTTACGTCACACAAGTCACGTGTTCAACAGAAGCAGAAACAACCGGAAGTAATAAAAGCTTTTTCGTTTTGTTTTTTTAGTCACCTACATAAATGCAAATTTTTGAAAAAAAAACAAACTTTTCTGTTTTTTTGATTGAACTTAAACATTATTTATTAACAATTCGATCCTCAACCAACCAAAGAGCGAAATCAACAAATCGGGCTTGAATCAATTTGGACTTTTGGATATTAATGTAATGTCTCTTATCTTTATGCTTTATCTGATGCTCCCCCTGGTCAAGTATTATTAATGTCTTTTTGTGTTATGTTCACAATACAATTGTATTGTTGTTCATTGGAATAAATAAAGTTAAAAACATATATATTGTTTCTTTTTTTGGACACCAGCAGACAAACATGTAATGTTTTGGTTCTGCTCTGCATTCAGAACCAGAACCAAAGCATTTAGCTTCTATGCACCACACATCTGGAACAAACTCCCAGCAAACTGAAAAAGTGCTGAAACACTGAGTTCCTTTAAATCAGTGGCTCTTAACCTTTTTTCAGGAACCGAACCCCCAGTTTCATCTGCGCATTCACTGAACCCTTTCCTACACTTTAAAAAAGGAACCTCAGGGGTTATTACATTAACAAAAGAATATCATGTACTGTTAACTAAATAATTCCATGTTTGAGCCAAAAACATGACACAATCATGTTGCATCAACAAGATATTCCACAACTTCAACGTTTACAAAATTGAATCATGTTGAGCGAACATGATTCATTATAGTCAGACTGATATTGTGCTGAAGACAACGAGTGAGATCACGGGATATCACGCGAGAACACGCGATACAATCGTTTTTTTCTCTCAACTGGACTAAAATGTATTCAAGGTGAGATAATGTGATTGAATCACGTTATCTCACCTTGAATACATCTAACTAACATACCAGAGGATATATAGATATATATCTAAATATATAGATCTATATATATAGATATATATATATATCTATACAGTTAGGGCCAGAAATATTTGGACAGTGACACAAGTTTTGTTATTTTAGCTGTTGACAAAAATATGTTCAGAAATACAATTTATATAGTATGGGCTGAAAGTGCACACTCCCAGCTGCAATATGAGAGTTTCCACATCCAAATCAGAGAAAGGGTTTAGGAATCATAGCTCTGTAATGCAGAGCCTCCTCTTTTTCAAGGGACCAAAAGTAATTGGACAATGGACTCTAAAGGCTGCAAGTAACTCAAAAGGCCTTTCCCTCGTTAACCTGTAATCAAGTAAGTAGTTAAAAGGTCTGGGGTTGTTTCCAGGTGTGTGGTTTTGCATTTGGAAGCTGTTGCTGTGACCAGACAACATGCGGTCAAAGGAGCTCTCAATTGAGGTGAAGCAGAACATCCTGAGGCTGAAAAAAAGGAAAAAATCCATCAGAGAGATAGCAGACATGCTTGGAGTAGCAAAATCAACAGTCGGGTACATTCTGAGGAAAAAGGAATTGACTGGTGAGCTTGGGAACTCAAAAAGGCCTGGGCGTCCACGGAAGACAACGGTGGTGGATGATCGCCGCATACTTTCTTTGGTGAAGAAGGACCCGTTCACAACATCAACTGAGGTCCAGAACACTCTCAGGGAAGTAGGTGTATCTGTCTCTAAGTCAACAGTGAAGAGAAGACTCCATGAAAGCAAATACAAAGGGTTCACATGTAGATGCAAACCATTCATCAATTCCAAAAATAGACAGGCCAGAGTTAAATTTGCCCAAAAACACCTCAAGAAGCCAGCCCAGTTCTGGAAAAGTATTCTATGGACAGATGAGACAAAGATCAACCTGTACCAGAATGATGGGAAGAAAAAAGTTTGGAGAAGAAAGGGAACGGCACATGATCCAAGGCACACCACATCCTCTGTAAAACATGGTGGAGGCAACGTGACGGCATGGGCATGCATGGCTTTCAATGGCACTGGGTCACTTGTGTTTATTGATGACATAACAGCAGACAAGAGTAGCCGGATGAATTCTGAAGTGTACCGGGATGTACTGTCAGCCCAGATTCAGCCAAATGCTGCAAAGTTGATCGGACGGCGCTTCACAGTACAGATGGATAATGACCCCAAGCATACAGCCAAAGCTACCCAGGAGTTCATGAGAGCAAAAAGGTGGAATATTCTGCAATGGCCAAGTCAATCACCAGATCTTAACCCAATTGAGCATGCATTTCACTTGCTCAAATCCAGACTTCAGACGGAAAGACCCACTAACAAGCAAGACCTGAAGGCTGCGGCTGTAAAGGCCTGGCAAAGCATTAAGAAGGAGGAAACCCAGCGTTTGGTGATGTCCATGGGTTCCAGACTTAAGGCAGTGATTGCCTCCAAAGGATTCGCAACAAAATATTGAGAACAAACTTTTTTGTTTGGGTTATGTTTATATGTCCAATTACTTTTGAGCTCCTAAAATTTGGAGTGTTTGTAAACAAATGTGTACAATTCCTACATTTTCTATGAGATATTTTTGTTCAACCCTTTAAATTAAACGTTACAATCTGCACTTGAATTCTGTTGTAGAGGTTTCATTTCAAATCCAATGCGGTGGGATGCAGAGCCCAACTCACGAAAATTGTGTTACTGTCCAAATATTTCTGGCCCTAACTGTATATATATAGATCTATATCTATATATATAGATCTATATCCTCTGAGCTCGGGTCCTCTACCAGAGGCCTGGGAGCTTGAGGGTCCTGCAGTATCTTGTGCCAAGGACTGCTGCACATTTCTGGACTGAGATGTCTGATGTTGTTCCTGGGATCTGTTGTAGCCACTGCTCCAGTTTGGGGGTTACTGCCCCGAGGGCCCCGATGACCACAGGCACCACTGTGGTCTTCACCTTCCAGGCCCTCTCCAGTTCCTCCCTGAGGCCCTGGTATTTCTCCAGTTTCTCGTGCTCCTTTTTCCTGATGTTGCAATCACTTGGTATTGCTACATCTACCACAACGGCTTTCCTCTGATGTTTATCCACTACGACAATGTCTGGTTGGTTCGCCATTACCATTCTGTCTGTCTGGATCTGGAAGTCCCACAGGATCTTAGCTCTGGCGTTCTCCACCACCTTTGGGGGTGTTTCCCACTTTGATCTCGGGGTTTCCAGTCCATATTCTGCACAGATGTTTCTGTACACTATGCCTGCCACTTGGTTATGTCGCTCCATGTACGCTTTCCCTGCCAGTATCTTGCACCCTGCTGTGATGTGCTGGACTGTCTCAGGGGCCTCCTTGCACAACCTACACCTTGGGTCTTGTCTGGTGTGGTAGATCTGGGCCTCTATTGCTCTGATGTTTAGGGCCTGTTCCTGGGCGGCCAGGATGAGGGCCTCTGTGCTGTCCTTGAGTCCAGCTTTTTCCAGCCATTGGTAGGATTTACTGATATCAGCCACTTGGGTTATTTGCTGGTGGTACATCCCATGTAGGGGCTTGTCCTCCCATGATGGTATCTCTGGCACCTCAACCTCCGTTCCCTGTTGTCTGAGACATTCACTGAGCACATTGTCTGTTGAGGCTTTGTCCCTGATGTATCTATGGATCTTAGTTGTTTCGTCCTGGACAGTGGTTCTCACACTCACTAGTCCTCTGCCTCCTTCCTTGCGGCTCGTGTACAGTCTCAGGGTGCTGGATTTGGGATGGAACCCTCCATGCATGGTTAGTAGCTTTCTGGTCTTAATATCTGTGGCTTTTATCTCCTCCTTTGGCCAGCTAATTATTCCAACAGGGTATCTGATTACTGGCAGGGCATAGCTGTTTATCGCACGGATTTTGTTCTTGCCATTGAGCTGGCTTCTCAGGACTTGTCTTATTCGTTGGAGGTATTTAGCTGTGGCTCCTTTCCTTGTGACCTCATCGAGGTTGCCATTTGCTTGTGGTATACCTAGGTACTTGTAACTGTCCTCTATGTCTGCTATTGTTCCTTGTGGGAGTGAGACTCCTTCTGTGCGGATCACCTTCCCCCTCTTTGTGACCAGCCGACCACATTTCTCTAGTCCGAATGACATCCCAATGTCAGTGCTGTAGATCCTGGTGGTGTGGATCAGTGAGTCGATGTCTCGCTCACACTTGGCGTACAGCTTGATGTCATCCATGTAGAGTAGGTGACTGATGTTGGCCCCATTTTTGAGTCGGTATCCGTAGCCAGTCTTGTTGATAATTTGGCTGAGGGGGTTCAGGCCTATGCAGAACAGTAGCGGGGACAGAGCATCTCCTTGGTATATGCCACATTTGATGGACACTTGTGCAAGTGGTTTGCAGTTGGCTTCAAGGGTGGTTTTCCACAGCTTCATCGAGTTTGCAATGAAGGCTCTCAGAATCCTGTTGATGTTATACATCTCTAGGCATTCAATGATCCAAGTATGCGGCATTGAGTCATAGGCTTTCTTGTAATCGATCCAAGCCATGCACAGGTTGGTGTGTCGGGTTTTGCAGTCTCGGGCAACTGTGCGGTCTACGAGGCTCCTCTGCTATTTACACCGATACCCTTCTGTGCCCTGCTCATGTTTATCCATGTGTTTGCTTATCTTGGCCGCTATGATGCCTGACATGAGCTTCCAGGTTGTGGAGAGGCAGGTTATTGGTCGGTAGTTGGGTGGGACTGGACCCTTTGATGGATCCTTCTGGATTAGGATTGTCCGCCCTTCAGTTAACCATTCAGGGTGAGTCCCACTTTGTAGCAGCTGGTTCATTTGGGCTGCCATTCGCTCATGGAGAGCAGTGAGTTTCTTTAGCCAGTAGGCATGGATCATGTCAGGCCCTGGTGCTGTCCAGTTTTTCATGCCTGAGACTCTTTCTTGAACATCTGTCACAGTGATGGTTACCGGGGCTTGCTCAGGGAGGTTGCTGTGGTCCTCTTGTAGAGAGATCAGCCACTGTGCATTGTTGTTGTGGGACGCCTCCCTTTCCCATATGCCTTTCCAGTATTGTTCAGTCTCCAGCCTTGGTGGGTCTGCTCTGTTGCTAGTATCCCTTCATTTGTATATATATATATATATATATATATATATATATATATATATATATATATATATATATATATATATATATATATATAAAGAGTCTCAGGCATATATATATATATATATATATATATATAAAAAATTCCCTTCTCACCCACCACGGGTGGTTCTTATCCTCTGAGCTCGGGTCCTCTACCAGAGGCCTGGGAGCTTGAGGGTCCTGCAGTATCTGGCTGTGCCAAGGACTGCACATTTCTGGACTGAGATGTCTGATGTTGTTCCTGGGATCTGTTGTAGCCACTGCTCCAGTTTGGGGGTTACTGCCCGAGGGCCCCGATGACCACAGGCACCACTGTGGTCTTCACCTTCCAGGCCCTCTCCAGTTCTTCCCTGAGGCCCTGGTATTTCTCCAGTTTCTCGTGCTCCTTTTTCCTGATGTTGCAATCACTTGGTATTGCTACATCTACCACAACGGCTTCCTCTGATGTTTATCCACTACGACAATGTCTGGTTGGTTCGCCATTACCATTTTCATTTCCATATATATATATATATATATATATATATATATATATATATATATATATATATATATATATATATATATATATATATATATATATATATATATATATATATATATATATAGAATCAATATTTGTCAAAGTTAATCTAATAAAAAAAAACACAATTACGTCAGTTCCAAAGCTCTATTGTGTCAGACTCATCTCCCGCTGAAGAGGATCCACGACATCAAGAGATTTCAGAAAATCACGCGAGATTTTAAGGCTTTACCTTGTTGGGTTTTTTCAAGGGCAGAGGGAGATTCCTGGCGTGCATCTACTTAATTTGAAGAAGGTAAGAGTCAAACTATTTTCTTCTAAATCCATATAAAAATATGTAACTTAAAATCATCAGACTTTAGAAAAATAATATTTTGCTGTTTTCTCAGGTGTCTGTAATTCCTAAGCTAACCTGTGCTACATCACATGAAGTGATGATTAGCTGGCAATTGTCTGGCAATGTTCCATACTTGTGTCACATTATTTCATGTTCTGTAGATTAAGTCGGTTAGGTTAAGGCAGATAGCTATATGTGATATCATTGGTAAGTTTACATTTATCGCCGCACCATGTTAGGTACATTCTGTGCGAAAAACTCTGCAGAGCCATATGTAGTGTAAGGGTCACAAAGCTGCTGCCAGAGACACAAATGGACCCCAGAAATGTCACAGTTTTGCTCCTCCTGAGCTCCCTGGAGGTTTAGTGGATTTTTAACAACGGATCTAACATCAGTCTATTTCTAACTATTTTAATTCTATTTCATTAATGTTACTATGGAGGTAAATGTAGATACACACACTTTGGTACCTTTCTATCATCATCGAGATTCTAAATTAATTATGGTAATAAAAAGTCTTACATTTCAGTCGGTGAAACCTGCAGAAAGCATTGCTTTCTGAGCTTGTTAAATGTTCCTTAAATACCTGTTAGTTATGGATTTCTAGTATATTTTGTCAGGCTAAACTCTCAATGGATTATCCATTATTACAGACTTGAGCTTTCTATTTTTTTTCTTTAAAATACATATTCCTCTGCTGTAAAGATGTTGGGTTTTTTTGGACTCTTCTTTTTTGTCCCAAATAATTGTAGCTCAGAAACAATATTGAAGTTCATTGGTTGAATTTTGAAATGTTGATGTTTTTTGTGTTGATTGTTTGTGCTCATTTGACCTTTGTTACTATTGCTTTCTACCATGTTCAATTCACCGCTGTTCTGCACATATGTGCCTGCATGTGTCCAGTGGTTTTATTCATGAGGCATTCAAGGGACTTGTACTAAAAGATACAACTCAGTTCAGTATGAATTGCATATTTTAATGGCTGAAAATATATCTGATCTCTTTCAGAACATCACCTGTCTGTAATCCACCTGCGTAAGTTCTGGTCAAGGGGCTCATCAGCTATCAAGTTATAGATTTCAGTGGCTAATAGTAAGTTTTGCCAGATCTAAAGTGACTGAATGTAGTGTTAGAGAGCTTATAAAGCTAGGTTCAGCTAAACATTTATTTGGCCAGTCTGTTTTATTTGTCTTTATTTGCGTGGGATGTGGAAATGTAAGGAGTGTAGTCTCTCTCTGTCTCGTAGATATGACCTGTTAAAACATTTTAGACTTAAACACCGGCATATGCGACGTTATCCATGCCCACACATAGACTGTCCATGTACTTGTTAGACATGGAATGCTTTGCATATTCATTTAAGTAGAAGGATATAGACTGTGTTGACCATTCTGTACTTTTCACATATTTCTTTGGTGATATATTCATGTCTTTATTTAACCTCTAACAGCTTCAGTTAGATGTTTAAATAAAATGTTAAACTCCATTTTAGTCATGGCATAATGAAGGGATACTAACAATTTTAAATATCTTTCAAACAGACTGCAAGCCACTGATCACTTTTGTTGTGACTTCCTTTGAATGTAGCTATGTTTTCAAGTGTGTGAACCTATACTGCTGGAGTTTTGAGATTGTTGTCATTGTTTTTTGATTTGCATATTTAGGATGACACTGCTGAGGTCAGACGAGAGTGCATCCTCAAATGTCTGTGTGTACCTAAATGAAGATCCAGAGAAGCTGGTGAGGGAGTACATGGTATGTTAAATTCTCTTTGTGTTTACAATAGAACTCCTAAGAGTTGTTAAAATACTTTCACCAACTAAGGTCCATGAGTGACTCAATCAATGTCAGTCTTAATTTATTTATTTAATTACATGTGAATTGTCTCTCCCCCAATACCCTTCCCTAACTCCCTTAGGACGTTGATGAATGAAATGGCCAAAGCCGAGACTGTCCTCGGAATCGTCATTTGAGCAGAGGGTGCAGAGGCTGCCGATGCACATCTGGATGTTGGGATTGTCCTGGAGGAGGTGGAAGTTATGAACAGCTTGGGCAGTGTATCTTCTGCAATAGTGATGCTGCTGGGACTAATCTATGCACTAAACTTGAGCTACCCTCAAGTTTAGTGCGTTCAGCACTCAACTTGCTCAGTAACTCAAGCATACCTTTGAAGTAATACAGAAAATAATAATGAAATTGGATGGAAAGAACTTATCAAAGAAAGCACAAGTTCTCAATATGAAACTCGCCGCTAAGTTGAGTTAAGTTTCATATGGAAAATGAGTGTTTAAAGTCTGCAGTAGAAAAGATTTATATTGTTACAGTTCTCTAAGTTGAGCAACTATACTAGCATGTTTTATGTTGTAAGGAATTGGCTGGGAAATGAAACTGTAACCTTTTTGTAGTTGTTTTTTTATTTCAATGTCCAACTCAGCTGTGTTTTGTGCTGTGTAAAAAAACGATGTATAACAATTCTGAAAATACAATTGTGTTGTACCTTTTCTAATTGTTGAGTGTTCTTCCTACACTTTCACCTAGTGCTATCTTAAAATGCTTGATTAACACTTGAAAAAATGTCTTTGAATTAACGTCATGAAATAATGGAAAGGATTTCCACACGATTAACTAGCTGTCTTTTAGCATGAAGCATATTTGTTGAGCTAACTTGCTTTTCGTGAGTTGGACCTACTGAATCAGGTAGTGTGAAGGTACCACTGTAAAATAAGGTGGTTTCAACTAGATTTATATTCATCTTAATGAAGTTACATCAATGATTTGGTCCTAAACATTGCAGATTAGTTGGGCTGGCTGTATTGCATTACACTGGGTCATGCTATAGTAACTGAGTTAAAGGAACCTTTAAAACATATGTTGAGCCAACACATTTCATTTGAATAACCATAATGAATGGAGTTGAGCCAACTCATTTGATTTAAATAAGAATAAACGCAATATATTGCGTTGAACCAACACATTTGCTTTAAACAGGAGTAACACAATTACATGGCGCTGAAATAAAGCAAAGCAATCAGCTGGAAATCCTTTCCATAATTTTTTTATGTTCATCCAATGACTTATTTTTTTCAGTGTATAAACAACTTTTGTTCTTTATCTGGAAATATGAGGATAACATTTAGATTTGATGTTTTCATGTGAGAATGAAAACATGAAAATGTGGATCTGATCATATTTATTACAGATTTATGAAGTCATATTGGATAAGACAGGAATCTGGAAACTATATTCTCTAATAATGCCAAACAGACAAAGATCTATTTTGCTGCTGCATCTCAATAAGTTAGAAAAAATTACTTAATTTTTTCAGAAATTATATGAAACATCAAAGGAAGTTATTAAACGGGAGTTTGAAGCCAATTCACTTTATAATTGTTAAAAGTCATGAATCTGTCAGGAAGTGGAGGCGCAGAAATCAACATGAGAAATATTTTCTGAAGGTCCAATAAGAGGGAAACTTTCAGACCTTCAAGGAGAACAAACAGAAACTTGTCCACCTGGATTTATTTGAGTTAATATATATACTTAATATATATTTAGCTAGCAAGCTAATCATCAAGCTTCTGTGTCTGTAGCTAAATATTTAGCTCACAAAGCTAAATATTCGACCTCAACCTAAATATTTAGTTGACTCACTAAATGATAAGCTAGCAGGCTAAATATTTATGCAGATGATCCAAATTATTGCTGTTATTTTTTGACCGAGCTGCTCTCTGTGCAGAGGAGCCGGGATTCGTGGCTCTGGCCAGCATTAGTGCAGAAGTCGTCAGAGGAGGTCAGCAGAGGTCAGCAGAGGTCAGCGGAGGTCAGCGGAGGTCAGCAGAGGTCAGCAGAGGTCAGCGGAGGTCAGCAGACGCCTCAAGCTTCAGGGCGTTTTCCAGTTGAAGTGTTTTAAATGATGTCCAGATTTTTCAGGGTGAAATGAGTCTGCAGGTGACATCATAGACACAAAAAGTAAAGACATAAAACATAAACAGTTGCAAATTGTTGCAACTGGAGTCCTGGAGTCTTCTCTGTGGGGTGAACAGACTGGAGGAAACATGGACAGAAACTCGTCTTTTAGGAGTTCGGTCTGAATCTCAGCCGGTTGCGTTTGGGTTGCATGGAGCTGTGGGAACCGCAGGCTGCAGTGATTTATGTCTGCAGATATGGATGCTCTGTCATCGCTCAGAAGAATAAAGGCTGTTTGAGCAGGGAGCGGTTTCCACTTCCTTTTAGGGAAACAACGAGGCCTCAGCACAGAAACTTCACATTTCAGCAGGAGGCCGTGCTGGAAGGTCGGAGTGACGTTTTCCTTGGATGCCTCTGACTCTGAGGTGACAGAGTTCATGTTTCTCCCTGCAGACACGGAGCAGAAGCAGCTGGATCAGAGACGAGTCGCCTGTCGGGTCATTGGGTCAGAAACTGACATGTTTCAATGTTGGACCTTTAGTTGGATCTGAGGATTAAGATTAACTCCAGGCTGCTGGACCTCCAGGGTCCCAGGAAACATTTCAACCAAAATGTTTCCATCTGAACTTTTAACAGAGGAAATAAAGTTCAGCTCACAGCCAATAAAACCTCCTAGAGGGTTGAAAAGCTGAAAGTCTGATCGTTATTGTGCCTACCAGGTAAACTGGGTCAAAGGTCAGACCAGAAGCCACTGCAGTCCTAAAATACTTTGAATCTGATTTTAACTCTTTAGAAACGCACAACAGATTCAACCCTGTTATTATTCAGCAAAACTTTCAGCAGCCATTGAACCTGTGTCAAAGTCAAGGTCCGCGGGCCGAACCCGGCTCACCACAGCCACTTCTGTGGCCCTCCAGACTCTAGATGAGTTACAATTTAAAGGGCCAGCATCGTGTAAAATCAATTTTTTCAAATCATTCCATCATGATGTAATGCAGTGGTGCTCCCCCTAGGGGGCGCAGTGCCATTGCAAAGAAGCTTTTTAAATGCATTGATGATAGCAAAGTTGAATATTGTTACAGATAATAAAAAATAAATGTGCTTGAGGGAACACATTTCTTCTACAGTATAGAACTACAATTTTAGATTTATTTTTCTTTTTTGGAGGGAACTTTGTTGGAATCCATGGGGGGCCAGAAGAAAAACTTTGGGAACCACAGATTTAATATTTTTCACAGGAGTTTTGCCTTCATTCTTTCAGACAAAATGCCTGGGTGGACTTAGCCCCGCCTCCGAGGCGCAGCTCCTCCCCCACTCAGCTCCTTCAGACTAGCCAGCAGCAATTAGCAAACAGCTGGTGGAGCTGCTGAGCTCATTATAGCAGCTGCTGCTCAGAGCGACGCTGGTAAAAATGTCAAAGGCTTAATAGAGGAGCCATGTTGGGACGACGTACTGGAGACAGAGCTTCAGAAAGAGCAGGAGCTTCTTAAACAGACAGAGGCCCAATTTCAAGATAATAAATCAGGAGCTGAAATGTATTTTGTCATATTTGACATATTTACTTTTATAACACTGAATGTGACATAATTACTGGACTGGAAAATGGAAATATGTGAATGGAAAACAGAATACTGTCCCTTCAACACAACCAGAACCAGAACCAGAACCCAGCTGGTCCTCCTGAATCTCACTTTATTCTCCTTGATCTGGTGAAGCCGTTTACTGCCACCTGCTGGCCAAACCGGCACAGTGCGTCCACAAGGCAGCTGGGAGAACTGGGAGAACTGGGCAGACTTCCCAGGTGATGAGTGAATCAGCTGGACTCGGTTGAATCCAGAAAAGATGAACTAACATCTGCAGCTCTATTTAAACTTTAATAAAGAAATGTTTAACATTTATGTAGACGGTTAATTTCTTAAATATGTCATCAGATCATTAAATGCAAACTGGAAAGAGCTGATATGGATAATTAAATGTGTTCCTGTAGTGTCACTTTGAATTATCTATCAAATGAAAGTGGCGGGCGTGGCTATGGGCGGGGCAACAACAGGTCTAATCTGGGCTCTGATTGGCTGATGCCAGACGACAGTAAACTGAATCCTCCTCAGAGGATCAAAACGAACTGATCACTGGATCAGTGCTAAGAAACGTGAAGCATGAAACTAAAAGTAAAGAGGCAAATAGTGACATTTTATAATACAGCCACCATATTACCTACAGAAGTTAGAAGTAATGCATATTTCAAAAAAATTTGACTTCATAATTTAACACCTCTGTCTCTTTAAGAAGCTCCTGCTCTTTCTGAAGCTCTGCCTCCAGTACGGCGTCCCAACACTGCTCCTCTATTAAGGCTTTGACATTTTTACCAGCGTCGCTCTGAGCAGCAGCTGCTATAACGAGCTTAGCATCTGTTTGCTAATTACTGCTGGCTAGTCTGAAGGAGCCGAGTGGGGGAGGAGCTGCGCCTCGGAGACGGGGCTAGGGCCACCCAGGAGTTGAGCAACTGAATGGTTTGTTAAATCTGATTTGTTAAATCTAGGCAACACTCACAGTTTGTTTTGATGAGAGAAATTTACATGACACTGGCCCTTTAAACCAGTTAGAGAAACTAGTAATTCACAAAATAAAGTTCTTCAAATTAAGAGCCTGGCAGTTTCTGCAGAACTGAAGTGGTTCTGATGTTTGAACAGGAAGAAACCAGAAGCAAAACATGAATAAAGTTAAAAAGTTTATTAAAATGCAGCAACAGAGAAACAGGAAGTTACAGTTCATACAAATCATAGAAAACATTTGATTGGATCTGAAGATGCCGATACAAACAGGATCGTCTGACAGAAAAACCGCTTGCATTCATGTTTTTACATGATTGTCACACAGATTATTGGCAATAAAACAGATTCAAACATGTTCAGATCGATCAGGAGATCTGGAAGAAACTAAACCAGGAGAAACAAAAGCTCTCCTCGAACTTGCAGTCCTCTCTAGTCTACGGGCATAAAACCAACGATACAGAGACAAAACCAACGATACGGAGACAAAACCAACGATACGGAGACAAAACCAACGATATGGAGACAAAACCAACGATATGGAGACAAAACCAACGATATGGAGACAAAACCAACGATACGGAGACAAAACCAACGATATGGAGACAAAACCAACGATACGGAGACAAAACCAACGATATGGAGACAAAACCAACGATACGGAGACAAAACCAACGATACGGAGACAAAACCAACGATATTACCATAAACCGCTCAATCTGACGGATGACTGAACATTTATAAAACAGCAGAAAAGGTAAAGATCATCTTTAAGGCAGAAACTGTGATTTTCTACTAAATAAAAACAGGAAGTGGTTCCCTTAGCCTGACAGGAAGTACATAGTTTCCTTTAAGACGATTAAAGGTGTAACAGCAGGACAGACGTTGCACCCGGACCCAAACCGGAGATCCGATATGATCAGTTTTCTGTCTCAGCAGCAGAAACATTTAGAAACACGAAGCTGCAGGCAGATAAATCCATGGGCTGCAGGAACGTCACACGGTTCATGTTTCACATCAGAAGAAACTGATTTCAGAGGAAATGATGGAAAATGACTCAAATGAGATTACAGCTCCCCCTGCTGGACAGTGACAGGAGTTTCACTTCAGATTCATCCTAATTGCCGTGAAATCTGCAGATGATTGATATGAAACATTTCATTTGGACATAAATGTGCAGCTGAACAGTTTCTGCCCGATTCATTTGGAAAACCAAACATTCATCTTCCTTCAGGGAGTAAAATAATCGACACATCTGGACAAATCTACAAAAATCTGAAAATTTACAGAAAAATTCCATTTAAAAACAAAAAAACCATCAAGAAACGGTGGCAAGTTAATGAGGAGCTTACATAATTTCTACAAGATATCCAGAATTATAAGGCAACTGTTAAAAAGCAAAGCTGGCAGAGCAGGAGAAAACCAGTAAAAACCAGTCAGAACCAGTCAGAACCAGTAAGGCGTGTGACTCCCAGTGGAGCAGAGTTTAGTGGTTTGGTTGTTTTAGTGTCTGCTGGTTCTGAATCTACAGCAATAAAAACCAGTTTGTGTCTCAGGCGGCTCTGATTGGCTGACGGAGCGCCCCCCGCAGGCGCCCCCCGCAGGCGCCGCCGTGCTCTACGCCGTTCCGTTGGCGTCTCCGTTCAGCTTCTCGGCCTCAGGCGGAGGAACGGCGCCGTTGGTGGTGGGCGGGGCCTGAGCGCCCTGGAAGGGATGACCTCTGACCTTCAGGAAGAGGATGACGTCGAGGATGAACGCCACCATGGCCAGGAAGCCGAACAGCTGCAGACAGGAAATAAGAAACCAGGAGTTAAACAAAGTCAGAAAATTACAAAAATGGAAAATAGTGAATTTAATAAGAAAAAACATCAACAAAAACATTTCTGTTTCTAAACACAGAAAAATCATCATCATCATCATCATATTATTATTATTATTATTTCAGAACAATCTTTTCACAACTTTATTCTCATAATGAAGAAAATAATTCCGTCCCCCAGGGACGCAGAGGAACCCTGGGGGACGCGGAGGGACCCTGGGGGACGCGGAGGGACCCTGGGGACGCGGAGGGACCCTGGGGGACGCGGAGGGACCCTGGGGACGCGGAGGGACCCTGGGGGACGCGGAGGAACCCTGGGGGACGCGGAGGAACCCTGGGGGACGCGGAGGGACCCTGGGGGACGCGGAGGAACCCTGGGGGACAGCGTCTCACCACAGCAATGGTCTCCACCGTCGTTTTGCCGTTGTTGGCTGCAAACACGATGGAGGCGATGAAGAAGAAGACGGCGATGAGGAGCGTGTACAGGAAGTCCTGCAGGACAGAAAAATCATCACTTCAGTAGTAATACAACAGGAACAGACAGAACCAGAACCAGAGCAGAACCAGAGCAGAACCTTACCACTTTGGGCCAGCAGCTGATGCCCACCCTGCTGTGCAGCGTGGTGGACAGGAGGAAGAGGAGCAGCGCCGTGAAGAGGAAGGCTGTGCAGCTCACAAACTCAAAGAAGTACAGAGGAGAGCAGCTGAGGCAGGTGGACACCGTCTCCTCCAGGACGAAGGCCACCAGGGACAGCAGCTGGGGACACGGCGCGGCAAACCATCAGAACCAGAACCACAGTTATGTGATGTATCCGGCCCAGTAAGGGCGGCCATCTTGATCTGTAAACTACCAGCCAACCAGGTGACGCTACATAATGACATCATCAGCCAGCGTCCAAATAGACAGGAAGAGTTTGTGTTGCCCTGCGACCTCCAGGTGACCCTGAAACGTTCGCTGGAGAGGCACCAGAACCTCCTGACCCACCAGAACCTCCTGACCCACCAGAACCTCCTGACCCACCAGAACCTCCTGACCCACCAGGAACGAGGGTGGAAGAAAATGGATGATGGAGAATCTGGTTTCCTGCTCCTGGTTCTGCAGTGAGGCTAGCATGTAGCTGCTAACGGAACCGACTGGTTATTCTTCCTGAGTTCATACTGAGTTTCATTTGAAACCAGTGAGATTAAACTGGTTTTAATGGAGAGCTGCTAACAAAAGGCAGCAGCAGAAACTAAAACATTACAGAGCAGTGGTGTATAAAGTAGTGAAATCTCAGAGTCCAGTAAAAGTATCGGCACCGCTCCAAAATATGACTTTGGTCAAAGTAAAAGTCACTGATTGAAATGTTGCTTGAGTTAAAGTCTTAAAGTATCTGAAATGTTTTGTACTGAAGTCTGGAAATTACTGTAACAATGGATGAACTCAAGTAATGAAATGAAAAGTAAAAAGTAAAACAAGGCAAATGCAGTTTGAATGACATTTTTTATATTTTGGTAAACTTGTTAAATATACTTAAAATAATGAACACAACCAAGTGCAGAGAAAATGAAACCTGCTAATAGATAAACCTGCAGCATCATTTAGTTAAGAACATTAGATGCTTTACCTACAAGGTTAACTTAACCTGCTTTAGGTTAACTTAACCTGCTTTAGGTTAACTTAACCTGCTTTAGGTTAACTTAACCTGCTTTAGGTTAACTTAACCTGCTTTAGATTAACTTAACCTGCTTTACAACTGAACCAGCTTCTTAGTAAACCCTCCAGGACAGAAAATACAAAGTTTCTATAAGCCTCAAGTTTTCCCTTTCAGTAAGGTCAGTGCTGAAAATGAGAAAAATAAATAGTCAGTACAGAAAATGCAGCAAACATAAAAAAAACCCCGTTAGGATTCCTCTACTTCACACACTATAGGTGCAACAACTGGTCATTATGCAAAAGAAAAAGAATTGGGAGGGAAATGCAGCTTATTGACATCTGAAGAGGAGAGCTTTTAGTTAACTTGGTGTTTAATGGGAGAAGGAAACAGACCTCCATGAAGCTGACACCACCTACTCAAATAATCCAGCAAATAGTCTGATTGGTTTGTGCTGTTAAAATGTTCGTTTGTGCAGCTTTGGTTTCCGAGATATTAAAAATGATTTTTTAGGCCATCCAAAATATCTACTTTTTAAGATTACAATTACTGAAAATATTGAGTATGACTAAAAATTCACTAGAGAACAGTGTGTCTCGTGTAACTGCATGAATTTAGTGTCAGTTGGTCACAAGGCAAGAAATCTATTTCCATGAGTTTCTCTGGAGAGTTTGGATGTAAAATTTATTGACTCTCCCTGAGTGAAACTCCGACACCTTGAGGAAGGAGGAGACCAGAGACCGGCTGGCCCAAATTAGCGTTCATGAATCGGATCAACCTCGAGCTAGACGCCGCTCACACCGGATATTGGAACAGTCAAAATCCACATTGAAAACAACTTTGCTGCGTTTGTTTTAACGGCACAAACGGAGCATTAATGAACCAGCCCACTTTGGTTTGTTTTGGAGCAAATGGGGGGATGGTGACTCTGGATGGCCTAAAAATCATTTTAATATCTCAGAAACCAAAGCTGCACAAACGAACATTTTAACGGCACAGACCAAACGGAGCACTAACCAATCAGACTGTTTGCTGGACTTTGTGACGTAGGTGGGGAGGAGAAACCTGAGCATCCTGTTGGAGATGAACAAGCCCAGGCAAGTAGACTTTGTTGCAGTCGGTCAGTTGGTTGGTCATAACATTTGTGTTTCTCTCTCGTTTTTTGTAACGACTAACTAAACCACACATTGAAAATGTATCGGAGTAAAAGTATAAAATTAAGTTCGGAAATGTAGTGAAGTAAAAGCGAAAGTTATCAAAAATGTTCTTACTCGAGGAAAGTATGAAGTACTCTAAAATATACTTAAGTAAAGTAGTGAAGTATTTTTACTTTGTTACTATACAAGACTGTTACAGAAAGACAACATCCAGACGCTGCCTCAAAAGAAATCTATTGTATATATATCTATGTCCTCCACCTGAAGGGGCGGAGCCTCTGCTCTGTGTTGAGTTAGAACCTGCAAAACCTCCAGAACCTGCAGAACCTCCAGAACCTGCAGAACCTCCAGAACCTGCAGAACCTCCAGAACCTGCAAAACCTCCAGAACCTGCAGAACCTCCAGAACCTGCAGAACCTCCAGAACCTGCAAAACCTCCAGAACCTGCAGAACCTCCAGAACCTGCAGAACCTCCAGAACCTGCAGAACTTCCAGAACCTGCAAAACCTCCAGAACCTGCAGAACCTCCAGAACCTGCAAAACCTCCAGAACCTCCAGAACTTCCAGAACCTGCAAAACCTCCAGAACCTCCAGAACCTGCCCTTCTTTCCCCCTGAAGCCTCTGGACCCAGGATGTGAGAAAAGAGGAAGGATTTTATTGTGAAAGGTTGCAGCAGGAAGTGCTGACTCTGTGGATTTGATCGGTTTATTCTGATCACTCACTGACTCAGTCAGACGTCTGGTTCTGATACCGGTCCAGTGTGAGGAGCCGGGTCGGGCCACCAAACACAGAACCAGAGGAAGGTTCTAGATGGACCCGTCCTACAGAATCAGAACCGGTCAGATGGAGGCCCAGAACTCTGAACATCCGGTTTCTGCAGCCGGTTCTGTTCGGCCCGGATGCCCTACTAGGCGCCGTTGCGACAGCAGGTGGTTCTGCTGACTGCAGCCAAACGGGTCCTGCAGAACTTTCACTTCTCCGTCTGCTGCTTCCTGCTGAAGAGCAGAACCAGAACCGGACCTGAACTTTAACGGCCAGAACGTTGACTTGTAATCTGAATTTCCTCCGTGGAACTTTGACCCAGATTCTGATTTTATTTTGATGATGAAATTATATATTTTTCTTCAGATGAACCCAGAATGAAAAACCTGGATCAGAACCACCTCTAGTTCTGGATCTCGGACCAGGATTCTCTGAAAGGAGATTTTTATGATTTTAGTTTTTAAAAATGATTTTTGGCCCAATGGGTGAGAAGTCTGTTCTGCTTCACTGTTTGTCCCGCAGCATGATGCTGCCATCGCAACACGTGTGTGGAGGACAACACGTGGTTCTGATCCGTCTTCCTCGCTGAGCGGCGTTTAAGGACCAGAATGTCTTTATAGAAACGACCCTGAGCCGAACCAGAACCAAAAAACATGGCCGCCCGCGTCTTTCACTGGCTGTATGTAAACTTCTGGCCTCTGCGTCACTCTGAGCCGACAGACGAGGCGACGAGTGAAACTTCCTGTCACAACAACCGAGGATTCAGAGAGAAGAGAAAGAAGAAGTGACTCAGGGAAACCACAGCAACGGGTTCAGAGCATGGAGCCAACAGGAAACCAGACTGGGGAACCGGGTCAGTACCGGAACATGAACAGAACCTTCCACTGGAAAGACTGGATTAGTTTACAGCTTGAAACTAAAAGGTTTAAATTTAATCTGATTATGAACTGAACCACTGAACTGAACAGTTCCCGACTCAGTTCAGTGGTTCTGGTTCGGTTCTGGTTCTGATCCAGCCGTGTTTATACATCTGGACCTCGAGCCCAGTTGCAGTAACCAAGGTAGCCTGATCAGAACCAGAGGACCCGGGCGGTTCTGCCCAGACAGCGTTACTCAGAGCTGAGTGAACTTTGACCTCACCACTTCCAGGATCTTCAGGGCGAAGCGCGGCGTGTCCAGATGCTCCGACGCCGGGCCGAGCCAGAACGGCGCCTTCGGGTTAGAAACCGTTGTCGCCGTGTAAACTTCGTTGGCCATGATGGAGCTGGAGACAGAACAGGAAGACGCATCAGAGTCCAGGTCTATGACCACTTCCTGTTGGAACCATTCATTAAAGAAGTTCTGCAGAAGAGACGCGCAGCCGCCTGAGAATGTGTGTAAAGACTTTCAATGAGAGGAAATTTGAACTTAAGTGAAAATAAATGAGTGAATGAAATGATAAAACAGAAGGAAACCAAACGATGAGTGAAATGTTTCATGGACTGAGATATTTTAGTTTTTAAAAATTATTTTTGGCCCAATGGGTGAAAAGTCTGGTCTGCTTCACTGTTTGTCCCGCAGCATGATGCTGCCCCCCTTTCCCCCCCGGGTGGCAGGAAGGCGACGCCCCCTTTTGCCCCCCGGGTGGCAGGAAGGCGACGCCCCCTTTTGCCCCCCGGGTGGCAGGAAGGCGACGCCCCCTTTGCCCCCCGGGTGGCAGGAAGCCGACGTTGGACCTGGGCGGTTGGCGGCTCCTCGGCGGAGCATCAGATGACTTCTAGAGGCTCAGGTTTAGCTTTGCCACATTTTGTCCTGGTGACCAGCTGGGCCAATCAGAGAGCAGGAGGTCCCGCCCTTCACTGTGATTGGTTTAGGCCTCATGTATCTGCTGAGGAACAGGGAACATTTTAGACTTCTGTTTTTCCTCTAAGGACCGGGCGAACCACTGAAACTTGTAAGATTCTGGAGCTAAATGTTCCTGACAGGCACTGAACGCACCACAGGCTGATGCATGGCCTGGTTCTGGTTCTGGTCTAGATCAGGAACAGCAGCTAGGACTAAAGTAGAAATGTGAACGTCTCTGATCCAGAACCAGAAAGTTTGAGGCTCTTATGATCCAAAACTGGTTCTGAGACACAAATGACCCTTTTTTGTTTCAATTCTATCAATAAACAACAGAGAAATTGTCGGAAAAACCAAACTGAAGATCAGATGAGACACAGATTTCTACATAAAAACATCTGTAGGATGACTGGATTTTCACAATATCAGTATTCATGCATGTTTTGGGTCAATTATTAGAATAATGCTAC
Source organism: Poeciliopsis prolifica (assembly GCF_027474105.1). NCBI lineage: Eukaryota > Metazoa > Chordata > Actinopteri > Cyprinodontiformes > Poeciliidae > Poeciliopsis > Poeciliopsis prolifica. The sequence goes on along the minus strand of NW_026562438.1, from coordinate 1,381,520 downwards.
ATGTTACTGCGACAGAACTGCAAACTTTACTGCAATAATTAGACAATATTCAACATTTCAATGAATGACATTTATTCCTAACATCATGCAGAACTAGATGAAGCTGCAGGGAAATATGTGACCTCAAGGAAAAACCAAAAACAAACATTTGGAGGGGATTTCTGTTTGCTCTGCAAGTGAAAGTGAAAAACAGCAACCATGTGTTCAATTTCAAACTTTCCCATCATCTCAGGTTTAAAACACCAACCGTGATTCAGAAATATAAGGAAAAACGGTTTTTAATCAGAGCAAATCTTAAACATTTCACCTCAACAAAACTTTCTGGGAAAATCGGACTTTATCTCCACCAAACTCAATCCGTAAAACTAACAATTTAAACTAAAACGTCGGTAGTTACCAAACTAAACAGCTAAAAAGAGGATATATGGGTTTTCTGTTCAGCCAGGAGTCCTGCAGGAAGTTCGGCCCGGATTTTATCCGACCAAAGTTTGATCTGAATGGCTCCAGCAGCTGGATCTGGTCCAGTGGGATCCCAGCAGATCCCAGCAGATCCCGGCTTTTCACAGAGGATTCAACTCAATAATAAATGGAGATCTTTAAGAAAACGTGAATTTTTAAACTTTTAATTCCGAGTCAAACAAGACATTTTAAGACGTTTGGCTTCAACGTCAGCGGCCTTAAGGCGATGAAGTTTCAACTTTTTGACCGAAAGGGCCAGAAAATGAGAATCTGAGAAATACGAGACGACAAACGGTTAAAACTCACGGCTGTGTTTTTCCCGGGTCTCAGGAAAGAAGAACTTTACAGTTAAACTCCAACTCCGTCACCTCTGGGCTTTGTTTCTCCTCCACTTCCGCCTTTCAGAACTTTATCAAGCTGGAACGCAAAACCGAACTTCCGGTACCCACCGGAAGTTTTCGACGTCGCTGTTTTGTAAAGTCTAAAACGATTACAGTTTATCTTTCAGGTAGGTTAAACACAAGAATCATCACTTTTCATCCATAATGAAGCTCAAAGGGTGGAAACAAAGTGACTAAGATGTTGAAGTTTGATTGTGATGAGAAAAAAGCCTGGAGTTTGGTTTCTAACAGCGACATCTAGTGGCGGAAAACGACGGAAGCTCAATGTTTGAAAAATGACCACTATTTTTTTCTCTATTTAATGATTAAACCAAAAGCTTTCTGACTTTGTAACTTTACAAACATCCCATAATGTTCATATGAAATATGTAACAGTTTACAGTCATATTTTCACATGTAATTCAAACATAAAGAGTATCATAGATGAAACTAAACATTAAATCCATCCATTTTCTGTACATCTTGTCTTGAACGTTCTGGGTGAGACGAAATATTTAATCAACAACCAAAAATGTATGCTTTATTAAATGTTTAGCATCCAAACTAAACATTTAATTCCCAAAATAAATATAGAATTTTTGAATTCGACATTTAGTTTGGAACTGTGTGCAGGTACACAGTCACCGAACACCTAATAAAAGATTGTTTTCTGAAGATCTTTTAGAAGTGATTTTTTGGTAACTGAAATACAGAAGAGACAGAAAAATACATTATTATGTAATTAGTGCTGCACTGAAAGATTACAAAGCTCCATATTTGATCAAACAGCAGCACATGTCGAATGTCTCTAAAACGCATAAAGCTTTCAAAAATGGGAGTTTTTTCAGACCCCAGGCGTAGAAAGTCAGCTCAGAACCGCCAGCCTCATCAGAAGATCCAGCAAATAGTCTGAGTGCTCACTGCTCTGTTTGTGCAAGTTTGTGCTGTTAAAAGGTCTGCAGCAAAGTTGTTTTCAAGTTGGATATTGGATATTGCCCTGTGAACAAAAATATTTTTTTAGGTCATTGAAACATTTCCTGCACAACATCCTCAGTAGTTTTTATGATTGTCCTTTTTCTGATTTGATTTTTGTGCAATAAATAAATAAACTCACATCACTTCCTGCAGGGCAGCAGCTCTGAACACACTGGAATGGCCTAGTCAAAGTCCAGCTGAAAACCCATATCAGGAAGCTTTATGTTCAGTGATTCTCTGGCTTCCATCCATCTCCAAATGCAGAAGCATGCCACACTTTTCAGATCGAAGCCATTGTTTTCTGATTTGTATTGCTCAGTTCAACCAGTATGAATACTTCTGGAACGTCCTCACACCTCGGGATGCTTCCGCGCTGGTCTGGAGGATGTGTCATGAAGAAAAGCTGATTTTATTTCCGCCGAAAGAAGCTGAAGTTTCTCTTCACGGCGCGCTGCCTGACTCGGCCTGCAGGGGGCGCCGCGGCCCGTTCCTCTCCGGGATTCCCCGGGTATAAATGTGCGGAGAGCGGCTGCGGAGCGGAGAGGCTCTCCAGCAGCCAGACGAGGAGGAAGAGGAGGATGAGGGTGAAGAAGAGCTGATTTCAGTTCGGAGCCGCTGAGCTGAAACTGGAAACTTCCGCATGTTTTTCTGAAGCTTTTCCTCATCCGAGCAGGTAAAAGTGAGGAAGACTCTGATGCTGCTGAGGAAGAGTGTGAGGCTGCTGAGGTTTGGGTCAGAGATGATCCGGATTCTGTCTGCTGTCTGCCGGTGACAGGTTCTGTTTCTGGTTCGTTTCCCCCTGATGTAGGTTGGTTCTTATCCTCAGCTGGTTTCTGTCCTGGTGGATCTGATGATCCTCTCCAGGTGATCCTCAGCTGATGATGATGATGATGATGATGATGATGATGATGATGATGATGATGATGATGATGATGATGAACCAACCCAAACTCTTCACACAAAGCAAAATCACAGCTAGTTGTCTGTAGATGGACATGAAGGAAAATGTCCAACGGTCAGAAAAAAACCAAGAACTGGACTTTAAGGTTCTGGAACTTGGAACCTTAACGAGAAAAACATTTATGAAATAATTAACTTTGGTTTGTTTATGTTTTGATCTGTTGGTTGTTTTGGTGATTTTAGTTCAACAGAAAAAAGTTTAGTTTAATGATGAAAGTTCCTCTGATGGATGGATGGATGAACGGTTGGATGAACGGTTGGATGAACGGTTGGATGAACGGTTGGATGAATGGTTGGATGGATGGATGGATGGTTGGATGGATGGATGGTTGGATGGATGGTTGGATGAACGGTTGGATGGATGGTTGGATGAACGGTTGGATGAACGGTTGGATGAACGGTTGGATGAACGGTTGGATGAACGGTTGGATGGATGGTTGGATGAACGGTTGGATGAACGGATGAACGGTTGGATGAACGGTTGGATGAACGGTTGGATGGATGGTTGGATGAACGGTTGGATGAACGGTTGGATGAACGGTTGGATGAATGGTTGGATGGATGGATGGTTGGATGGATGGTTGGATGGTTGGATGGATGGATGGATGGATGGTTGGATGGATGGTTGGATGGATGGATGGTTGGATGGATGGATGGTTGGATGGATGGTTGGATGGATGGTTGGATGGATGGTTGGATGGATGGATGGTTGGATGAACGGTTGGATGGATGGTTGGATGAACGGTTGGATGAACGGTTGGATGAACGGTTGGATGAACGGTTGGATGAACGGTTGGATGAACGGTTGGATGGATGGTTGGATGAACGGTTGGATGAACGGTTGGATGGATGGTTGGATGAACGGTTGGATGAACGGTTGGATGAACGGTTGGATGAACGGTTGGATGAACGGTTGGATGGATGGTTGGATGAACGGTTGGATGGATGGTTGGATGGTTGGATGGTTGGATGGATGGATGGTTGGATGGATGGATGGTTGGATGGATGGTTGGATGGATGGTTGGATGGATGGATGGTTGGATGGATGGTTGGATGGATGGATGGATGGATGGTTGGATGGATGGTTGGATGAACGGTTGGATGAACGGTTGGATGAACGGTTGGATGGACGGTTGGATGAACGGTTGGATGAACGGTTGGATGGATGGATGGATGGATGGATGGTTGGATGGATGGTTGGATGAACGGTTGGATGGATGGTTGGATGAACGGTTGGATGAACGGT
>NW_026562438.1:1295000-1372500 GCF_027474105.1 Poeciliopsis prolifica | reverse complement strand
GACGGGGAACGATGACTACATCGAGCTCTCCTTCAGTGCCAGGAAGCTGGACGACAAGGTAGCAGCTTCAGTCTCACAACTGTTTCCGGTTTAACTGCCCTGAAGGCTAAGCTAGCCTTCAGAGCTAACTTAGCTGGCTAAGAAGTTAGCTGCACTTACCATAAAGCACTCATCATAAACGTTAGATTGGCCAATGCTATAGCGCTATCTGCTATAGCGCTATCTGCTATAGCGCTATATGCCATAGCACTATATGCTATAGCGCTATATGCTATAGCGCTATCTGCTATAGCGCTATATGCCATAGCACTATATGCTATAGCGCTATATGCTATAGCGCTATCTGCTATAGCGCTATATGCCATAGCACTATATGCTATAGCGCTATATGCTATAGCATATAGTGCTATATGCTATAGCGCTATCTGCTATAGCGCTATATGCCATAGCACTATATGCTATAGCGCTATATGCTATAGCGCTATCTGCTATAGCGCTATATGCCATAGCACTATATGCTATAGCGCTATATGCTATAGCGCTATATGCTATAGCGCTATCTGCTATAGCGCTATATGCTATAGCGCTATCTGCTATAGCACTATATGCTATAGCGCTATATGCTATAGTGCTATATGCTAAAAAATGAAAACATATGTGGTACAGGCTTCATTTACAGCAACATAGTTAAACTCCTGTGAATAAAACTAAAAACCAAACTGCAAAAATGTACATTCATTTGTATAAAATAAAATAAGACAGCATATTGGATATTGTGTTCACTGGAAAGTTTTCAGCCCTGAGCTACTAAAGAAGCATCCAAACCAGATCTTAGTTGCTTTGCTTGAAGCGAATGCTCAGGAGGATTTCTTAGGAACTAAGAAATCGGCTAAGCTAACAGTGAAGCACCAAGCCAGTGTAGTATTTGATGGAAGCTAATGCTAAAGTCCTAAATTCAGCCATGTTGATGCCATCATGTGTTGAGGAGGAGCTCAAAACAATCCCTGCATGTTGAACTGCAGAGGTCAAAGTTTAAAAAACAGACGAGTAAATAAGCACTGTAAACTTTTTCTGGTAAAGTAAAAGTATTGTAGGGCAACTAAGTGTGCTAAATGTTTTCAAAGTTAGCAAAAGCGCTAACACAGAGGTTGTTCAGAAGGCGTTTCCTGCTGTGGAAAAATGGAGGGAACAATTCTCCGCAGCGAAATCTCTCTGCTGATCCCGAGTGTTTCTGGATTTCTCCCAGGACTTTTTCAGTAAATCGGATCCGTTCCTGGAGATCTACAGAGTGAACGACGACGCCACCATGCAGCTCGTCTACAGGACTGAGGTAGCAGATCCACTGAGATCCTCAGTTTGGGTTAATCTGGTTCAGTTTGGGTTAATCTGGTTCAGTTTGGATTAAAGTGGTTTAGTTTGGGTTAATCTGGTTCAGTTTGGATTAAAGTGGTTTAGTTTGGGTTAATCTGGTTCAGTTTGGGTTAATCTGGTTTAGTTTGGATTAATCTGGTTCAGTTTGGGTTAATCTGGTTTAGTTTGGGTTAATCTGGTTTAGTTTGAATTAATCTGGTTCAGTTTGGATTAATCTGGTTCAGTTTGGGTTAATCTGGTTTAGTTTGAATTAATCTGGTTTAGTTTGGGTTAATCTGGTTCAGTTTGGGTTAATCTGGTTTAGTTTGGGTTAATCTGGTTCAGTTTGGATTAAAGTGGTTTAGTTTGGGTTAATCTGGTTCAGTTTGGGATAATCTGGTTTAGTTTGGGTTAATCTGGTTCAGTTTGGATTAATCTGGTTCAGTTTGGGTTAATCTGGTTTAGTTTGAATTAATCTGGTTTAGTTTGGGTTAATCTGGTTCAGTTTGGGTTAATCTGGTTTAGTTTGAATTAATCTGGTTTAGTTTGGGTTAATCTGGTTCAGTTTGGGTTAATCTGGTTTAGTTTGAATTAATCTGGTTTAGTTTGGGTTAATCTGGTTCAGTTTGGGTTAATCTGGTTCAGTTTGGATTAATCTGGTTCAGTTTGGATTAATCTGGTTTAGTTTGGGTTAATCTGGTTCAGTTTGAATTAATCTGGTTTAGTTTGGATTAATCTGGTTCAGTTTGGGATAATCTGGTTTAGTTTGGGTTAATCTGGTTCAGTTTGGATTAAAGTGGTTTAGTTTGGGTTAATCTGGTTTAGTTTGAATTAATCTGGTTTAGTTTGGGTTAATCTGGTTCAGTTTGGGATAATCTGGTTTAGTTTGGGTTAATCTGGTTCAGTTTGGATTAAAGTGGTTTCGTTTGGGTTAATCTGGTTTAGTTTGAATTAATCTGGTTTAGTTTGGATTAATCTGGTTCAGTTTGGATTAATCTGGTTTAGTTGAATTAATCTGGTTCAGTTTGGATTAATCTGGTTCAGTTTGGGTTAATCTGGTTTAGTTTGAATTAATCTGGTTTAGTTTGGGTTAATCTGGTTCAGTTTGGGTTAATCTGGTTTAGTTTGAATTAATCTGGTTTAGTTTGGGTTAATCTGGTTCAGTTTGGGATAATCTGGTTCAGTTTGGGTTAATCTGGTTCAGTTTGGGTTAATCTGGTTCAGTTTGGATTAATCTGGTTCAGTTTGGATTAATCTGGTTCAGTTTGGGTTAATCTGGTTCAGTTTGGATTAATCTGGTTCAGTTTGGGTTAATCTGGTTTAGTTTGGGTTAATCTGGTTTAGTTTGGATTAATCTGGTTTAGTTTGGGTTAATCTGGTTCAGTTTGGATTAATCTGGTTTAGTTTGGATTAATCTGGTTCAGTTTGGATTAATCTGGTTTAGTTTGGATTAATCTGGTTTAGTTTGGGTTAATCTGGTTCAGTTTGGGATAATCTGGTTCAGTTTGGGTTAATCTGGTTCAGTTTGGGTTAATCTGGTTTAGTTTGGGTTAATCTGGTTCAGTTTGGGTTAATCTGGTTCAGTTTGGATTAATCTGGTTCAGTTTGGGTTAATCTGGTTCAGTTTGGATTAATCTGGTTTAGTTTGGGATAATCTGGTTCAGTTTGGATTAATCTGGTTCAGTTTGGGTTAATCTGGTTCAGTTTGGATTAATCTGGTTTAGTTTGGGTTAATCTGGTTTAGTTTGGGTTAATCTGGTTCAGTTTGGGTTAATCTGGTTCAGTTTGGATTAATCTGGTTTAGTTTGGATTAATCTGGTTTAGTTTGGATTAATCTGGTTCAGTTTGAGTTAATCTGGTTCAGTTTGGATTAATCTGGTTTAGTTTGGATTAATCTGGTTTAGTTTGGTTTAATCTGGTTTAGTTTGGATTAATCTGGTTCAGTTTGGATTAATCTGGTTTCGTTTGGCTTAATCTGGTTTAGTTTGGATTAATCTGGTTCAGTTTGGGATAATCTGGTTTAGTTTGGGTCAATCTGGTTCAGTTTGGGTTAATCTGGTTCAGTTTGGGTTAATCTGGTTCAGTTTGGGTTAATCTGGTTCAGTTTGGATTAATCTGGTTTAGTTTGGGTTAATCTGGTTCAGTTTGGGTTAATCTGGTTCAGTTTGGATTAATCTGGTTTAGTTTGGGTTAATCTGGTTTAGTTTGGATTAATCTGGTTTAGTTTGGATTAATCTGGTTCAGTTTGAGTTAATCTGGTTCAGTTTGGATTAATCTGGTTTAGTTTGGATTAATCTGGTTTAGTTTGGATTAATCTGGTTCAGTTTGGGTTAATCTGGTTTAGTTTGGATTAATCTGGTTTAGTTTGGATTAATCTGGTTCAGTTTGGGTTAATCTGGTTTAGTTTGGATTAATCTGGTTCAGTTTGGATTAATCTGGTTCAGTTTGGGTTAATCTGGTTCAGTTTGGATTAATCTGGTTTCGTTTGGGTTAATCTGGTTTAGTTTGGATTAATCTGGTTCAGTTTGGGTTAATCTGGTTCAGTTTGGATTAATCTGGTTCAGTTTGGGTTAATCTGGTCAGTTTGGGTTAATCTGGTTCAGTTTGGATTAATCTGGTTTAGTTGGGTTAATCTGGTTCAGTTTGGGTTAATCTGGTTCAGTTTGGATTAATCTGGTTTAGTTTGGATTAATCTGGTTTAGTTTGGATTAATCTGGTTCAGTTGAGTTAATCTGTTCAGTTTGGATTAATCTGGTTTAGTTTGGATTAATCTGGTTTTAGTTTGGGTTAATCTGGTTTAGTTTGGATTAATCTGGTTCAGTTTGGGTTAATCTGGTTCAGTTTGAGTTAATCTGGTTCAGTTTGGATTAATCTGGTTTAGTTGGATTAATCTGGTTTAGTTTGGGTTAATCTGGTTTAGTTTGGATTAATCTGGTTCAGTTTGGGTTAATCTGGTTCAGTTTGGATTAATCTGGTTTAGTTTGGGTTAATCTGGTTTAGTTTGGATTAATCTGGTTCAGTTTGGGTTAATCTGGTTCAGTTTGGATTAATCTGGTTCAGTTTGGGTTAATCTGGTTTAGTTTGGATTAATCTGGTTTAGTTTGGGTTAATCTGGTTCAGTTTGGGATAATCTGGTTTAGTTTGGGTCAATCTGGGTCAGTTTGGGTTAATCTGTTCAGTTTGGATTTCTGGTAATCTGTTCAGTTTGGGTTAATCTTTTCTTGGGTAATCTGGTTCATTTTGGGTTAATCTGGTTCAGTTTGGATTAATCTGGTTTAGTTAGGATTAATCTGGTTTAGTTGGGTTAATCTGGTTCAGTTTGGGTTAATCTGGTTCAGTTTGGATTAATCTGGTTTAGTTTGGATTAATCTGGTTCAGTTTGAGTTAATCTGGTTCAGTTTGGATTAATCTGGTTTAGTTTGGATTAATCTGGTTTAGTTTGGGTTAATCTGGTTTAGTTTGGATTAATCTGGTTCAGTTTGGGTTAATCTGGTTCAGTTTGGATTAATCTGGTTTAGTTTGGGTTAATCTGGTTTAGTTTGGATTAATCTGGTTAGTTTGGATTAATCTGGTTCATTTTGGGTTAATCTGGTTCAGTTTGGATTAATCTGGTTTAGTTTGGATTAATCTGGTTCAGTTTGGATTAATCTGGTTCAGTTTGGGTCAATCTGGTTCAGTTTGGGTTAATCTGGTTCAGTTTGGGTTAATCTGGTTCAGTTTGGATTAATCTGGTTTAGTTTGGATTAATCTGGTTCAGTTTGGGATAATCTGGTTCAGTTTGGGTTAATCTGGTTCAGTTTGGATTAATCTGGTTTAGTTTGGATTAATCTGGTTTAGTTTGGATTAATCTGGTTCAGTTTGGATTAATCTGGTTCAGTTTGGGTTAATCTGGTTCAGTTTGGATTAATCTGGTTTAGTTTGGATTAATCTGGTTCAGTTTGGATTAATCTGGTTTAGTTTGGATTAATCTGGTTTAGTTTGGATTAATCTGGTTTAGTTTGGATTAATCTGGTTCAGTTTGGGTTAATCTGGTTCAGTTTGGGTTAATCTGGTTCAGTTTGGATTAATCTGGTTTAGTTTGGGTTAATCTGGTTCAGTTTGGATTAATCTGGTTCAGTTTGGGTTAATCTGGTTCAGTCTAACGTTTCTGTCTCTGTCCTCCTCAGACGGTCATGAATAATCTGAATCCGATTTGGAAAACCTTCAAAGTGTCTCTGAACTCACTCTGCAGCGGAGACCATGACAGAAAGCTGCAGGTAAGACTCGCCCATTCCTCACACGATGATGTCACCTGATGATGTCACAGCTCCAGGTTAAATGTGAGCATGTGATTGGCTGCGATTGATGAAACTCAATCTGGATTCATTCCACGTAGACATATAACTAACAATATTAGACTTATAATGGATTTGCTAGATTATTCAGATTTAATTGAGGACAACGGTCTCATATTATTTCTGGATTTTTTTCAAGCCTTTGACACAGTGGAGCATACATTTTTGTTTAAGGCATTAGAGGTATTTGGATACGAACAAATCTTCATTAAAAGCTGTCAAATGTTATATAGGAATTGCAATGCGTCTATAAAAATTGTCACATGGCTGCTCTAAAAGATTTGATTTGAAAAGAGGTCTCAGGCCAGGATGTCCAGTATCTCCATACTTATTTATTCTGGCCATGCAAATTCTTTCTATCAAAATCAAAGAAAAAATACAGGGATTAATGTTGCAAACAAAAATATTGTAATCTCTCAACTCGCTGATGACACTGCACTTTTCTTAAAGAATAAGTGCGAAATAAAAAATCTATTGAAATTATCAACTCATTTTCCGAAGGCTCCGGTTTAACTCTAAATCTAAATAAATGTGAAACACTTTCCATTAAATCTCAATTAAAAGGCACATTTTTCAACATTCCTATAAAAGATAAAGTTAATATCTTGGAATCACAATAATTAAAGATCAAAATATAAGATCAACAGAAAACTTTAACCCTATCATTAAACTGGTTAACAAAGATTTAATCTGTGGCTACAGCGAGATCTCTCTCTCTTAGGACGTTCATTATTGGTCAAAGCTGAAGGAATATCTAGACTCGTTTACCCAGCCTTTGCTCTTGACGTTCCAAAACAAATCATTACTAACATTAATAAAATAAATTTTAATTTTATATGGAAAAAAAATGTCATCTCATTAAGAAAAGTAGTTTAATGAATAAAGTTGAAAAAGGTGGAATTGAAGCCCTTGACTTCATATCTTTAAATAATTCATTCAAAATGAAATATTAAAAAATCTCTATATGGAATGCTATTCCAATTTACAAACTTCATAAAATTGGAGGTTTACCTTTTCTTCTTAGATGCAATTACAGTATTCCCAAAATACCCTTAAAATTATCTACGTTTCATAAACAAATGCTGTTAAGCTGGACACTTTGTACAAACACAATTTCTCTCCTCATAAATATTATATACGGAATAATGAAGACATTAAATACAAAAATAAGACAATATTCTATAAAAAATGGTTTGATAAGGGAATATTTCTTGTAAGCCAGTTACTAAATCCAGATGGCCATTTATTGTCTTATTCTGACTTTATGTTACTTTTCCAATTTCCTGTTACTCCTAAGGAATATGCAGTGGTATTTGACGCAATCCCTAATGCAGTGCTTCTGCATTAGGGGATGCAGAAGCACTCCCCACTATTTGAGAAGCACTGCCCTAGTGGGTCATTAAAGCTTTTATCATCTTCACCTCCAGGTCAAACTTACTCTATACCAAATTTTGATCCAAATTCCATTTATATTGACTATGATTGTCCTTTTATAAGTAAGAAAGCAACAACTAAATGTTAAGAAATATTCTATTAAGAGATATGGTTTTTTCACCAGCTTGTGTATTTTATTGGTCCAGAATTTTCGAAAATATAAATTGGAAATGGACTTGGTTGCTCCCTAAAAAATACTTAATAAATAATAAAATAAAAGAAATTCTTATAAAATAATTCAGTGTGTATCCCAGTAAAACATTTTGATAAAAAGATATAAATGGGATTTGGATCCTATGTGTACTTTCTGTAAAAATAATGAAGAAACTCTTGTTCATCTTTTTTGGGATTTTAATTACACCAAAATATTCTGGAGAGATATGACAAATTATTTTCATCAAAAAAATGTAAATATTACTTTTACAGCTAAGGATAAACTGTTTGGGATGGACAAATGTAAACTTGTTAAAACAAAATTATTATACGTTGTTAACGTTTTTATTATTTACAGTAAATATCATATTCATACCTCCAAATATTCAGAGCACAAACCTAACCTTAAGATTTTATTATCCTCTATTAATATTTATATAGAATCTTTAAAAATTAGCTCAAATACCAAAGCCATTCAAATCTTAGATGCCCTTAAGGAAATAAAACCCTGGAGCAGCGATTGGATGTTAATATTGTAAAATAATTGTTCTATGTTCTATAAAGCCCTTTATTGTTGTAAATGTACCTGTTTGTAATTAAGAGTGTTATATGTTGTGTATGTTTGTTCTGTGTTTGCAATAAAAAAAAAAAATTTTAAAAAATGATTGGCTGCTGCAGCAGATTGCACTTTAGCTAACAGTGTCAGGAAAGCCTTCATCTTTATCTTCCTCTGTCAGTCTGTCTGGAGCCTCTGACCTCTGACCCCTGAGACTTCAGGAGTCAATCTCAAGGGTGGTACAGTGAAACTGGACCATAGAATAACTAAGTTTTTGCTGTGAAAACAGATTCTTGGGAATTTCCTTCAGCAGCTAGCCTGGTGAGCTAACGTAGCCGGCAAGCTAATTGTTGGTAGCAACTGCTAGCCAGCCGCATTAGCTCGCTAAACTAGCTAATTTCCTGCTATGCACATGTGCTTCACGACAGGGCAGGTGGCATGCTGAGCAAGAACTGACCAGGAAGGGATGTATAGGGTGCCATTAGTGCCTTTACATCATCAGAAACCAACATCAGTGGTTATTTAGGAACAAAATGGAGGTTCGTTTTATTTTCACCGTGTCATTCATTTGTTCATAAAGGTTCAGTTATAAATTAAACCGAGTCGCCTCAAAGTGGGTCAGAACCGGGCCGGATGGTTCTGACCCGCTGTCGGAACCGGGCCGGATGGTTCTGACCCGCTGTCGGAACCGGGCCGGATGGTTCTGACTTGCTGTCGGAATCGGGCCGGATGGTTCTGACCCGCTGTCGGAACCGGGCCGGGTCTCCAGTCTGCTCTGTGTTCTGGTTCCAGTGCACCGTGTGGGACTGGGACTCCAACGGGAAACACGATTACATCGGAGAGTTCGAGGCGTCCTTCAAGGAGATGAGAGGCGCCATCGACGGCCGGCAGGTGAGACCGCAACCTCCAGGTCAGAGGTCATCTGCTGCTGGAGCTCAGAAAAACACAGAACAAACTTCAGCTTGAAGCCCAGTGTGTGTGACTGATTCATTCACACACACACACACACACACACACACACACACACACACACACACACACACACACACACACACACACACACACACACACACACACACACTCTGAGGGTTGGCTGTAAATATGGGTTTATGTAATAATTACAGCAGGAACAGATCCGACCAATCATTCAGAAACAGAAATAAGTTCAGATCTTCTGGATGTTTCCTCCGGTCCGGCCAGTGGTTTCCATAGAAACATGACAGCATCCCTGAGCCGGAGAACGACAGGACTCCTTACCGGACCTGTTCAGACTGATGGATCCTGAAGTGGGCCGGCAGAATCCTGACTGCCGAACCTGTGGGGAGACAGGAGGTGACGGCCAGAGGAGCTGCCGCCACCGCCACGCCACCGCTACGCCACGCCACCGCCGCTACGCCACGCCACCGCTACACCACGCCACCGCTACGCCACGCCACCGCTACGCCACGCCACCGCTACGCCACCGCTACGCCACCGCTACGCCACCGCCGCTACACCACGCCACCGCTACGCCACGCCACCGCTACGCCACGCCACCGCTACGCCACGCCACCGCTACGCCACCGCCGCTACGCCACGCCACCGCTACGCCACGCCACCGCTACGCCACCGCCGCTACGCCACGCCACCGCTACGCCACGCCACCGCTACGCCACGCCACCGCCGCTACGCCACGCCACCGCTACGCCACCGCCGCTACGCCACGCCACCGCTACGCCACGCCACCGCTACGCCACCGCCGCTACGCCACGCCACCGCTACGCCACGCCACCGCTACGCCACCGCCGCTACGCCACGCCACCGCTACGCACGCCACCGCTACGCCACCGCCGCTACACCACGCCACGCCACCACCGCCACGCCGCCGCCACGCCACCGCCACCGCTACGCCACGCCACTGCTACGCCACCGCCGCTACGCCACCGCTCCACTGTTTATCTGCTTTCTGTCAGCTGGCCGTTTGCCTCTGAACTACAAATCCCTGGACCCGTTCCTCCATGTCAGAACGAAGCTGAAGCTGGATCCGATTGCAGCTTCCTAACCCTCCTGACTCAGGTCATGCTGGACAGCTGGCGGCGACCTCAGGGTGGTAACCGCTGCTGGATGAGGGGCGACGCTTCCCCATGTACCATGAATTCACAGTAAAACGACCTGAAGCTCGTGGTTCTGGGGGTGTGAATACTTTATTGACCGAATTGATTTCATAAATAATGTGAATGCAGTCAAACATCTGAACTGTTCGCCAGTGAAACATGAATCGCTTGTTCACACGGATCCATGCTGAAACAAAACGGGTCAAAGGTCCAGAGGAAAACCTTCCAGAGGTCTGACTGACGCTCCTGTTTCCTGTTTCCTGTTTCCTGTTCCAGGTCCAGTGGCCGTGCATAAATCCCAAATACAGAACCAAGAAGAAGAACTACAAGAACTCTGGGATCGTCATCCTGAACCAGTGCAAGGTGAATTCTGCTGCAGAGGTCCGGTTCTGTCACAGCACACCGGGCCGGAACCGCTCCGCCTGCTGACCCAAACAGAGCAGAACAGAACCATCAGAACCAGACCGAACAGAACCCAGAGGAGAGCTGGTTCTGTTCTCTTCAAGTCTGAGACTTTTGAATTTATTTCATTAATTTGGGTCAGAACCGGTGTCCAGTCCAGAACCTTTGGTCGTTCTGGTATCGGCTGCAGATCATATTTCTGGTTCTGAACAAAAAACATTTTTAGTTTTGCTGTTTCAGGTCTGAACTCTTCTTCTGCTCTTTTAATCATTCAGTATTTATTTTTCTGACCGTCTTCATCCCGATTAGAAACTCTTCGGCCGCGTTCGCCTGCTCTGATCGGGTCAAAGATCAGAGGGTCAGACGCCGTCTGATCAGCTGACGGCGAAACTTCAGTGATTCACAGCAGAGTTTCTGTTTCCTGTCTCAGATCATCAAGATGCATTCCTTCCTGGATTTCATCATGGGGGGCTGTCAGATACAGTTCACTGTAAGAACACACACACACACACTAACACACACACTAACACACACTAACACACACTAACACACTAACACACACTAACACACTAACACACACTAACACACACTAACACACACTAACACACTAACACACACACACACACTAACACACACTAACACACACACACACAATAACACACTAACACACACTAACACACACTAACACACACACACACACTAACACACACACTAACACACACACTAACACACCAACACACACTAACACACACACACACAATAACACACTAACACACACTAACACACACACTAACACACACTAACACACACACTAACACACACACTAAACACACACTAACACACACACTAACACACACACTAACACACACACACACACACACTAACACACTAACACACCAACACACACTAACACACACACTAACACACTAACACACCAACACACACTAACACACACACACACACACACCAACACACACTAACACACACACACACAATAACACACACACTAACACACACACACACACACACCAACACACACTAACACACACACACACAATAACACACACACTAACACACACTAACACACACTAACACACACACTAACACACACTAACACACACACTAACACACACACTAACACACTAACACACACTAACACACACTAACACACACACACACAATAACACACTAACACACACACACACAATAACACACTAACACACACTAACACACACTAACACACACACACACAATAACACACTAACACACACACACACACACTAACACACACCACACACACTAACACACACACACACACACTAACACACACACACACACTAACACACACACACACACTAACACACACACACAATAACACACTAACACACACTAACACACACTAACACACACACACACTAACACACTAACACACACACTAACACACTAACACACACACACACACTAACACACTAACACACACACTAACACACACTAACACACACTAACACACTAACACACTAACACACACTAACACACACTAACACACAACACACACTAACACACTAACACACACACACACACTAACACACACACACACAATAACACACTAACACACACTAACACACACTAACACACTAACACACACACTAACACACACTAACACACACTAACACACACACTAACACACACACACACACTAACACACACACACACACTAACACACTAACACACTAACACACACACTAACACACACACTAACACACACTAACACACACACTAACACACACACTAACACACACACACACACTAACACACACACACACTAACACACTAACACACACACTAACACACACACTAACACACACTAACACACACTAACACACACTAACACACACACTAACACACACACACACTAACACACACTAACACACACTAACACACACACTAACACACTAACACACACTAACACACACACACACACTAACACACTAACACACACACTAACACACACACTAACACACTAACACACACTAACACACACTAACACACACACTAACACACACTAACACACTAACACACACTAACACACACTAACACACACTAACACACACACTAACACACTAACACACACACTAACACACACACACACACTAACACACTAACACACACACTAACACACACTAACACACTAACACACACACTAACACACACACTAACACACTAACACACACTAACACACACTAACACACACTAACACACACACTAACACACACACTAACACACACTAACACACACTAACACACTAACACACACTAACACACACACTAACACACACACTAACACACACACACACTAACACACACACACTAACACACTAACACACACACACACACTAACACACACACTAACACACACACTAACACACACACACACACTAACACACACTAACACACACACACACACTAACACACACACACACTAACACACTAACACACACACACACACTAACACACACACACACAATAACACACTAACACACACTAACACACTAACACACACTAACACACACACTAACACACTAACACACACTAACACACACACTAACACACACACTAACACACACTAACACACACACACACAATAACACACTAACACACACTAACACACTAACACACACTAACACACACACTAACACACTAACACACACTAACACACACACTAACACACACACAAACACACACTAACACACACACACACAATAACACACTAACACACACTAACACACTAACACACACTAACACACACACTAACACACTAACACACACTAACACACACACTAACACACTAACACACTAACACACACTAACACACACTAACACACACACTAACACACACTAACACACACACTAACACACACTAACACACACACTAACACACACTAACACACACTAACACACTAAACACTAACACACACATCCGTGTGAACTACTGGTTCTACTGGTCCTACTGGTCCTACTGGTTCTACTGGTTCTACCAGTCCTACTGGTTCTACTGGCCCTACTGGTTCTACTGGCCCTACTGGTTCTACTGGCCCTACTGGTTCTACCAGCCCTACTGGTTCTACTGGCCCTACTGGTCCTACTGGTTCTACTGGCCCTACTGGTTCTACTGGTTCTACTGGTCCTACTGGTTCTACTGGTTCTACCAGTCCTACTGGTTCTACTGGCCCTACTGGTCCTACTGGTTCTACTGGTTCTACTGGTTCTACTGGCCCTACTGGTTCTACTGGTTCTACTGGTCCTACTGGTTCTACTGGCCCTACTGGTTCTACTGGTTCTACCAGTCCTACTGGTTCTGCTGGTCCTACTGGTTCTACTGGTCCTACTGGTTCTACTGGCCCTACTGGTTCTACTGGTTCTACCAGTCCTACTGGTTCTGCTGGTCCTACTGGTTCTGCTGGTCCTACTGGTTCTACTAGTTCTAGTGGTTCTGCTGGTTTCTAACTGCTCCAATGGAGCCAGCAGGGGTCCAGTTTCGTCTGCCTCTGATCAGACGGCGCCCGCCGGTTCGGTTCGGTTCGCCCGCCGGTTCGGTTCGGTTCGCCCGCCGGTTCGGTTCGGTTCGCCCGCCGGTTCGGTTCGGTTCGGTTCGGTTCGCGCCCGCCGGTAAAACCAAGAAAAGTGGTTTTGGGTTATTCAGCCTGTCATCATGGAAATGACATGTAAAACATGGAGTTCATGTTTCACATTTTCAGTTTTTATTCGTTCATCTGTAAATGTCACCATTTCAAACTAAATGTTTAGTGAGGAAGTTAAATATAAGGCTAAAGATTTAGCTTATGTTAATTAGCTTGTGGAAGTAGATTACCAAAATAAAAGCTTGATCTTCCAAACTCCTGATTTCTAACCTCTTCATCTCCGTTTCTTTTGTTGAACTTTCAGCTCAAACCAAAACGTGTTCAGTTTTAAAGCCTAACAGACGTTTGACGTCAGTAAACGTCACATACTAGCGATACATCCATCTCCTGATTGTTTATTTGTAGTTTTTATTTTGGCTCACCAGGGGTTCGGGGCAGCAGGGAGTTTTGGTGAATGAAAAACATAATTGAAATGACGGTTTTGGGACGGATCCACCCAGAGGAGCGGCGGAGGTTTTGGCCTGAAGTTTGTTTTCTTCTGTTTTGATTTGTGTTTGGAAAATCGGCCGGAAAAGAGACAAACTACATCAAGACAAAATGAAACTATTGAACGGAGTTTCTGATGGACCAGGGCGACAGAGGTCAGCTGCCCGTTTCTTTATCTACATCACTTATTGTTGGCCCTGCTCTCCCGTAACCAGTGAAAAGTAAAATAACAAATGAACGGTGAGGCAGCGACATAACACAAGACCCAGCTTTTATTTTGATAGTCCATTTCTGCTTATTGGCAGCAGAATTGAGATAAGTAAATATTGAGTTGGAAGCGTAACATCTAGCAGGTGTTGACAATAGATAACAGTGTTTTCACACAGATCATATGGAAGTAAATATGTGCCATCAGGATTTGAATAAAAAATGTCTCTGAACTTTCAACGTAAAAAAATTCAGTGATAAAAATTTCGTTGTAAAAAATTCAACGTCTAAAAATTCGCTGTTAAAATGGCAAGGTTACTTCAGGTCACAGACATGCGCAATGGACGTCAGATTCCAACACCCAGCCAATCACAAGACGCCACGTCATAGAGAAGAAATACCAGCATCACAGAGGCTGGCGACTATGGAGGCGAACGCTAACCCAAAGGTGAGTTTAATGCTTTCATATTTCTGTAGTACATTTCATTTTGCGCCTGAGGTTTGATACATTATCTTAAAGCTCGATTTAAAACACGGGTTTGGTCCGTTGTTAATCTTACAGCATGTAGCGCAGGCATATAACGTCTCGCTACCTCCTAGCATCCAGCCCCTCCTAGCCTCCTAGCCTCCAGCCCCTCCCCGCTGTCCCTCACCCAACTTCCCCCGTTTTATTTAAAAGAAAGAAACTTGGATCTTTAAAGAGAACTGATGGGTGGCGACTTTCTGGGTTGTTTGTATGTTGTCTTGGGTGAAAACTAAGAAGTGACTGAAACAGTGCTTGGGCCATTTACATTATATTCTTCAGGCAGTGATGGTGAGTGGTTGATAGCTGGTGCTAATGTCACAGGTGTCAAACTCCAGTCCTCCAGGGCCGCTGTCTTGCAGTTTTTAGATGTGCCACACTACAAAACGCTGGAATGAAATGGTTTAATTACCTCCTCCTTGTGTAGATCAGGTCTCCAGAGCCTTGCTAATGATCTAATTATTATATCCAGGTGTGCAGCAGAGGCTCATCTAAAGTTGCAGGGCAGCGGCCCTCCAGGACTGGACTTTGACACACCAGGCCTATGTATGTCCATTTAGGACACAAATAGTGAGTCATAAGCATTGACTTCAGCTACACAGAAATTGTCTTCCAAAGGAATTTGGCATGTTTTAACGCTTACTTTGTATTAAACACGTTTTTAAACAATTATTTTTTACCCTGATCTTACTTTGGTATTTGTTTTTGATGCACTAGCTCTTCAATTACCATATGGAATTAAAACTTTTTCCTGTAACTACATTAACTTATGTTTTTTTCTCTTAGACTGGTATAACATATGCGATGCTTCAAAGGCCATTTCTCGCTGTCCAGACCATCTCCTCCAAAAACCTGCAACGGAGAACCCCTGGCTGTTGAAGATGGACTTAAGAGATAGAAAAGACATGACTCTGCATACTCATATAATCATGTATATTATTTGTACTCTCAATTCCTCTAGTTTTGTCAAAATCACATATCTGATTTTGACAAAACTAGAGGAATTAGAATAACAATGTTCAGAGTAGATACTTCATTTGTCCTGTACTGTTTGTACAGGCAGTTTTAAATATGAAACTGAAATTGTTTTTATGCAAAATTTTTGAATGTACTTGCATGAGTTCATCTATGCTTGAAGTATTACAAAATAAATTACCTAAGACAAACTAACTTTCTGATTCTTATGATGCCAGAAATTTAAAGTACTACAACAATGGACAAATGTACCTATTAGCTTCCTTTTGAGTTAAGAAAAAAACAATCAAATTATAAATTTTAAACACTTTAGTTCTGTAACAACTTCCATAAAAGCACTAAAATTCACATTTATGGTAACATAATCAGCATTTTCCTTTACATTTTATAAATGTGAAGATTTCTGCTCTTCAAAATAAGTCATGCTTTGAATTTAATCAGACAAAATCCTGATTATGATTAGTTACCTATATACAGTCAGATGTTAAGCACAATTTATACAATTATTATTGTTGTGCTCCCTTTACTTGTTGTTCTTTAAATAGGACAGCCACCACGAGCATTCGGTAAAGAATGATAAAAACGTTTCAGGTCTTGAGTTCCTTTAAGAGATGAGAGTGGTCTACAAAATACAAAGGACAAACAAATAGAAGCTATTATTTTCGCTCATCACAAACGGCTATTACCAATTTGTCCAGTAGATGGCAGCAAATGATAACAAACTACAAATCACATTATCTTAACCTTAACTCTTTAAACTACTATAATGTATATGTTTAAGGTGTACAGATAAACAAATCTTGATTAAATAATGATTCAACTTACTTTTATTTATTACGCACTCCAATCTCTGAAACAACAGCTCTGAACGGCTTCCAAACATGACTTTCCAAGGAAAACTGAACATGTGCTCTGTCTACAACTAACTGTAGCTTGAGATAACAACAATGAACCAATCAGAGCGAAGCCCACCTAGATGACTCCCTGAGCTCTTAAAGTGACATACACACCGCCAAAATAAGTCCATTTTCAACAGCCACCCCCAAATTTGTTTACAAATTTGAATAACAGAAAATGGAAATCCAAACTACTCCTTCTTATCATCAGTCTCTGGAATGGCTGGAAGACGCACAAGTCGGGCCACACGTCTGATGTAAGTCTTGTCTTTAATCTGTATTTCAGCTGTTCGAACAGTTCCATCTGGTCCTTGTAGAAGTTTCACCACCTTTCCAACAGGCCATAGTGCTCTGGGTAGTTGTTTGTCAAGGATCATTACCACTGTTCCGAGTTGAAGGTTCTCTGTCTTAACTGACCATTTCTGACGTGACTGTAAAGTTGGCAAGTAACTTCTTATAAACTGATGCCAAAACTGTTCTGCAATCATCTGACTGCGCTTCCAGTGTTTCCTGGTCAACAGATCTGATTCAGGATAGATTACCTGAGGTAATGAAGCATCTCGCCGCCCCATAAGGAGGTAATTTGGTGTTACAGGATCCAAGTCTGCGATATCTGACGATATATAACCGAGTGGCTTGGAGTTTAGTACCCCCTCGACCTCAATGAGCACAGTTCTGAGAACTTCTTCAGTGACAGTCTGAGCTCCAAGGGATACTCTTAGTGCTGACTTGATTGATCGTACTTCACGTTCCCAAGCTCCCCCAAAATGAGGTGCACCAGGTGGGTTGAAACTGAACCTTATCTGTTGTTTGGAGAGGTGGTCTTGAATTGTAGGACACATCTTCTGGAAGGTTTCCTGTAGTTCTCGCTCACCCCCTTTGAAGTTTGTTCCACAATCAGAAAGTAATTCTGATGGTTTTCCTCGCCTTGATATGAAACGCCTGAAAGCCATGAGAAATGAATCAGAGGTCATGGTTGTGAGGATGTCAATATGAACTGCTCGCGTTGTGAGACACTTAAAGAGAATACCCCATCTTTTTTCATTTCTCCTGCCAATCTTCACAAGGAATGGTCCGAAACAATCAACTCCACATGAGTAAAAGGGTGGTTTTAACAGGCGTAACCTTGCTGGTGGGAGATCAGCCATCCGAGGGAGCACTGGTGTTGCACGCCATTTTTGACAGAGTGGACATTCTCGTTGAAGTCATTTAACTGTTTCCCTTCCTTTAATGACCCAGTAGGGTCTGCGAAGTTCAGAAAACACTCTTTCCTGCCCTGGGTGAAGGAGCTTATCATCAAACTGTTTAATGATAAGTTTAGTGACAGGATGGGTACCATCTAACAAAATGGGATGCTTTTCTTCTGTGTCCAGGTATTCACTATGTCGGAGACGTCCACCAACTCTGATTAGTTTGATCTCTGTGTCATACTCTGGAGCCAGTTTGACAAGTCTACTTGAAGGTGGCACAGTTTTTCCTCCTTGCAGCAGCTGATAATCATCTGGAAAACAGTCCATTTGAGTCTTCTGTAAAATTATCAACTCTGCATCTTTGTAGTCATCCACGGAGAGATGGTGTTGGGAAGGAGCCACCCCGTGAGCAGATGTTGCAGTGTGTTCGATGAGTTCTTGAAAGGAAGATACTTTGTCCACACCAGGTATAGAATTTGAAATCTGCATTATGGCTCCACAGAAGGCTGCGACCTTCAGTTCACACTCATCCACATCTTTCAGTTCAGGAGGATTAGGCCAGTGGTCTGGTGTAAGTAAGAGGAAAGCTGGGCCCTGACTCCATCTGTCTGAGTTGATAAGGGACTCCATAGATTTTCCTCGAGTGATGTCATCAGCCGGGTTATTTAGTGAATCTACATATCGCCAGATCATAAAACTGGTGAGTTCTTGGATCTCTGCCACTCTGGTTCTGACGAAAACTTTAAATCTGCATGAGTCTGACTGGATCCATTTTAGTACAGTTGTGGAGTCACACCAAAGTATGACTTGTTGCACAGGTATGGTCAACTCAGTGACTAGTAGCTTTGCCAATTGCGCACCCGTCAGAGCAGTGCACAGTTCCAGTCTTGGAATGCTCTGCTGCCACTTGGGAGCCACTCTGGATCTTGCCATCACAAAAGCTGATTCCATATTTCTGTCTGCTGTTTCTGTACGAAGGTATGCGACTGCGCCGTAAGCTTGTTCAGGTGCATCGCAGAATATGTGGAGAGCCTTGTTGCAGTCCTGTATATCTGTTTCAGGGCTATTGTAGCACCGTGGGATGGTTATTTGGGGGAGGTGTTCCAGCTCTCCTTCCCATTTGTACCATGCCTTAAGGAGGTCTTCAGGCAAATGAGGGTCATCCCACTCTCTGTGCTTGTCCCATAAGTGTCGAACGATAATCTTCGCTCTTGTGGTAAAAGGTACAATGAAACCTAGTGGATCGTACTGTTTTGCCAGAACTTTATAAATGTAGCGCATTGTTGGCTTTTTCTCTGGCACTACACGATATCTGTAACCCAGCTCATCTTTCTCACAATCCCAGCGCAGGCCGAGTGCCATTTCTTGCTGTTCCAGATTGTTTTGGGCCAACCATTGCTCATTGCTGCCACTTCTGGCTTCATGTGGAAGATGAGTTATAACTTCAGGGACATTACTTGCCCATTGTCTGAGCTCAAACCCTCCTGAAAGAAGAAGTGACTGAAGCCTGTCAACTAACTCCTTTGCCTTTTCCTTAGAAAGATGCAGAGTTCCTTAGAACTTCTATGTTGACAAGCAGTTGTCAACATAGAAGTTGTTCTCCACAACGCTCCTTACTTCTTCATCAAGTGTTGTATTCTCCTTTGTGTGTCTCTGTAATGCATGGACAGCACAGCATGGGCTACAGACAGTGCCGAATGGAAGTACTTGCCATTCAAACACATCAGGAGGTTGCATTATTTTCACATCCCGCCACAGAAATCTTAAAAGAGGTTTGTCCTCAGGTAGCAGGCGGACCTGATGGAACATTCCTTTAATGTCACTTGAAATGGCAACACTATGCTGTCTGAAGCGCAAAAGCACTCCCAAAAGCGTAGGGCCGAGGGTTGGTCCTGGCAACAGATAGTCATTCAGACTCTGGCCTTGGTGTTCAAATGAGCAGTTAAACACAATTCTGTGCTTCCCATTATGTTCCACCATGTGGTGTGGTATATACCACGCTTCCTTTGTTTGTGCAACATCATCTGGCTTTAACTTGGTAATGTAGCCTGCATCTTCCAACTTGGCTATTTCTTTATTGCAGATGTCTGCTCTGTTAACATCCTTCAGCAATTTCCTTTCTGTGCTTCTCAACAATGGCAAAACAGCTTCCTTAGCAGCATGTAATGTAGGCATATTAATGTTGCGAAGAAGCAGGGTTGCATACCTGTTAATGGTGTTGACAGTCACCTTTTGAGTTTTCTCCTCCAGAAGCATAACTGCTTGGTGATCTTGTTGTGATCGTGTAATCACCTTTTCATTTCTGAAGGGCAGCACATCCAATTGCCAGAGTTGTTGTACATTCTTCATCAGGTCAGAGTCTGTGGAGCATGTGGATGTGAAAAAGTATTGCACCTGTGTGGGAAGCTGCTCCTTTAACAAGCTTGTAGGACCCTGTAAAGTCCATCCCAGTTTGGTTTTAATAGCGGCAGGACCACCAGGGGGTCCAAGTCTTACAGGCTCGATTGGTGTGAT
The DNA here is from genome assembly GCF_027474105.1 of Poeciliopsis prolifica. Taxonomy (NCBI): domain Eukaryota; kingdom Metazoa; phylum Chordata; class Actinopteri; order Cyprinodontiformes; family Poeciliidae; genus Poeciliopsis; species Poeciliopsis prolifica. Next base: position 1,351,750 of record NW_026562438.1, on the reverse strand, counting down.
TAAATGTGGATAGTCTGAACCTATCAAGAGAGGCTTCACTTGCTGGAAAGAGGTGAGGGGTAGGTTCCTTAGGTGAGCATATTTACTTTGTAAAGTGGCAACTGGGTGTGAATGTTCCGCTAAGCCTAAGTGTTCTGCTGTAAAGGCTCTGGTTATTTCATACCTTTTGTTAGGATTCGAAGCTGGTGAGACTGTAAAGGAAACTGATTCACCTTGGACAACTCGAATGTCTTGCCTGATAGTCTTTAAGGCTAAATCCTCAACGTCACCATGGAGTTGAAGTTGCTGTGCTGCAGCAGACAGAAGAATGGTTCTTTTGGAACCATCATCTAAAATAGCAAATGTCTCCATATTATGGTTGCCATTTCGCAGGATGACTTTACTTATCTTGAGTAGTACATGGCTGGAAGCTGCTGGTCGGTCCACATATAAAACTTCACTAGATGAGTGTGGAGGAGTCTCCTCTTTTGCTGGTTTTGCATTTATTTCATGAAGGGCTTCCAAGTGTCTGCCATTGCATGTACTGCATCTAACTTTCAGCTTACACTGAGCAGCTTGATGATTCCTTCCACATTTCCAGCATTTTCTGTTACTCTGAATCCACACTTCTTTCTGTTCTTTAGTGAGGTTACTGAAGTTTGTACATTGATTCAGGAGATGTTGGTTGTTATTGCAATATGGGCAGTATAACTTAGATTTCTGACTGGCTGGAGATGACTCTGTGGAAACAGAACATGTCTGTGGAGGGACGGCAGCTGTGGTCCTAGGTCCTGTGCTGAGTAAAACAGTAGAGGACTTTGGGTGTGCTTGTTTCTCCTGACGCTCCCTCTGTTTGTATGGTCTCTCTCTGGAACCTGACATTACTATTTCACTTTCTTGCACCTGGACTTCAACTTCCAACCAGTCTGAGAAATCATACAATGTTGGTACTTGAATGTGCTGAGAAAGAGCATAGCGACGAAAATTAGTCCTTAACTCATGTGGTAATTTTGATGTGAGTCGAGTGACATGGGAACCACAAGTCAGTTCGATTCGTCCATTTTGTCCCAGTTGGTCCAGCATTCCAACAAGGGCTCGCACTTTTAGAGCAAATCTGCGAAATGATGCAGTATCACTGTCTCTGATATTAGCGCCATCCATTAACTCGGCAATCCTCTTTAAAGCGAGCTGATGAGGCTGTCCGTATTGTGCTGTGAGTGCCGCCATGGTGTCACTATAGGGAAAGACTGAGCTGCTGTAAGAATCTGCAATGAGTAATGCATCCTCTAGCTTGAGGTGGTCAACCAATATTTGATACTTAAACCGTTCTGTAGCATCACTTGGTAGAAGATTGTCCAGAGCTATTTTAAGTCTGGAGAATTATCTGGGATCATCATGTATGAAAGGTGGGATTGTAGGCTTCGGTCCCCTGTAGATCTTCTCCTGATCTTCTGGTCTTGGTACAAAATCTTGTGGTTGCTGATGTCGATGCTGAGGATGAAGAATTTTACCTGTAGCAGGGGGATACTGCACTGCATGATAGTGAGATGGCCGTAAGTATTCTGGATAAGACTGGTACTGCGGTGGCCGTGCATCAACATATGGGAATGAAGGTCCTCCTTCTCTTACATCCATCCTTCGCACATCATTACATGCATCTTGTACATCATCATTCATCACTGAAGCCGACCTAAAATAGGAGTAATGAGAGGGAGACGAGCGTTGTCTTACCGCTGGGGGTGGGTCTTGAAAGGGTAAAACCTCCGCTTCTTTGTCTGCTTGACCAATGTTTGTCTTTGAATATTCCAATTGGGAAATAGCTTCTGACTCTGATCCAGATGTACATGGAGAATCCTGAAGGTCTAAATCTTCAACTGACTTAGCTCTAACTGAATGTTGCTTTTCCTGCTGGACTTTGGGTTCAGGAGGCAGGGTTATCTGCAGCTTGCTTACTGCTTCGGTGAGCTTTAACATGTTCTCCTGCGTCTGACGGTTTTCTTGTCGGATTTCCCTAACTACTGTAAAGACCATCTCGTCTCTTGTTTGTTCAGTGAAGGCTGGTGTCATATTTTCACCTTCCAAAGCTTTGTATGGGGAGGGGTGTCATCCTGGCAGATCCCTCATGAAATTGCTGATGGCCACTTATGTAAGGTTGAGTGTTGATAGGTGTCCTTGCTTTAATCACTCCATGTCCAACAGCTTCGTATTTCCACCATAAGAAGGTGCTCTATTCTGCTGACCAGTATACTCCACATAGAATTCGTCTAGGTAAGGTGGCCGACGTACTTGCCGTCTGGGTCTAACCTGGTCGTCCATCATGGTCTGAGGAAAGGTCCAAGACATGCTCTCTTCGTGGCAACTGTCGCTCCGGCTCGAAGGACCATTTAATGTTGTTGCTCCCTTTACTTGTTGTTCTTTAAATAGGACAGCCACCACGAGCATTCGGTAAGGAATGATAAAAACGTTTCGATTGGCCGAAACGTTTTCGGCCAATCCTTTAATAGAGTTCCTTTAATAGAGATGAGAGTGGTCTACAAAATACAAAGGACAAAAAATAGAAGCTATTATTTTCGCTCATCACAAACGGCTATTACCAATTTGTCCAGTAGATGGCAGCAAATGATAACAAACAACTACAAATCACATTATCTTAACCTTACTCTTTAAACTACTATATGTATATGTTAAGGTGTACAGATAACAAATCTTGATTAAATAATGATTCAACTTACTTTTATTTATTACGCACTCCAATCTCTGAAACAACAGCTCTGAACGGCTTCCAAACATGACTTTCCAAGGAAAACTGAACATGTGCTCTGTCTACAACTAACTGTAGCTTGAGATAACAACAATGAACCAATCAGAGCGAAGCCCACCTAGATGACTCCCTGAGCTCTTAAAGTGACATACACACCGCCAAAATAAGTCCATTTTCAACAATTATACACAGAATTTAACTTGATTGAACATAATTACAAAAAGGTAACGTGAATAATAATTAAATTCAAAGCATGATTCATTTTGAAGAGCAGAAGTCTTATTTTGAAGACAACTTTCACATAGTAAAAAACTGCTCACAAAACTGAACTGCAGCAATATAAATGTCACATTCAGAAGACGGTGATGTGGCTTTTGGGTTTACTGCATTTCTTTAGGCTGCCATTTGTTCATCAGTCAGTTGCAAATTAGAGTTTGGTACTGTGACGTTTGACCCGTGAAGAGGAACCCGCTGTCCTTCCATACAATTTCTGGAATTTGTACACCCTGGAAAACACAAAGATTTTCCATTAATACAACAAAAATGACAAATTTTAGCATAGCTCAAACATTCTTTGTCACCAAAAATATATTGTGGAGATACAAAATAGTGGGAATTTTAATTGCACCCGAGTCTTCTATAGACTAATATTGACGACTCAGGTACAATTAATAAAATTCTGTCGAAATTTTATGTAAATGCAATATTGCATATAATAAAACAAACACTTTTATCACCTCCTCTGTAAATTTCAAAAATATTTCTCCTTAGACTGGGACATTTTTTTGTGTGTAGCATATTTAATATACAAAACATTTTAAATTATGTTAAATTATGATATTTAATCTAAAATTAGTTAGCTGACATACTTAGAAGCATGTTTTCTTCAAAATGAGTTAAAATGAACTGAGCAAACAAAGGGGATTGTTTATAGTGTTACTAGGTAACAGGACAACGTTTTGTAGCAATTAATATTCTATATCAATACTCGTCAGATAAGAAAAGCAGTATTTTGGATGATGTTATAATGACAATAAATTTATTGCTTCATTCATAAGTGAATTCTTCCGTACTTTACGAAAAGGATGGCAATCTTACTGTGCTCTTCTCCCGTTAAAATTGTAGAAACTATATCAAACACAAGTAAATCTACAGTTTGGTAGGTAACTAGTATTTTTTATAATGTCGTAATGACAATAAATTCATTAATTCATTCATAAATGAAGTCACATTAACAGTACAGTAGCTGAACAGAATAGTTAATGTCGGAAGTGTTCACAGCCCCTCCTTGAAGCACACAAGGCAGCCATATTAACTTATTGCATTAGTTAATATGTAATAACTAATGTTGCTTTCATTCATCCTCATTGACACTGCTCAGCCTGGGATGCGTGTCTTCTATCTGAAGCCTGTATGTATCTTTGCTAGGCCATGGTGGAGAGCGGTAGCATCTCCTGAAAAATTTGGACTTTACTAAGACCGCCTGTCTCAGTCTCACCCAAGACAAGATACAAACAACCACCCATCAGTTCTCTTTAAAGATCCAAGTTTCTTTCTTTTTTAAATAAAACGGGGGAAGTTGGGTGAGGGACAGCGGGGAGGGGCTGGAGGCTGGGAGGGGCTGGATGCTAGGAGGTAGCGAGACGTTATATGCCTGCGCTACATGCTGTAAGATTAACAACGGACCAAACCAAACCCGTGTTTTAAATCGAGCTTTAAGATAATGTATCAAACCTCAGGCGCAAAATGAAATGTACTACAGAAATATGAAAGCATTAAACTCACCTTTGGGTTAGCGTTCGCCTCCATAGTCGCCAGCCTCTGTGATGCTGGTATTTCTTCTCTATGACGTGGCGTCTTGTGATTGGCTGGGTGTTGGAATCTGACGTCCATTGCGCATGTCTGTGACCTGAAGTAACCTTGCCATTTTTAACAGCGAATTTTTAGACTTGAATTTGAGACAGCGAATTTTTAGACGCTGATTTTTTTTTACAGCGAATTTTTAGACGTTGAATTTTTAACAGCAAATTTTTTATCACTAAATTTTTATACGTTGAAAATTCAGAGGCATTTTTTATTCAAATCCTCATGGCACATATTTACTTCCAGAGATCACATGCAGTAAAGGAAATGTTAGGAAACGCCCCCTGTAGGCCAACAGAGAGAATTACAAACTGCAGTTTGACGCCATTTTGCTCTGCTAGCTCCACACGGTAGCATGTTGTTGATTGTTCTGTAGCGGGTATCCTGCCACTCCCCCTGGAATCACTTGGCTCCTCTGCACCGCTCGAAAACATCCTTGTAGGTGCATCAACTCACCCATGTAACACACAAGACACAGGAGACACCATCAACATCAACCGGCAACCACACTGCTCTGCTCTGCCCGAACACTCAGGAGGGAGAAGGGAGGAGGCTCCGCCTTTATTACTTAGCGTAACCTTCCGCTTAACAAAATAGTGCCAACATAAACACAGTAGTGGCAAACATCATATTCAACACCCCCACTTGATGGTGCCACACATTCTAACCACAACACTATTTTCCAAACATGTAAGAACAAAATTTTTCAATTTTGCCTTTTGTGGCAGACTTTGTGAACACATCTGCAACCATGTTTTCTGTTGGACAATAAACCAAAATAACTTTTCCCTGTGAAACATTTGACCTTATGAAGTGGTATTTAATGTCCACGTGCTTGCTCCTCTGGCGATACACGGGGTTCTTTGCAAGGCGTATTGTCCCTTGGTTATCTTCAAACACCTTTGCTGTTTGCTCAAAACTGTGGTCCATGTCCCGTAGTAGTTGGGATAGGTAGAGCGCTTCTTGGATGGTAGCTGCCAATGCTACATACTCAGCCTCACATGTCGACAGTGAAACTGTTTGCTGTTTCTTTGTTTTCCATGAAACAATAGCTCCACTTGGACTTAGGCTGAAGCAATAGCCTGTAGTGCTCTTCCTGTCAAGAACATCGTTGGCCCAATCGGCATCAGAGTATCCCATCAACTCTAATTTCGTGTTACACTTGTTATAACACAATTCATAGTCCTTAGTCCCTTGTAAGTACCTGTACACATGTTTCAAAGCTGTCATGTGTTTTTCTCTGGGATCAGACATATGTTGTGACAGTCTGCTCACAATCCAGCTTATATCAGGTCTAGTACAGGTCATGATGTAGATGAGGCTGCCCAGCATTTCCCTGTATTTTCTCTGATCAGTTTGTTCTCCTTCTGGAACTAGATCACATTTGATTTCACTAGGTGTGGCTCTGGGTTTACACTCTGCCATACCAAACCTTTCCAGTATCTTCTCAATGTATCTGGACTGGTTCATTTTGATGAGACCTTCTTTTTGTGTGAAATCAATCCCGATAAAATGTGCGAGATTGCCAAGATCTTTCATTTTAAACATACTTTTCAGTTTATCTTTGATCTCTTTTAGACACATCTCATTGCTTGCAGCCACAACTATATCATCATCAACCCACACTAACAAAATCACTTTTCCTCTGTCAGAAAAATTTGTGTAAATACAATGGTCAGCTTGGCTCTGTACAAACTTATTCGACATCAAGAACTCATGAAGCATCATTTCCAGTTCCTCCCAGATTGTTTGAGTCCATAGATAGATTTGTTCAACTTACACACGTTTTTCACTACTCTCTGATTTAACCTGGAAACCTTCAGGTTGATCCATGTATATTTCATGGTCAATGGGTGCATGTAAGTATGCTGCCTTAACGTCCATCTGGTCCAGTGTAAGGTCATGTTGTGCAGCTAGTTGCATCAACACACGCAGTGACGTCACTTTTGCAGTTGGAGAAAATGTCTCTGAATAGTCAAGTCCTTCTACCTGGCTGTATCCCTTTGCTACATACCTAGCTTTATATGTCTCATTTCCTTTATCATCCTCCTTGAGAGCATATACCCACCTTCCCCCCACTGTCTGTCTACCCTCTGGTAATGGTACAAGTGAGAAGGTGTTGTTCTCTTTAAATGAGATCATCTCATCTTTCATTGCCTTTTTCCACATTTCAGATTTTGGTGATGTTAAAGCCTCTCTATAGTCTGTGGTAGCCCAACTGTAGCTCTGTAACAGTAGTCAATGGTCAAGTCACTGTTCTGAACTGCACATTCATAGTCCTCCAAGTATTTAGGTTTCTTTCTGACTCTACCTGTGGTACGTGGAGTCTGTGAGTCCGTAGTTGGACCTGTGTCCATTTTTGAGTCTTTCTCAATGTCTGTGACTGCCTGTCCTGTTTCTTCATTCAGTGGTTGACTAGCTTGACTAGGTGTAACCACCCACTCTACGTAGTGTTCCTCTGGCTGGTCCCAGTCAGTCTGTGTCTGCCTCTCAGTTGTTCTCTTTTCTATGAAATGGATCAGTCTGTGTTTCTGAACCTTGTTTGTCTCTGGAAAATAAACCAAATAAGCAGGCGAATGACGATCAAAACCGACAAAAATTTCTGTTTTGCCCTTAGAATCAAGTTTCTTTCTGTTTTGTTCATACACCATACATTTGGAACCAAACTTTTTCATTTTTGACAGATCTGGCCTCTTTCATGTAAAAAGGAAATAAGGTGTTTCCCCTGTTCTCTTACAGTAACACCTGTTCCTTATGACTGTAGCTGTCCTGGCTGCGCAAGGCCAAAGCTCTTTGGGTAAACCTGACTCAATCAGCATGCATCGGACCATCTCAAATAATGTGCGCCAATATCTCTCTGCAGTCCCATTTTGATGGGGAGAGTAAGGTGCTGACCTCTCATGCTTTATAGCATTGTCCCTCAACAAAGACTGGTACTCCTCTGACACAAATTCTGTTCCATTGTCAGATCTGAGGCGTTTCACTTTACCGTAAGGCGCTGTATCTGCTAAGAACTGCTTAGTTGCCTCAACTGCCTTGTTTTTGTTCCTAAGAAAGTACACATGAGTGGTACCAGAAAAATCATCAGTGAAAGTGATAGCATATTTATAGCCTTCAAATGACTCTGGTGAAATAGGCCCACCCAGGTCTGTATGCACTAGCTCTAATGGCTCTTTGGCCCTCACATCACTTTGTCTGTTCCTGCTTTGTGAAAACTTACCCTCTAGACAAATTTCACATTGGTTGGGTCTGGATGCTTTGTCTTTGATTTTCATACCATTTACAACTGTTTCAAGTTTCACAATATCATCATAGTTGCAATGACCCATTATCTCATGCCATGTTTTTAAATCCAAAGATACATTGGCTGAATCCACACCTTTTACATTTTTCTCTGTGACAATGTCCAAATAGTACAACCTGTCTTGTACCTTCATTTTACACGTTGTGCCATCAGGAAGAATCATTTTGTTGTTATTCTTCTCAAAGTTGAATCTTGCGCCCTTCGAAGTTGCTGCATCCACAGACAGGATGTTTTGTGGATACCCTGGAATCAGGAGGGCATTCGTGAGCTTAACACTCACAACTTTCCCGTCATGGTCAGTCAACTTGATCTTTGCATCTCCTTTCTTCTGGACACTTCTGGTGATTCGTGTCCCATCTGCCAGCTGCATGACGTGGTTCTTGGGTTGGAAAGTCTCATCAAATTTGATGAAAACACTCTCGTCAGTCATGATGTGGGCAGAAGCACCGCTGTCCACCAGTAGATCTTGCTGCTGCGTGTTGTGATGTTGCCACTCACTGGACCGAAGCACAAACGTTCCTTCTTCACCAGTGGTACTATGCTTGTCCTCAGCATTAACAGTTCGTTGTCCTGTGTCTGTAACGGCGGCCATCTTGTTGCTGTTTTGCGCATTGTTCCCTCTGCGCTTTTTCTTCTCTTTGTTCCAGCAGTCTTTTGCCTTATGCCCTATTTTCTCACAAATAAAGCATTCACCGTTGAAATACTTCTTCTCTTTAATCTTAGGTTTAGACGCCTTGTAATCTGCAGCCATTACTTCGTCTGTTCGGGGCCTGTTACGGTAGCACAGTGAGCATTCAAAGCTCCTCAGCCTCGCCTTGAACTCGTTGAAACTCAGCGTTTCCCTTGTTTGAGTGACATGCACCGAAAATGGGTTGTAATCATCCGTGAGACCTTTTAACACCATCGCCGTCAGGAGTGCATCACTTAGAGTCTCTTTAGCTCTGTTTAATGCGGCCACTATCTTTTCAATACGGCCGAGACAGTCTGCTAAAGCTTCCCCGTCAGCCATTAGCACATTGGTTAGCTCCGTGTACAGCCCGACAATTCGCGGTTTTTCTTCTGACTCAAAATGGCGTCTCAATATTTCTAGGCTTTTCTTGCCGTCATCTGGCGCTTCATAGAGGATTAGCATTAGCGTCTTGTCGTCCAAACAACCACACAGTTCGGCATATGCTAGTTCGTTTTTCCTACAGATCTCCGTAGCGTCTTGTACTCCAGCTCCCGTTGTGAGCTCTCTTCCCAGGATAGCATCTTTTAGACCGATGGTTTTTAAGTATGCTAAAAACCTTGCTTCCCAGATGTGGTAGCGGGCTTCGTCTCCGTCAAACCGCGGCGGCAATCCCCTTCCGTGTACTGCCATACTCGGAACTTGCCTGGGCCCATAACCTGTTGATTGTTCTGTAGCGGGTATCCCGCCACTCCCCCTGGAATCACTTGGCTCCTCTGCACCGCTGGAAAACATCCTTGTAGGTGCATCAACTCACCCATGTAACACACAAGACACAGGAGACACCATCAACATCAACCGGCAACTGCCCTGCTCTGCCCGAACACTCAGGGAGGAGAGGGAGGCTCCGCCTTTATTACTTAGCGTAACCTTCCGCTTAACAAAATAGTGCCAACATAAACACAGTAGTGGCAAACATCATATTCAACACATGTCAGCTGCACCAGCTGCATTTTAATGCATTCATGGATTCATGTCAGCATGAATTCTGCGCACAGTGAGCCAGTTAAATGTTGAGCTCCAAGCTAAATAATTACATGTTAGCTTAATGTGGCCCTGAATATTTAGCTAGCTCAGAAATATGGCTAACTTGGCTAACATGACGATTATGAATGGATGAATAACATGGTGAAAAAGTGGAGCTCAGGATACAGAACTGATAACTTTGTAACTTTACAAATGGTGGCTAAGGACCGGAACCAGGACTGGGACCAGAACCAGAACTGGAACCGGAACCGGAACCAGAACCAGAACCAGAACCAGCTGTTTTATGACAGGAAGCAGCAGCTTCCTGTCATCTCCAGAGGAAACTTCCTGTTTTTCTCTGTGACTGACGCTTTCTTCCTGATCGTCATGAAAACGTCTCCCCGGTGGGTAGCCTCTGATTGGCCGTTTCCTCTGCAGGTGGCCATCGACTTCACGGCGTCCAACGGCGACCCCCGGAACAGCTGCTCCCTGCACTACATCCACCCTTCCAGCCCAACGAGTACCTGAAGGCGCTGGTGGCCGTGGGCGAGATCTGCCAGGACTACGACAGGTGGGTCAGAACCGGCGCCACACACGCACGCTCGGCGCCACACACGCACGCTCGGCGCCACACACGCACGCTCGGCGCCACACACGCTCGGCTCTTAACATCCTGAAATAATCTGATGGTTCATTTCTACTCATTAGCTTGAAAAGTTATCAGTTCATCTCAACCCAACGCAATGCGACGACTCCTGATGTGCTAAAAGGACTTAGCCGTCACCAAAGATATGCTAATCTAAAGTAGCATCTCAATGCTAACATGTAGCATTGAGATGCTAATGCTGATGTTAGCGTCCACAGACCATATTTCTAAAGAAGCTCCATGAATGATCAGACAAACTGCAAAGATGAACTTTGCTCCAATCTGTGAAGAAGCTGAAGATTAAAAACTATAAATGTCTTTGACGTTGACCTCATATTATTATATTTTAGAAATTATTTGACTTCATTCATTTTTATTTATCCTCAGAAACTTGAGAAGAAACTCCAGATGTTGGAAATAGAAACATGACTAACTCAAATTCTGATGGACTTTTGTCCTGAACAGGAAGTAGCCTCCCCTCAGCCAATCAGAGTGTTTCTCTGTCTCCTCTCTCTGCAGTGATAAAATGTTCCCAGCGTTTGGCTTCGGAGCCCGGATCCCTCCAGACTTCAAGGTAACGTCCCGCCCGGCCATCCCAGCATGCACTCTGCTCTGAGACGTAGCTGCTGGATTTCAAGTAGCGCCCCCTCCTGACCTCTTTTCCCTGATCAGTTTCTGATTAGCAAGAAACTGATCTGCTCCGCTTTGGGTCCAGGTCATTACTGCAGATCTGAATGATCAGAACCAATAAACCCACAGCTGATGATGATGATGATGAAGAAGAAAGAGAGCTCTCATCTTCCTCTCTTGTTCAATCAAAAATCAAACGCAACTTCCTGTTTCCTGCAGATTTCCCACGACTTCGCTGTGAATTTCAACAAGGACAACCCGGAGTGTGCAGGTAGGTTCTGCTCTCCGATTGGTCCAAACGAGAGGAGCGGTTCTGCTCTCCGATTGGTCCAAACGAGAGGAGCGGTTCTGCTCTCCACTAAACTAAATTCTGCCCATAAACAAATTTTTTCCCACGAAAAAAATTAAATAATCGAACACCAAATTAAAATCCTGTTCTTAAAACTAAATTCTGATCTGATTCTTCATTCATTCAAGTTTGTGTTGCCATTATAACATGCTCTTAACTGAAGTGAGTATTTCAGAAAGAGAAGAAGAAGAAGAAGAGTTGCCACGTCCTTCCTCTCCTCTCTGACTAGTGATCAGATTGATCAGTGGCGGCTTTGATCCGCTGATGGATCTGTCTGCTGACCTCCAGCAGGAAGTTCCCTTTTCTCCAAGACAGTAGCGCAAAGTGATCTCCATAAGTGACTGTAGTGGATTTGAAGTAGCAACAGGTTACTGACATCACTGCGCATCAGAAACTCATTCTGAAGCCAACTTCAGTTTCCTGTCATAGAGCATGTTGATCACAGTGAGCTGGCAAAAGTCACTTCAATGCATATAACGGGTGGCGGTTACAGTCATTTTTCTTGGTAAGTTTTCTTAGCATGCTAGTTATTATCCTATTTTAGGCTAATGCTAGCCTTTGTTGAAATAGAATTTTAAAGTAGCACAATAGTACACAGGCTAACTTTTACGTTAAGATAAACTTAGATACAAATCCAAACTGGGACAACTGGTGACTCTCTGAAGTTACATAAATTTCTAATCAGAAAGCAGTCTTATACTCCTTAAGGAGCGTTTCAGACAGGGAGTGTATTGGCTATCAGGGCAATAAATTCTTTATTCAGGGTTGAATAGTTCAGGCAAACATTAAAAACTATAGAAGTCTGTTACAACATATAATCAAACATATTAATATATTTGCATGTTTTTAATTAGTTTGTTTTAGATCCAAACTTATAGGTAGTATTAAGCAATAGATTTTGTGCGAGTTTGTTTAAAAAACACCAACTGGTTTCTTGTGGAATCATTTGAGGCAGAAAACTAAAACAGACAGAGGTCGTAAATTTAGCTCAGGAGAGTTGCAGGAGACGCCTGGTACGGCAGAGACCCAGTTGGACGATCCATATATCTGCCTTTGGGCTCTTTAGCAGGAGGTAATAAAATTAACATTAAGACAGCCCACACAAAGGAAAACACACCTCCTAATGCATATATTTAAATGAGGAGAATACACATTATTATAAAATGGTTTGTTTTACAGCAGAAGTTCAAATCTCTTTGTGCTGAGTGAAGATTTCCAAAAAATGCATTTTTTGTTTGTTTGTTTCTGTTTCCCTTTCAACTCAGGTAATTCTATGTTTGTCATGTGTTGGACTTTTTGATAATCCGGGTGTAATGCTGTTGTAACATTCTGTATTGCTTTGAATTCTTTTGGATAAAACTCTGGAAATATCTGAAGTCAGCTGTCGTATGATTGCTCTTCCTCACTGCGCATATTGAGGCACAAGAATTCGAGATCAGAGGAATGAATTAACAAGCTAAACCAAGTTATTCCTCTTTAATTCTTAACACCTTCCAGCGGGTGACCAGCTTACGCATGCTAGTTGTTAGCATACTTAATGCTAGCATTAGTGAGGAGGCTTCTTTTCCAGTGCCAGCCTGTCATTCATCATGACTCAGATCAGTAGCCAGCTGGAGCATGGACTCGGCCTCCTGCTACTAGGAAGTAGCCAGTGCTGGATGGACAGTTGTCTTAATTTTGCTGCTGATCTTGCGCCATAAACAACAAGAACACGAGCTTCACTATTTAAAAGTTTAGTTGCATTTTTCTCTTCATGTGCAGAAAGTTCTCAGAAGTAAAATGATAAATTTTCACTTCTAAAATATTTAGCATTTTAACAAGTGAAGTTATTGGACTGACTGACTCATTTAAGGAGTTCCTTTTGGACCTGCTCAGGTATCCAGGGTGTGGTGGAGGCGTACCAGGCCTGCCTACCCAAGCTGCAGCTCTACGGCCCCACAAACATCGCCCCCATCATCCAGAAGGTTGCCAAGTCCGCCTCGCAGGAGGTCCACACCAAAGAGGCCATGGTGAGACGTTGGCTTCAGGAACCTCTGGTTTCCTCCCATCTGAACTGACCTGCACTTCCTGCTCCAGCAATACTTCATTCTGCTGATCCTGACTGACGGCGTCATCACCGACATGGCCGACACCAGAGAGGCCATCGTCCAGGCCTCCCATCTTCCGATGTCCATCATCATCGTCGGGATTGGGAACGCTGACTTCGGTGACATGCAGATGCTGGATGGGGATGACGGGATCCTGCGGTCGCCCAAAGGAGAACCCGTCCTCCGGGACATCGTCCAGTTTGTCCCCTTCAGCAACTTCAAACATGTGAGTTTCAGAAAACCAGAGAATATTCATAAAAACTCATTATGCCCATTCTTTGTCCTTATTGCTCAGTTCCAGACACGTTAGAGCACCTCTTGAACTGAGGAAGTTTTGTTTCTGGAAAACCGACTCATCTTTGAAACAGGGTCAGGAGTTCATATCAAACAACATTTTGTTTCCTCTTGTCCTCTCCAGGCGTCTCCGGCTGCTCTGGCTAAGAGCGTGTTAGCAGAAGTGCCCAACCAGGTGGTTGACTACTACAACAGCAAGGGCATCAAGCCCAAAGTGCCCAGTGAATACCCGTCTTCCAGGCCATTCGGCCCCTGAACTGCATCACCACAGCAGACCAACCTCACTAAATGTTTACTGTCTTGTGTTTTTTGTCAAAGCGGATGCTAAAGATGATGCACACAGTATTTACCCATGAGGCATTGGGGTCACCTATCCTTGAACCAGTTGGCCTTCACAGTTTTGTCATGGGGGACCAAGTCTAGGAACCACTTGGTTCCTGTTTTGCTGCTGCCAGTTTAGTACTTTAAATGATGTCATCAACTGAAACATTTGCTGCCTTTCATATCCAATAACAATTCCCAATGGCAAGCCCCTTAAGCGGCACTCGTCTTCCTCTCTGGATGAAGGTGAAGATGCTGCTGTTCTCCTGGTAACTGCTGAAGATCATAAGACCTGTAGATCCAAAGTCCATCTGATCCCCCCTAGATAGGCGTCTGAAAGGTTCAGTCAACATTTCCATTGATCATTTATTTGTTGAAACGAAACCTTGAGAGGTTTTGACATCCCAGAACTAAGAACATAGTTGAACAAAGAATAGGCAGTTGGACCTCCAGAAGGAGCAGTTTGGTTTCCGTCTGGCCAGGGAACACTGGACCAGCTCTACATCCTCCGCAGGGTGCACAAGGGCTTATGGGAGTTTGCCCAACTGGCCCACATTTGTTTGAGCTCAAGAAGGCTTTCAACCATGTCCCTCACGGGTACCTGTAGGAGTCCTCCATGAGTATCCAGGGACCTTCATTAGGGATTCTCTGCACAGGCGTCACTGACACTAAGCTGTTTCTGGTGCATGTTGAACTCCGGTGAAGCTGCCGTTTATCACCAGTCCTGTTCATGAAGGGCCTGACATGTAGGAGGCGATCTCGCTCCCTCTCCATTTATTTCCTGTGGGACTTGCGCAATGAGGCAACAATCACTTGCATTCGTCCAGAAAAATTTGTGGCTGGGAAACAAGTTGACATATACACCCGGCACGTTGCTAGTGTTGCTGTCATATTCCTCACATTGAGCCCATAACTTATATGGACAGGATTTACAGGCGTAGCCGAGTGCCGAGAAGGCTGAGTTTGTTAATCTGTGGATTGTTTTATACGAATGATGTGGCTCTGCTGGCTTTTTCTGGCCTAGAGCTACAGAATTCACTAGGACGATTCACAGCCAAGTGTCAGACACCTGGAAGTCTGAGACGATGGCCGGGCCGCTTTGGCCTCTCCGGGTTGGAGGGACGTTCCTCCCTCAAGTGGAGGAGTTCATCCATCTTGTGGTCTTGTTCATTAGTAAAGGGAGGATGGATAAGGAGATTGATAGACATGCGATGTGGACACTGCATGGGTCCACTGCGGTGAGGAGAGAGCGGAGTCAGAAAGCAAGACTTTCAATGTGCCGGTTGGTCTACGGACCATCCTTGACTGCACGGTTGGAGAAATCCTGCCTCTTCTTTACTTACAAGTCATCACAATGACCAGAAAGTCAAACAGTCCTCAGAGTTTTGCTGGGTTTTTGCCGGTCCGGTGGAAGCTGATGGCAGAAGCTGTGAGAGGTCAGAGGTTTCAGAAATGACATGTTGGGTACTTGTAGTGTCTTGTCTGATGGATTTGACCAGAATCAGAACTGGACCTTGACATCAGTGGACTTTCAGAGGACGTTCCTGCAGGATCGTTGGATGGTTGAGCTGTTTCTATGGTCAGGAGGTCATGACACCACCCACTTCCTTTGAGCTAGCTGGCCATGCCACTTGTGCAGGAAGTCATTGACCACAAGGTGTCACGCTCCGCTACAATTAATGTCACTATGTTGGTCCTGAAACTGTGGAAAACAACCTCTGAGCATCTTCACATGAACCATACAGGCTTCACCAGCTGAGAAGGTCTTTGCAGACAGCAGCTGGTAGAACCTGCCTCTCCTTGAGAGGTTCACAGGTGACCCCGTCTCACCTGCTCCATCTGATTCTCCTTGTTGGATCACTGCCTGTTGCTGGTTGACGTCCTCCACCTTCAGAAGAAGGAGCTCAGAGCAGATCCCACCTGAACCTGTGTGGCACTACCTCACACCTCACCACAGTGTCTCTGTCCTCACGTCCTCATCCAGGACTTCAGTTCCTGTCTTGGTTCTTTCTCTGTTCTCTGTGGATCCACAAGGACAGAGCAAATCCTTTGGAGCTTCTCTAAGGTTCTTCAGATTTTCACCACCAGAAAGCTGTAGAGCTTTTCCAGGGAGGTTCAGTCAGCCGGTAATTTGCACAGTGTAGCTGGATTAGCTCAGCGTGAATCAGGAAGTTCTCATCACAGTTTTCACGTTTTGGAGATTCTGCAAGTGACTCTGAGGTCAACGGGCTCCATGAGGTCCATCCACCTGGTGACTGTTGCTGTTTGGACCTGTCCAAGTATTCCAGAGCTTGTAGGATAAACACACCATTTGCATCTGACTTTTTACACTGACTGGACTCGCAAGATCGATTATTTGTGCCAGAGAAAGCATCGGTCTTAGTTGGAGGCCTGTAGACTCACTCACAGGGCGACGCCAGCAGTCTGTGTGTCATCTTTAACATGTGTACATCGGCTGATCTGATGTTTTGGTCTTCAACTGTCAGATCTCAGGACTATTCTGGTCGGAACTAATTATCAATTTGACGGGAACATCATGAATACGATAGGAAGTGTAAAACAATAGCCACACAAATACCAACTGAAGTCCGTTACTATCAGAAAAGGCTGAGACTCTTTTCTGATCCTTCCTAGTGTTTACATTGGCAAGACTTCTGGTTCAAACTCTGGTCTGAATAATGGATCTAGTCCAGTGGTCTGTAGACCGGCCGCCGGTCAGAGGCTTCCTGATCAGATGCAAGCGGTGTGTTCTGGCTGTCATCCGCCCAGCAGGAACCTTTTGGAGGAAACATCATGAGGTTTCTGCCCCAGTTCAGGTCAGACTTTAGCCGTGTGTAAAAATGCTCAGTGCAGCACCTTGAGCATCCGCTGTGCATGCAGAGCCGACGACGGCCGAGAGCAGAAAAGCTCACAAACTCAACGTGACCAATCGGAGCGCCGCCTGCCTGCAGACAGCATGCCGAGCAGGGAGGCGCTTCATGTTCCCTGCTGTTGTTATTACACTGTGTTGGTGTTTTGCTAAACTTTTGTATTTTACAAAGCATTTTGTAGATGAAGAGCTGCCTTCAGAGACGTTTGCATCCTCAGCCGTCCCTCACGCTGCGGCGGACGCATGGCGTGTTGTTGTGCATGCGGGCGACGAGCCCCTCTGTTCTCCAGCATGTTCAGGAAACCATGTGAGTAGATTTAAAAGCACAAACTGAGTATCTCTGCAGAAACCGTCTGTTGGACTTCCAGGTCCGTTTCCCAGCTCTAGAACCCGACCAGAACCCTCAGTGTAAATTAACTTGAGAAATAATGAGATTTTAAAAACTGTTTTTAAAGCCAGAGAATGATGAAATGTTACAAGCCGTACATGTCATTGAAACGGATCAGAACCAGAGTTACATTTCCCGTCCAGCGCCGGGCAACTGGGCTCAGCTGATGGACGGAACCAGGGGAGTTCAGCTTTTATTCTCCTCGCTCTGTTTCTGTCTGACTGCCGCCAGCCACAGAAAACATGGTTATATAAGCTGCAGCGTGCGCGTGTAAGCAGACAGAAGAGGCTAATCGACGGATCGGACGAGGAAAGGACAGAATCCGTAACGCTTCTGTCCGTCCTCATGTCTGTCTGACTGAAACCGGGTCCGATTCGGCAGTTTGGACATTTTTCATCTCAGAAACTTTCCCACATTTTTTACATCATCAGTCCATGGAAAGTGACTCTAGACCAGGAGTCCACAAACCTTTCAACCTTTAACCCCCAAAAATAGAGCCAGAGTCCTGACCTCTGACCTGGTGACCCTGTTACATTATTTATCTGTAGTTATGTATGGATTTGTTTTGATATTTGATTTCATCATTTAAAACATGGCTGTCGAACTAACGTTCCTTTCTAATGTCTAGAGGGCCCCAGAGAAAACTAAGGCGGGCCGAATTTGGCCCCCGGGCCTCTGGTTGAACACATAATGTAATAGTTCAAATCCTGGGTTTGGAAACCGATCTGAGCGAAACCTGGACAGGAAGTCCTGCTGTCCGTCCTTGTTGTTCTGATATACAGTCTGTAAAAAGTTTTTCCGCACAGCCTGCAGAAAAAAAACAACTTTGTTTTTAATAATTATTTAATTAAAATGTAAAACCTGCGGTTCCTGTCTCAGAGCTGTTGCCATGGTTACTCACCTGCATGACATCACCAGGTCCACTAACAGACATCATTTCCTTTGATGAGACAAAATTTTACTTGTTGGTCATTTTTGGGAAACCAAAAAAAAAAACCTGCACATCACCACAAACTCACCCTCCACTGTGAAGCATGGTGGTGGCAGTATCATGCTCTGCTCCCCAGCAGCAAACCCTGAAGTCCTGCAGGACAATCTGAGTCAATGTTCCGGCTAAAACGGCCTCAGAAAACCAGGAGAATGTGCCTGAGTGGCCTAGTCAAAGCCCACATATCACTCTGAGCTGATTCTGGTGGGAGGAGCCCCAGATGTCGTATGTTGCAAAAGCTGCTAAAATGATTTTGACCACAACTTTCTGCAGAGAAGCAACAAGAGTTGAAGCAGCGCTGAGTCGGCGTCGGGGTGTGAATACTTTCAAGCTTCTGTCTGCTGATCATAAATGTTGTTTTTTCATGTTGGTGATTATTTTCTGCCCCATGTTTGGGACGCTGGAATCAAAGATGGAGGACAAGCGTGAGTCACGTGACTCTCGTGTTGACCCGCCAAACTAAAACAATAAAACGTTGATCAGCAGCAGCGAGTCGCTGGTTCGTTCACGGCTAAATATTTAGCTTGGATCTCAATACTTTAATTTGAGCCGATATTATATTGAAGCTAACATTTAAAATGAATGGATCCATGGTGAAAATATGGATTATATTCAGCCTTAATGATAGGCCAACTAAATTATTGCTGTTCAGTTTTGATATATCTCTTCACTTCATAACAAATCAATGAAACGCAAACAGCATCACTGTTTCAACAGTTTACTGCCAGAAGCACTCAGTTATCCAGGAGGCGGGGCTTAGCACCAGATTCAACCAATTCCACTTCCTGTCAGCGATTCTGTTCGTTATTTTCATGGACAGAATCTCTGGAACAGCCAAGCTGTTGAGAGGATCCGGTTTGGTGGCCGTTGGATCCATCTCTGCGTTTTGCGGATAATGTGGTCCTGTTGGCTTCATCGGGTCGTGACCTGCAGCTCTCGCTGGAACGGTTCGCAGCCGAGTGCGAAGCGGCCGGGACGAGGATCAGTGGCTCCGAATCCAAGGCCGTGGTGTTGAGCCGGAAAAGGGTGGAGTGCCTTCTCTATGTGGAGGGCGTGTCCTGTCCCAAGGGGACGAGGGAAGGAGGGAAGGAGGGAAGGAGGGAGGGGAGATCGACAGGCGGACCGCGCCGGACGGTCCGTCCTGGTGAAGAGAGCCGAGCCAGAAAGCGAAGCTCTCGATTCATCAGTCGATCTACGTTCCGACCATCATCATGAGCTTTGGGTCACGGCAGAGAGAACCAGGTCATGGATACAAGCGGCCCAGATGGGTTTCCTCCACCGGGTGGCTGGGCTCTCCCTCAGAGAGAAGCTCAGAGAGGAGCCGCCGCTCCTCACCTGGAGAGGAGAGGAGCCGCCGCTCCTCCACCTGGAGAGGAGAGGAGCCGCCGCTCCTCCACCCGGAGAGGAGAGGAGCCGCCGCTCCTCCACCCGGAGAGGAGAGGAGCCGCCGCTCCTCCACCCGGAGAGGAGAGGAGCCGCCGCTCCTCCACCCGGAGAGGAGAGGAGCCGCCGCTCCTCCACCGGAGAGGAACCAGCTGAGGCTCAGGCTCCTGGTCAGGATGGAGGCTCCCTGTGAGGAGTTCAGGTCCCACAGGGGACAGGAAGGACAGGAAGGACATGTTGGCCAGCCACGATGATCCCGGCTGGCCTGGGAACGCCGTGGGATTCCCTGGAAGAGCTGGAACTAGAGGCTGGAGAGGGAAGTCTGGGCCTCCATCTTAGGCTGCTGACCCCGTGACCCGACCCGGACAAGATGGATGGAACTTCCTGTTTACTTGCAGCTCTTCTACCTATTTCAATTTACTAGTTGAAAGTTTGTCTGGATTTATGGTGAATAGTTTCAGTATTTAGACGTCTTGCATGAGACAGACTTACACATGTCATGAGTCGCAGTCTCATCA
Source organism: Poeciliopsis prolifica (assembly GCF_027474105.1). NCBI lineage: Eukaryota > Metazoa > Chordata > Actinopteri > Cyprinodontiformes > Poeciliidae > Poeciliopsis > Poeciliopsis prolifica. The sequence goes on along the minus strand of NW_026562438.1, from coordinate 1,331,677 downwards.
GCGTAAACAGAAACCCTGAGGAACCTGGAAGTCGTTGGAAACTTCCTGTCTGCTGATTAAAGCCTGGCCCTCCAGCTGACCCCGGGTTGCCTAATTAACGCTGTTCAGCGGGTTTTTAATCGCTTCTGCTGATGAGCCCAGGTGACTCATCTCTGATTCGGGGGTTAATGAGGATCGGCCAATCAGGAGCCGGCGCTGCAGCTGCCGGTTGTAAACAGGAACTTTCACCTGAAACTGGTGACTTCTGTGGTCGTTTGGTCGGTTTCCATGGAAACAACACTTTGTGAAAGCAGAAATGTGTATTAATTATGTCCAGATGTGAGAGAGGAAACCTGAGCAGTTCCAGCTACTTGGACTGATGGATAACAAGCCCCAGCTTTTATTTTGATAGTCCACTTCCTCTTATTGGCAGGTGGATTTGCAGATTAGTGAAATGTTTAACTCTCAGCTTGCTATTTAGTTCATAAACTAAATATTTAGCTGGCTTAGAGCTAAATATTTAAATTGCTAACTAAATATTTGGTTTGCTGGCAAAACGTTTTGCTAACTTACTAAACATTTAGTGTGAAGCTGTGAGATTTCAATAAATGTTTTTCTGATGACTCGTGTTGCTGCTGATGATGAACGGCTGCTTTACTGTTGATGAGTCTTTTGCATCTACATGATTGTTTTCTGGACTCCTGCGTCTGTCAGCAGCAGGAGTCGTGGTTCTGGTTCTGTCAGCAGCAGGAGTCGTGGTTCTGGTTCTGTCAGTCGTCTCCCTCCGCTGCCCCTCGCCGTCTCCTCGTGTCTCCAGGCTGGTTTGGACTCCTGAACATGTCTGGGTCCACAAGCTGTCAGCAGCTTGAATGCAGCTGGACACAGAGCTGCGTTCAGGTGGAAACAGCAACGCGCTGCTGTCAACCTGAGAGCTTCACACGATTCGCTTCATTCAGAGGAAACTGAACCTGCAGGAGCTTCTGTTCTGGAGGCTGACGGACGGACGGACACGCCTCATCTGTCTGCTGAACAAAGCTGCTGGACGCTGCGTCAGTTGTTAGAAAAATGCTTTTTACATTCAAAATGACTTGAAAATAATTTTGACTTCTTGATTTAATGGCTTGAAATTGGGTCTCTGTCTCTTTAAGAAGCTCCTGCAGCAGCAGCTCCTAAAATGAGCTCAGCTGCTGTTTAGTAATTGCTGCTGGCTAGTCTGAAGGAGCAGAGCGGGGGAAGAGCTGTGCCTCGGAGGCGGGGCTAAGTCCACCCAGGTGTTTTAACAGCTGAATGGTTGCCATGAAGATTAAAGGATTTCTGAAACATGAAATCATCAAAGCAACACTAACTGGAAATACATTACAACGTGATGCAAAGATAAAAAAGAGATTATTTTACCTGATAACTTTAACAATATCATGTTTTATTGTAAAAATGGATGAAACTCTCATGGAAGCAGTGAACTGAGTTTCTCTGTTTCAGTGCAGAACAAAGCGACACCAGGAGCCAGATCACCACAATAGTTAGCTAATTATTCAGCTAATTACAAAGACTGGCTAATTAGCTAAATAATTTCTGTTTGCCAGATCTAGATTTGGTGAGCTAAACATTTCACTCAGTCATTAAGTAGTTTAGTTTGAAACTGTGACATTTATAGATGAATGAATAAATGTTTGTTTCAACCTGGTAAAATCTGATCAGCTCCATATTTAATGTTAATCAGATTTTATTTGCTTGAGGAGCAAAGCTGGTTTATGGATCTGGGTTAACCTGTAACTAACCCGTCTCACTGAGGGTCAACCAGCTAACCTCAGCTGGTTAACCTCAGCTGGTTAACGGAGGAGGAGAAAAGGTTTATGATCTGCAGATCCATCAGCGTCTGATCAATACCAGGACCTGAGCATCAGCCTAAATAACGAGCATCTGGTCTGCAGCTGGTTCCTGTCAGGAGGAAGAGGAGGATGATGATGACCATCAGCGGTTTCTGCTGGAAGTGGTTCAGTGAACCATGAGGGGATTTACGTTTAAATCCGGACAGAAACGTCTGATTGGTTGTCCTGATTGCAGAGCTGATGTCCTATTTAAAGGTTTTTAATTTGCTCTGAAACCTTCATCGATCGCTCAGAGGCATTTTCAGCTGAATGTTTCCATCTCTGCGCTGCCAGTGGTTCCAGTTTCAGCTCAGAACGAACCCAGATGAGCAGGAGGCCCTGGTCCAACCCGGGTCCAACACTGGATCTGGTCCAGGCAGACTCTGTTCCCACAGAACACCAAATTAAAAGCTTTGTCCTTCAGGACAAAGGAAGAATCACAACAACGAATCGTGAGGACAGGAGAAGCTCTGCTCATTTGATCTGATGTTTCTGTAATGTGTGAAAATTACAGCAGTTTAGGTCCAGTTGACCCGGTTCTACTGGATCCAGAACTTCAACATCTTTCTTCTACATGCAGGTTGGTCCACAAAACAAAAAATCTTCCAGCTGAACAGTTATTTGTCTGACATGCTGAACTGAATCCAATGCAGGTTTAAAGTTCTTGGTGTCGCCGTTTATCTGGACATGCTTCTGGACTCTCAAGGTTCTGCTTCGCTGATCGGTTCTGGTTCTGCTGAGGCGACCTGACCGAGGGTTTAATGTTCAGCTCAGCTCTAACTGGCTGTGAAGCAATTATCCTTCCTCTGAAACACGTCAGCAGACGATGAGAGGAACGAAGCAGGCGGTTCTGATGAGCCTCATCTGCTGCGGTTCCTCCAGGATGAGAACCATGAACTCATCCTGGAGTCACTTTTTCACCAAATCAGGAGTCGCAAATAATCAGCTGCTGTTAGGAGACTAAATAATCTCCTCTGGCTCTGCATCAATATCACCGCTTCAACGAGAGTCCGGTCCGGTCCAACGAGAGTCCGGTCCGGTCCAACGAGAGTCCGGTCCGGTCCAACGAGAGTCCGGTCCGGTCCAACGAGAGTCCGGTCCGGTCCAACGAGAATCCGGTCCGGTCCAACGAGAGTCCGGTCCGGTTCAACGAGAGTCCGGTCCGGTCCAACGAGAGTCCGGTCCGGTCCAACGAGAATCCGGTCCGGTCCAACGAGAGTCCGGTCCGGTCCAACGAGAGTCCGGTCCGGTTCAACGAGAGTCCGGTCCGGTTCAACGAGAGTCCGGTCCGGTCCAACGAGAGTCCGGTCCGGTCCAACGAGAGTCCGGTCCGGTCCAACGAGAGTCCGTTTATGTCAGGTTTGTGGTTCATTTCAATCCTAAAGAAAAAGATATAAATCTTCAAATATTTCATAACGAGATATTAACACGTGGAAATCAGTTGGTTGTCTGGAGTCCAGACCCGTCTGGTTCTGGTTCTGGAGGTGTGATGATCTCTGCTTTTCTCCAAACGTGGAGCAGCATCCCGTCTCTCCTCCAGGATTTGTCCCACTGTCCCTGTTTTTCTCCATTTGTCCTCCTCTCAGCTTTCTGTCGCTGCCAGAAGACAAATAGGTTTAATCTCTGCCAGCTCTCCAGCAGACACACCGTGTTGGACTCAGCCCTCGGATAGAAATGGGCTGTAATCGTCCCGGGATGCAGAGCTGCTGCTGACAGAGAAATGGATGTGAGTGGTTTGGCTGAAGGCCGAGCGTCTCTGGTTCTGTTGGTGATGGTCAGCGCCGGATCCTGAGCAGGAAAGAAAGTTCAGTTCATTCACTGACAGAACGACGGGAAGTTTATGATGAACATTGAAACTGAACATTACAATCTGTCGACTTACACTTCTGTGAATTAATAAACTCACAAATAAAACCATATTTCAGAAAGCTTTACTGTATTTTTAATAAGAAATTTATGGATAAACTTCTATTATTTAAAGATGGACCAAAACACACAGATGAGTTTTAATAAGTCAATGACACATTTAAATCATTATTTCATCAGTAATTACAAATACTTAGAACGTAGACCTATACCAGAGGAAAACCCAAAGAGCATATACACAATAAAAACAATAAAAAAACGGCAGCAGACCCTCGATTGACCAACCGATGTAAACATCAATTTGTCTTACCATATGGCCTTATAGCCATCCATCTTTCCATCCATCAAGTTCGATGTCATTTTGGCACAGCCAAGTGTAAAAGACAGACCAGACCAGCCAACATTTATCAAGCTTATTCTTAGTAAAGTAACTGATTTTCTCAAGTGCAAAGTAGAATGTCATTTGTGTGGTCCATTGTGAAATTCCACATAATGTCCTTTTCTTCCAAGAGAGTGCAATGCAATGTTTAGCTTCCAAAAAGGAGACATTAAGTAAGGATCTCAAGTTGTTTGGGATAACAAAGTCCTCAGGATAAATATTCAAGATGCACATTTTAGGATCCAAAGGAACCTTTTTATCAATCATCTGACCTATCACAATCAATACCTCTTTCCAAAATGCTAACACTCGAGGACACGCCCACATACAATGAAATAAAGAACCTTTTTTGGAAAGTACATTTAATGCAAGTGTCAGGAATATTAGGATTAAAATTATGCAGTTTAGCTGGAGTGATGTATTGCCTAGTCAGCCATTTGTATTGTAATAATTTGGAATTTATGTTAGCAGATTGTGTGTGGATCGAAGTGCAAGCTAATGACCATTCCTCACTCGATAAGTTCTCTCCCAAGTCCGCTTCCCATGCTTTTAGGATATTAGTCGAAGATTCCTTACAGTTGTCAACCAACAAGGAATAAATTAGAGACACCTGTCCTCTGCCATATAGGTGGCTGATGATAATGTCTTCTAATGAAGACAAAGAGGGCAGATCAAGGTTATTTTGTTGCTTGGATAAAATGAAATTCCGAACTTGAAGATATTTATAGAAATGTTTAGTAGGAATGTCATGTTTGTTTTTAAGTTCTTCGAATGACATAAATACTCTCCCTATAAAAAGATCAGACACCTTAGCTAACCCCTTAGCAGACCAGAGTTTAAAACCTGGGTCAGTTCTACCTGGACCAAAGTCCCTGTTTCCAAAGATGGGTGAGAACTGGGATAGCTGCTGCTTTACTCCCAAATAATCAAGTACCTTTTGCCAGACCAGCATTGTATTTTTCAGAAAAGGGTTTTTTCTTTGTTTAATAAGTTTTTTCCTGTCTGATGAGTACAAGTATAAGTTTATAGGAATAGAGATATGCTGGGACTCCATTGTAACCCACGCTGGGGCTCTTTGGATATAAAGTAAAACATAGCTGCTCTGATCTGGGCTGCCCAGAAATACCATAATAAATTTGGTAATTGTAAACCACCCCTGTCATAAGGTAGATATAAAAGGGACAGCCTCACTCTAGGATGCTTACCGTTCCAGATGAAGTTGGAAAAAGTTTTATTTATCTCCTTAAAAAAGGAGAGGGGAGGGGAAAGTGGAACTGATTGGAAAATGCATAAAAACTTTGGCAATATTGTAATTTTTATGATATTGACGCCAGAATGTCTTCTTGCTTTATTATGACATTATTGGAAAATGATTTGAAAACACTAATATTAATTAATAACTTGTGGAATGATTCATTGTTACATAACAAATGTTACTGGGTGATAAATATGGTAGAAGTTATTGTAATAAATAAACCATTTCCAATAAAGATGAACTTTGAACTGTAATGAACATTAAACACTGGAAGACTGAAGCAACAGGCTGAATCTAGTTTTGGTAGAAAGAGAAACGATAAATCATGCAGATGAAAATGAAAGAGTTATTTTTAATGTATTAATTGATTTATTGTGACAGATTCTGCTCTGAATTGAAATTCCTGGTCAGTGTCTGAAGAAGAGGATTTCCTCCCTGCAGCTGTTTCTTCACGCTCCGCCGGTTTTCATCTGCTGAAATAATTTATCTGTAAACGAGTTTCAGTTTCTCCTCTGAATGTGAGAGCAGTGGGAGTTTCATCATCATCATCATCATCATCATCATCATCACGTCCCGCAGCAGCTCGACGCAATCAGAGCGAGCAGAGCGGGTCGGCGCCGCCGGGAGATCTGACATCAGACGGCTGAAAACAAGCCGACCTGTTCAGGTTGAGAGTCTGGAGGGAGGAAACCGGAGAGTCGGCCTGCTGGCCGGACAGAACCCGAGCCGCAGGACCCGACAAACGATCCGGGTCCGTCCATTTCAGTGTTTTACCAGAACCTTTTCACAATCTGTCCATCTGCTGAAATATGGATTTAATTTGATCTCCAATAGCTCTAATATTGTCCTTAACATTTTAGGGTTTAATTATTTCTGACGTTTAATTAGCAGCAAAGTTTTCTGATGTCGTGGAAAAACGCCAGGTACAAAAAAACATGGAGGATAAAAAGAAACTCCAGGGATGATGAACATCCTGGATATTTAACCGCCAGAACGACGAAGGGCATCATGGATGATGTCAAGTTTGGGCAAAATTTATTCTGCAGACTTGATTTGATTTCAATTCTGAAAATTTGAGAAATATAAAAATGTTAATAGGGGAGGATTAGCTGCTTGCTAGCAGTGCATTAGCGACAAGTTTGTGGCTTTTTAGCAATGTTAGCTGCTTGTTAGCAGCCTGTTAGCGACATGTTTGTGGCTTTTTAGCAATGTGTTAGCAATGTGTTAGCTGCTTGTTAGCGACATGTTTGTGGCTTTTTAGCAATGTGTTAGCAATGTGTTAGCTGCTTGTTAGCGACATGTTTGTGGCTTTTTAGCAATGTGTTAGCAATGTGTTAGCTGCTTGTTAGCGACATGTTTGTGGCTTTTTAGCAATGTGTTAGCAATGTGTTAGCTGCTTGTTAGCGACATGTTTGTGGCTTTTTAGCAATGTGTTAGCAATGTGTTAGCTGCTTGTTAGCGACATGTTTGTGGCTTTTTAGCAATGTGTTAGCAATGTGTTAGCAATGTGTTAGCTGCTTGCATGCAGTGCGTTAGCAGCAGGTTGTCAGAGATGAAGTGTGAATGGCTCAGCGTTGCCTTGCTGGAGCAAAGTTAATGATGAACTTGGATCAATTAATTTGCTCTTGTTCTTAACCCTTCACTGACATGGCTGGGGGTCAAAGGTCAGAGTCCTGATGGAGGGACATGTCCTGTTGAGGTGTTTATCAGCCACATTGAGCTGCTAGCGAAGTTTAGCGGATTATTCCGGCCAATCTGGGCCAGCAGCAGAGCATTCTGGGAGCATTTATGGGGTTTTATCACCTGGGTTCATTGTGCTGAAACAGTGTGACTGAAACCGCCTCAAAGGAAACAAACCAAACGACTGAGAGGCTGCTGATCCACTCAGAGCTGTTTGGGAATCAGAAAAACATTTTATTCTGCTCATTAATTATTGATTCAGATTTCAGCTTCTGTTATCCTGATGTTCTGTTCGGCTACACTAACGATTCACTCTGTTTCATATCATATTTAAAGCTGAAGAAGCCGCAGTGTTACCAGGCAGAAACCAAGCCATGTTCAGGCTCCAGCAGAGAAGTGCAGGAAAACCCCAATAAAATCAGCAGAACTGGCTTCTTCAACGCACTGAACCAGCACTAAACCAGCACTGAACCAGCACTGAACCAGCACTGAACCAGCACTAAACCAGCACTGAACCAGCACTAAACCAGCACTAAACCAGCACTAAACCAGCACTAAACCAGCACTGAACCAGCACTGAACCAGCACTGAACCAGCACTAAACCAGCACTGAACCAGCACTAAACCAGCACTAAACCAGCACTAAACCAGCACTAAACCAGCACTAAACCAGCACTGAACCAGCACTAAACCAGCACTAAACCAGCACTAAACCAGCACTAAACCAGCACTGAACCAGCACTAAACCAGCACTAAACCAGCACTAAACCAGCACTAAACCAGCACTGAACCAGCACTGAACCAGCACTAAACCAGCACTAAACCAGCACTAAACCAGCACTGAACCAGCACTAAACCAGCACTAAACCAGCACTAAACCAGCACTAAACCAGCACTGAACCAGCACTGAACCAGCACTAAACCAGCACTGAACCAGCACTAAACCAGCACTAAACCAGCACTAAACCAGCACTGAACCAGCACTAAACCAGCACTAAACCAGCACTGAACCAGCACTAAACCAGCACTAAACCAGCACTAAACCAGCACTGAACCAGCACTGAACCAGCACTAAACCAGCACTAAACCAGCACTAAACCAGCACTGAACCAGCACTAAACCAGCACTAAACCAGCACTAAACCAGCACTGAACCAGCACTGAACCAGCACTGAACCAGCACTAAACCAGCACTGAACCAGCACTAAACCAGCACTAAACCAGCACTAAACCAGCACTAAACCAGCACTGAACCAGCACTGAACCAGCACTAAACCAGCACTAAACCAGCACTGAACCAGCACTAAACCAGCACTAAACCAGCACTAAACCAGCACTGAACCAGCTGCTTTGGTTTAACTAGTAGCACTAAACCAACTGGTTTAGCTCAACTAGCAGCATTAGAATCGCCCCTGGGTGAGGAAGTCTCTGATTGGACAGTCTCTGAATCATCCACAGGGAAAGCTGAAGTTGGGCTGATATCCCGGAGAACCGGAACACCGAGAGGGAAAGACTGGCTGTGTGAAGAGGTAAAGAGGAGCATTTAAAGGAGATCAGTAATTAGAGGCAAACAGAGACACAAAAACATGTTCATAAAGCAGCAGGAAGTGAACGGGAATCACTGCAAGATGAAGCTGCTCTTTGTTCCTGTCGCTAATTAGAGCCGGCTGACGGCCGATCTGCGGTTTGCACAAATACCAACAGAGTTCATTAAAGCAGCAGATGGCAGACAGAGACTTAATTAAGTCCACAGATTAGAGACAAACTGCAAAACAAAACGGAGTTTGCTGTTTTTACTGTTTGGAGACACAGGAGAAAGAATCCCATGAAACCACACAGAAAACAAGGAGAAACTACAGCTGCTTGCTTCACAACAGACCAACTCCGGTCCGGTTTAATCCAACTCCAGTCCGTCTGCCTGGTGAGTCCGGTTCGTGTTTTAGAGGTGTGAATGTGTAATCAAACTGGTCCAGATGAATGAAGGCGACTTAAAATCACAAAGATTCACAAACAAAAAATAATCAAAATAAAACTACATTTTATTAGCAGAAACAAAATTAAGCATGAATATTTTCTGAGGCTTAAAATAAATAAAATCACTTTTGAAACTCAGAAATTTGTTGCACATGTAATAATTGATCCGTGGTTTCTGCAGGTTCATTTATTGTAAATAACTGAACAGTGACAGAAAGCAGCCGGTTCTGCAGGAACGGTTCTCTCTGCGTTTATTCAATCTGTCAATCAGGAGACATTAGCATTAGCACTTAGCATGTGCTCCAGTTCTCCAACCTGATCTATGCAACATAATGTTATAAAGGCGTAACAGCAACTCAAATGAAAATATCCAAACACTTATCAGTAGTAGAGAAGGAAAAATAAACATTTGGACATAAATGAAAGGATTCTGTTGGAGCTATTTATTCTTTATTTCTTTATCTATTTGAATTTTGTTAGTTTATTCTTAAACTTCTATTTTTTGCATTATTTACAGAGTTTATTTACAGGTTAATAATTGATTTTATAGTTTGTTTTGTTTTCTTATTTTTTCCTATTTTTTATCATTTGTAAGCTAGACAGGAAGTGAGGCGGGTCAGTCCACCTTCTGTAAATGTAGGGGCCTGGTAAAGGACCAACAGGCATTTGGGTTTGGGGCCTCTGGTTTTTACCAGTGCAAGAGATCAGAGAGAGAGAGAGCAGTGCCAGAGAACAAAGAAAAGTTTGATAATTGTAATTGCTTGGATAAAAGGAAAATAAAAGCAACCAAGACAATCAACAAGTTTGGACCTTGGGATTCTTTTGCCTGTGTTAAGAATCTGGACCCCAGTGCCTCATAGTGGCTGATGGAACTTTTTATTGGATGTTTGGTTTGACAAACAATCGCCACTACATCAAGTAAAGACCTTCTCATGGATCAAGTAAAAACCCACCCTGTGGAACAAGTAAAGACCTTCTCATGGATCAAGTAAGGAACCAGCCTGTGGATTAAAAGGAATAATTCCTCCTTAATGGACATGTTGGATTTGTGGATCTCAAGGATTACCATCAAGCAAAAGGTTTTGGACCGTCTTTGATGAAATCAAGCGACTTGCTGCGTGAGGCCTGGATTGACACGTCACTCATTCATCAAACTGGTACGTGACAATATTGTTCAAGCCGTAAAGGACAAACGGTGAAACTACTGGAGTTTAAAGACATTATTTCACTGCAAAGACTGATGAGATGAGTTTGATGTGACAAATTGATGCGTAATTGGATCCAGACGTGCGCCGACGCCCATCATGGAAATGTTTGTTCACAAGAATCAACCTCTTTAAACAAAGAGACACGGTTGTGCTTCATCTTGTGGATTCCTTGGATTAATGTCGCTTTTAAGTGTTTGAAATAATTCAAGGGATTGCTAAAAATGTCTGATGTAAAGAGCAAAGAGGATGACACTCAGATGTCACAAGAGAAAAGAAACATCAAATTCACACAAAAGGGTTTGGAGTTTTATATGAAAACATGTCAAGAAAAACGAAGTTTAAAGTGCAAACAAGCTTCAAACCTTGTGGAGAAAATCTCCGCATTAATGACGTCACAAGAAAATGTTAAGAAAGTGTCTTCTGACTTTGTCAAGTTTATTAAATGCTATCAAGATGCAACTGATTTACATGAATCCTTTTTGAATTTGCCATTGCCAGAAGAAGAAGTGAAAAGGCAAAATGAGCATTTTCAGTCCAAGGTGGTGGCATTCTCTGAATTTATGGACAATGTAAAGGTTTGGTTGCATGAAGCAGGATATCCATATACTGAACAAAACAATAATGTTGGTGATGATCTAGTTGCAGAGGTGGATGAAATAAATCCTGAAGACAGTGTTTCTAATATTTCAAGTGTAAAGCCACGTTCAAAAACATCTTCACAGTTTTCTCGGACTTCATCCACATCTTCTGCTCGCATTAAAGCTGCAGCTGAAAAGGCGGCGCTCATGGAGAGATTCGTCGCGTTGGACAAAAAACATCTGATCGAAGAGCAAGAGGAGAAGCTGAGGAAAGAAAAGGAAAAATTAAATTTGGAAATAGAGTTGGCAGCAACCAATGCAAAACTTAATGTCTTAATGAATTCAGTCGTTGGTTCTAAACGATCTGATGGAATGAATTCTTATTTTGAAAGAGCTAAAGTAAAGGACATGCCACTGCTAAATCCTCGCGCTGATGAGTTTTTTCCCAAAGGAACAGCAAATTCTTCATCTGACCTTCCTGTCGTCAGACCTAAAGAAAAGCAGAAACAACTTAAAACGGATCAAAAGAGAGTAAAAGTTGATTCTTCAACTCAAACAACGCAAACACAATTTCAATGTTCCCCTGAGACTGAGAACTGTCAGAATGAAATTGTGAACATCATGCAAAGACAAAATGACATCACTGCCTTACTTGTAAAGCAAAATTTATCGTCTGCCCTCCCATCTAGAAACATTCCCGTGTTTGATGGGGATCCCCTGCAGTACAAATCATTTATGAACGCTTTTGAGAACGGAGTGGAAGCTAAAACTGACAACTGGAGCGACTGTTTGCACTTCTTAGAGCAGTTCACTAGGGGGCAGCCTAAAGATCTGGTGCACAGTTGTCAGCACTTACCTCCTGAGCTAGGTTATTCCAGGGCCAAATATCTTCTTGAAGAACATTTTGGAAATGAAAATAAAATAGCTTCTGCATATATGGAGAAGATTATGAGTTGGACACCAATAAAAGGTGACGATGTGAAAAGTCTTCAATCATTCTCTCTTTTCCTTCAAGGATGTTCAAATCTAACACAACAAATTGTTTACATGAAAGAATTGGATTTACCTTCAAATATGAGAACGATCGTGTTGAAACTTCCATATAAACTGAGGGAAAAATGGAGAGTTACTGCTTATGAGCTGCAGGAGCAAAATGGCCACCGAGCTTTGTTCACTCATCTGGTTGCTTTTATAGTAAAAGAAGTAAACGTAGCATCAGATCCAGTGTTCGGCGACATCCATGATCCACAAACTAGGATCAACTCTAAAGTCTCAAGTTCCAGCAAGCAAAGGAAAAAAGGAAGCAGTTTTGCCACAAATGTCAACACAATACTAGACGCCAAAACTCAGTCAACTGAAAATAAGACCAAGTCTACTGTTCTTCACAGCTGCTTGTTTTGTTTACAAAGAAATCATTTATTGGAAAACTGTATGCAGTTTAAAGCTAAAATGCATCGGGACAAGTTGACCTTCATTAAACTAAGGGAGATTTGTTTAGGTTGTCTGAAAGTTGGTCACACAAGCAAAGACTGCAGGAGTCGTTTGGATTGCAACGTGTGTCACCAAAAGCATCCGGGAGTTCTTCACATAGAGCAAAAGGAGCCAGAAGCCTCTTCAGAACAAACCCAACAGAGAAAAAGGTCTCATGTCAACTTCTCAACTGCAACCACTCAGACATGTGGGCATATGGATTGGATCATGATGATGATGCAGTTTTTTCTATTGTTGCAATGAAAGTTAAAAGTCAAAAGAGTAACAAAATTGTACAAACTTATGCATTTCTGGATCCAGGAAGTTCAGGTACGTTCTGTACAGAAACTCTGGCAAAAAGACTGAACTTAAAGGGTAAAAGGACAAATATTCTGCTGAGAACAATGAATCAAAATAAGATTGTTAATGTACAAGTTTTGTCTGGTTTGGAAATCTCTAATTTGAAAACAAATGACTTCATAGCATTGCCAGATGTTTTGACTCAGAGTACCATGCCAGTTTCTACATTGAATATTCCCCAGCAAAAAGACATTGATCAGTGGCCTCATCTTAAGCCTTTTAAGCTTCATAACATCAATGCAAATGTGGAACTACTGATAGGAACTGATGCTTCAAATGTTTTAGAGCCCTGGGAGGTGATAAACAGTGTGGATGGTGGGCCTTATGCTGTAAAAACTAAAGTTGGTTGGGTCATAAATGGTCCTTTGCGCACTAGAAGCAACAGCAGAAATAAAAATGTCTGCACTGCTGTAACAGCCAACAGGATCTCTGTTGAGCATCTTAAAGAAATGCTGGTCCAGCAGTACAATCATGATTTTAATGAAAGATCATCAGAGGAGAAAACTGAAATGTCCAGAGAGGATTTGCATTTCATGAACATTGTCAATAACTCAACAAAACTTGTTGGAAGTCATTATCATATTGACTTACCTTTCAGGAGTGAACGTCCCAGCTTGCCAAATAATATCTGTGTTGCAGAGCAGCGCCTCCAGAGCCTCAGAAGGAGATTTGAAAAGGATGCTCAGTACAAGGAGGAATACACTGCATGTGTAAACAACATGCTGCAGCAAGGACATGCGGAGGCTGTACCAGCAGATGAGCTTCAGAAAGGTGATGGACAACAGTGGTACATTCCTCATCATGGGGTGTATCATCCCACAAAAGGCAAGTTAAGAGTTGTATTTGATTGTGGATCAACTTATAAAGGAGCATCACTGAACAGTCAGCTTCTACAAGGACCTGACCTCACAAAACTCTCTGGTTGGAGTCCTCATCAGATTTAGAAAAGAGCCTGTTGCACTAATGGCTGACATTGATGCCATGTTTCACCAAGTGTATGTCTCTGAAAAACATGTCAACTTTCTCCGTTTCCTGTGGTGGCATCATGGTGACACTTCAAAACCTGTAAAAGAGTTCAGGATGTTGGTTCATTTATTTGGTGCAGTGTCTTCACCCAGCTGTGCAAATTATGCTCTGCAAAGAACTGCTGATGATAACACACAACAGTTTCCAGCTGAAGTGGTTAACACAATCAAAAATAACTTTTATGTGGATGACTGTTTAAAATCTGTTCCTACAGAAGAAGATGCAGTGTTTCTGGTGAAGAGGCTGACAGACCTCTGCTCTAAAGGAGGATTCATGCTTTCAAAATGGGTCAGCAATAGTCGCAGAGTGCTCATGTCAATCCCAGAGGAAAGGAGAGCAAAAGAAATTAAGAATCTGGATTTGGACACAGATCAGCTTCCAGTTGAGAGAGTACTGGGTTTACAGTGGAGCATTGAAACAGACGAGTTCAAGTTCAGAACCTCTGTGCAGGACCGTCCACACACCAGAAGAGGCATTTTGTCTGTGGTTAGCTCACTGTATGATCCCTTGGGAATCCTGGCTCCCTTCAGTATGCCAGCTAAACTGTTGCTACAAGAACTTTGTCGACAAAATTTGAAGTGGGATGAAGTTATTCCCCATTCTCTCTCTAGGAAGTGGCTTGATTGGCTGGAGGATCTCCAGCTGATATCCAGTTTTAAAGTGGATCGTTGCATCAAACCAAGTTGCATCAGGAAAACCAGATAAAGCACAACTTCATCATTTCTCTGACGCAAGTCAAGATGGCTATGGAACAGTCATATTTAAAACTGGAAAAGAATAACATCTCACATGTTGCTTTCATTTTAGGAAAACAAGAGTTGCCCCCATGAAGCAAACGACAATCTCCAGGTTGGAATTGACAGCTGCTGTTCTTGAAGTTCAAGTAAATAACTGCTGCAGAAAGAGCTGCAAATACAGTTGGAAAAACCTGTTTTCTGGACTGATAGTACAACAGTACTAAAATATATTTCCAGTGAAACTAGAAGATTTCACACCTTTGTTGCAAACCGAATCTCTGTTATCCGAGAAGCAACAGATGTGAATCAGTGGAGATATGTTTCCTCCAAGGAGAATCCTGCAGATGATGCATCTAGAGGCATGAGAGCTAAGGAGCTCCTCAAATGCAGGAGATGGATAAATGGACCTGAATTTCTCCACAGATCAGAGGAGGAATGGCCCAAACTGGATGTGGATCACCATGCAATTCCTGCAGATGACCCAGAGATCAAGAAGGACCTAACAGTAAGTGTTGTTGTGAAGGAATCAGAAAATGCTACGAACTATCTGATTCATTATTTTTCATCATGGACAAAGCTTAAAACCTCTGTTGCCTGGTTTTTAAAGCTGAAAAACATCCTCATGTTGCTGCAACAGAAAAGAAAAGAGTTTGCTGCTGTAGACCTAAATAAAATTGAACCAGAAAATCAAAAGAAAGAACTGGAAAAGCAGATGCAAAGATTCAAGACCACTCTAAAGAAAGAAAATCTAACTCCTGAAGACTTGGCCAAGGCAGAACTATCTATCATTCAGTTTGCACAACAACAGAAATTTGCTACTGAAATGGCTTTCATCACCAGTGGCCTTAAAGGAGTCTCTCGGAGAAGTTCTCTATGCAAACTTGACCCAGTATTGGATGCTGGAGTTCTTAGAGTGGGTGGCAGATTGAATAAAACAGCCATGCCTGTCGAAGCAAAGCATCCTGTAATTTTGACAAAGGATATGCATGTATCTACCCTGATTTTACGCCATATTCATCAACAGTTAGGACATGCAGGGAGAGCTCATATGCTGTCCAGATTGAGACAAAATACTGGATAATAAATGGTAATTCAGCTGCCAGAAAAATCATCTCTCATTGTGTTGTTTGCAGACGGAACAGAGGAAAGTTTGTTGAACAAAAAATGGCAGATCTGCCAGGAGAAAGAGTTCTGCCAACCACCGCTCCTTTCACAAACGTAGGAGTGGATTACTTTGGTCCTGTAAGTGTTAAAAGAGGACGAAGTCTCCTGAAAAGGTATGGAGTTCTGTTCACTTGTTTCACCAGCCGTGCAGTACATCTGGAAATTGCCTACACTCTCGATACCGATTCCTGTATAAATGCAGTCCGCAGGTTCATCTGTAGAAGAGGTCCAGTTTCCACAATTAGATCCGACAATGCCACAAATTTTGTTGGTGCAAATCGAGCTGAAAGAGAGTTTGGCTGAACTGAATCATGCTAAAATTCAAAATGCTTTTGTGCAGGATGGAATGAAATGGAACTTTAACATCCCTGCAGCCTCTCACCAAGGGGAGTTTGGGAGCGTCTGATTCGTTCCATTAGAAGTATTTTAGTCTCAGTTCTCAAAGAACAGGTTTTAGATGATGAAGGACTTCAAACAATCTTTTGTGAAGTTGAAGCCATATTAAATGACAGACCCATTACCAAAGTGTCAGATGACTCAAATGATCTTGAGGCACTCACACCCAACCATTTGTTGTTGTTGAAGAACAAACCAGTTTTGCCACCAGGATTGTTCAGTCAAAAGGATCTTTATGTCAGAAAAAGGTGGAAACAAGTGCAATACATGGCAGAGTTGTTCTGGAAAAGATGGCTTTCTGAGTACTTACCTCTGATGCAGGAAAGACAAAAATGGACAAGGACTAAAAGATGTCTTACTGGAGATTGTTTTAATTGCAGACTCTACAGCTCCAAGAGGATCCTGGATGATGGCCAAAGTCTTAAATGTAAACCAGGATGCAAAAGGCTTGGTGCGTTCTGCGCAACTGCAAACGAAGACCAGTGTTTTGGAAAGACCTGTGACCAAACTTCTGTTGCTACTGGAAGCATCACACTGAGAAAGTATGGACATGTTTAATGGAATAGCTCCTTTTCCTTGTTAAAGTAATTCCGACAGTATTCGCAATTAGGGGCCGGAGTGTTGGAGCTATTTATTCTTTATTTCTTTATCTATTTGAATTTTGTTAGTTTATTCTTAAACTTCTATTTTTTGCATTATTTACAGAGTTTATTTGCAGGTTAATAATTGATTTTATAGTTTGTTTTGTTTTCTTATTTTTTCCTATTTTTTATCATTTGTAAGCTAGACAGGAAGTGAGGCGGGTCAGTCCACCTTCTATAAATGTAGGGGCCTGGTAAAGGACCAACAGGCATTTGGGTTTGGGGCCTATGGTTTTTACCAGTGCAAGAGATCAGAGAGAGAGCAGTGCCAGAGAACAAAGAAAAGTTTGATAATTGTAATTGCTTGGATAAAAGGAAAATAAAAGCAACCAAGACAATCAACAAGTTTGGACCTTGGGATTCTTTTGCCTGTGTTAAGAATCTGGACCCCAGTGCCTCATAGTGGCTGATGGAACTTTTTATTGGATGTTTGGTTTGACAAACAATCGCCACTACAGATTCCAATGGATTTTAAAACTCGCCTCTCTCCATGGGATCGATAAACGGAAGACAAGAAGAAAGAGAGGCGGAGACAAACCGCTCAGCAGACAGAGGGACAGGCGGGTAGAAGCGCAAAATACATTAAAACATTTTGAGAAAATGTTTCAGCTGTTACTGTAGACCCAGGTACAGGTGGGGCTGTTTGCTTCCGCCTTCGGGGAAAAGCGGTTCGGTCGTTTCACGTCTGTTGAAAACGTCATTTCACCCTCGGTGCCTGCAGGGCTTTTCCACGGAGCCAGTCGATGATGAACATTGATCCGAAGCCCCAACCAGCTAGAGCAGTGCTTCTCAAATAGTGGGGCGGGAACCTTTGGGGGGCGCGGTGCGATACCTGGGGGCGCGTGTGATCCTGGGGAACAGGCTTTTTTTGGCCGAACTAGTATAAAGTAATTGCGCACAGTAGGCGGCAGTGGCGCTCTCATTGTTACTTCTGTCACGTTGCGACAGTGCAACATTTTACGACTTACAAGACAACAGGTTTGCCTTGGTTAGCAGTGTTAAGTCAACAAAAAGCTCCGACTGCGTTCTGTCTATGGCCTCCGTTATTCAACAACCCCCAACATGAAAAAGTTTTTCACAGGGATGAAAAGAAAAGCGGAGAGAGACAAAGATAATGAGACAACAGAAAGTCAACCGAAAGCTAAGAAGGAAATACGACGAAGCGTATTTAGCTTGGCTTCACTGTGACTACATTTGGAGAAGAGGAAAGACCGGTGTGTTTGCTGTGTCTAAAAATGCTCGCAGCGGACAGCATGAAGCCAAATAAATTAGCGCGTCACTTAAATACGTTACATCCCAATCACGCCGAGAAGCCGCTAGAGTTTTTTCAGCGAAAAAAATGTTAATAAGGAAAAAATGTTATGCAGAGATGGATAGTCACGGTGGGGAGTGGGGGGCGCGAATAGTTTTCTTCTTGCTAGGGGGCGTAACGGAAAATAATTGAGAAGCACTGAACTAGAGGGTCAGGGGTTAAGGGTTAAGGTTAGCTGGACTTAACATGAACAGGTTTGAAACCAGAAGTTTATCAAGATCTTATTTTATTATTTAAGTATTTAGCTCAATAAAACTGTCCAGTTAAGCAGCTAGCTATCTGAGCTAGCTATCTGAGCTAGCTAGCTGAGCTAGCTATCTGAGCTAGCTAGCTGAGCTAGCTATCTGAGCTAGCTAGCTGCGGCTGCCGCTCTGCCTCTCCTCTCTGGTTCTGACGTCACATGAAAACATCAAACCTGAAGCCAAAGTTCTGGTTCGTTCCAAACTGCAGCTGACTTCAGAACCAGAACTGCTTCCTCTCTGTTAGCTGCTCTCTGTTCCTGCAGCTTCCTGTTTTCCCTCCTCAGACAGAAACAGTTTGCAGCAGGAAAACAAATTGAGCAAAATGTGAGATTTGAACGAGTTCTGGTTCCGGATGTCGGTTTGGACCTCAGCAAGCCGACTTTAAACGCTGACATGTTTATTTCTTGTTGTCTGGGAGCAGAAAGGACCCCATGCTGTTGTTCTTCCCTTTGTCCCGTCTAACGATGCTGAAAGCAATAATTACACACGAAACACAGGCGGAGGGTTGCCATGGAAAGCACTACTCCACCTGAGGATACACTTCCCCAAAAGAGGAAGAGGAGGAGGAAGAGGAGGAAGGAGGAGGAGAATGAGGAAGAACAGGAAGCGGAGGAAGAGGAGGAGGAGGAAGAGGAAGAAGAAAAGGAAGAGGAGGAGGAAGAAGAGAAAGAAGAGGAGGAAGAGGAGGAGGAGGAAGAAGAAGAGGAAGGAGGAGGAGGAAGGAAGAGGAGGAGGAAGAGGAGCAGGAAGGAGGAGGAGGAGGAGGAAGGAGGAGGAGGAAGAAAAGGAAGAGGAGGAGGAAGAGGAGAAAGAAGAGGAGGAAGAGGAGGAGGAGGAAGAAGAAGAGGAAGGAGGAGGAGGAAGGAAGAGGAGGAGGAGGAAGAAGAAGAGGAAGAGGAGGAGGAAGAAGGAGGAGGAAGGAGGAGGACGAAGGAGGAGGAAGAAGAGAATGAGGAAGAAGAGGAGGAGGAAGAGGAAGGAGGAGGAAGAAGAAGAGGAAGAGGAGGAGGAAGGAGGAAGAGGAGGAAGAGGAAGAAGAGAATGAGGAAGAAGAGGAGGAAGAGGAGGAGGAAAGATTTCTGTGAATCCACCTGCAGGTTCAGATCCTCTGAGCGTCAGAGTTTTATAGATCAGGACTTTGTTTCAAATTCAACTCAAGTCTCAGGAGGTTTGGATGCTTCCCTCCTGATGGTCCGGTTGACCCGGTTCTACTGGTCCCAGAACTCCATTATCTGCTCCACCTCCAGCTGCTGCGGTTCTGACCCAAACCAACCTGTTCCCCTCCTGGCCTGTGGGGGCGCTGCACCAACAACCACTGCAGGAAACGACACTAAACCTCTGAAGATGCTGAGAGCAACTTCCTGTTTCACCAGATGAAACAAGATGGAGGCGTCAGAGTTTTAGAGGTCAGAGGTCAATTGGCATTCACACCTCATTAACCAGACCAGACTTTGACTAGGCCAATAGACTGGAGTTGGATGGTAGGAACTCAGCCTTTCAGTGAAACCAGAGGGACCATACATGTAACGTTGAGATGGGAGAGCCGGAGCCGGTTTGGAGGGAATCCACACAATCTGGGACAAAACGAAACGGGAGGAACAGATGGAGACGAAGAGAAACCAGCAAGATGGAGGAGGAGAGAAAGCTTCACATGAAGCTGTGAAGGAGCAGAAACCGACAGGAACCTGCAGCTTCACGTCTTCTGTCTCTACTTTAAACAACTCAGTGAGCGAGGGAAGTTCTGGCCGGGAATCCTGGAGGACCGACAAGAAGCCCAGAAACGGAGACATTTTAACAGACGACGTCCAGCAGCCAATTAAAGCGTCTGCACGTTTAAACTCAACCAGGTGGGGTTTTAATTGAGCTGAGCTGCGGCGCCCTCTGCTGGACAGAAACACAAAGCACAACCTGAAGACGACAAAAACACTTCAGTCTGCTTCTTCACTTCCTGCTTATTCCATCAGTTCAATTTGACTTTTCTCAACGTAGCGTCTCCTTAAAACTCGTTCTGCTCTTTGAACTTCAGTCAGATTGCAGCAGATTGCAGCTCCCTGTTCTCTCCTGACGATCCGATCAGGAAGCTTCTGGAAGGGTCCGGTTCATCTGGTTCCGTCCGGTTCAACTCAAAATATTTAACAAACTAAATGAATAACTTTGAGCTAAATCTTTAGCTTGTAAACTAATATGCTAATATGTAGCTGTAAAGCTACATATTTAGCTAGCATGCTAATTGCAGATTAGCATGTAATTATGGCTAACAACATACTTAATTAGCAAGCTAAATATTTACATTGCTAGTTTAAATAAACTAGTTTAGATAAATTGTTAAAACTAAATAAACATTCAGTTTGTAAACAAACTAAATGCTTAGTTTTTAACTAAACATTTAGTTTGGCCGTTAGCTCAAACCGAGCTAAATATTCGGTTTGAAACTATTACATTTTTAAATGAATGAGTATCGGGGTGTGAATTTGACTGGACCACCTGGACCTCAGCCGGGCCGGAGATGAGACTGGTCCGGTCCGGTCCAGTTCAGAGAAACGACCATCCCGAGAAAATCTCCAACCTGATTGGTTAATAACAGATGCTGGTTCCTCGTCATGTCACCTGTTAAAGACTTACTGGTTAGAAACCAGTTTAGTTCTGGTTCTGGTCCAGTGACTGTTGGCCTGCTGCCACCATCTAGTGGCGCCCAGCGGTGCTGCAGCTCGATGTGAAAATAAAACAAATATTTTCTAAATGTTTCAGACATAAAAGCTTAATGTGAATTAAAGTTTTTTAATAACCAAAATTTAAAGTTTAGATGTTCTGTTGCATTAAAACCAGCAGCAGGAAAGTTTAGAGCAATTTCCTGTTGCTACAGTGCCGGGCTTTGTTTAGGCCGCCTGCAGTTAGTTATTCTTTCCAACAATATCTGAGATTATTTCTATTAATCAACTTTAAAGCTGTAAACTAGACCGCCAACACCAGGGGGAAGCAGAAGACCAACATGAAATCAGTTCAAATCTGCAGAATAAAATCATTTTTTTCTGTAAGAAATTTAAAATCTATTATTCTGCTGGTTTGAACTAAAAAACATGAACCATGAATTTGTAGAACTGATAGAAATAAAGTTTACCGATGGATGTGACCGTCGACCTGAGAAAAACTTTCTCCTCCAGTTTCTGAAATGGCCATGAGGCTCCACTTCCTGTTGCAGCAGGAAGTGGAGCAGGACCACGTGTCCTGTTCCCACGGAAACACGGCAGCTGTTCCTGTAAGGCAGGAACGGAGCGGAGCTCCACAGGGTTCTGCTTCGGGGTCCTGATGGGCTCATAGTAACTCCAGCTGGAACTCATCATGTTTTCAGTTCCTGCTGCTGTTTGTAAAGTTACAGTCAGAAAATTTAATTTAGTTTTAGAGAAAAACAATGGAGTTCATTTTTAGTGTCATATTTTCAACAAGCAGATCAGAGCGAAATGTGTAGATTGGAACTTAATAGTCAACTTTTCAGATATTTATCTCCAACCTTAATATTTAGTTTACCAACTAAAGATTTACAGCTAAACGTTTAAATATAATGTGACTAATTAAGGAGCTAAAAAGTTAGTTAGCTCAATACTTAGCTACAGGAAGTGTACTATCAAAATAAAAGCTGATAACCTCCTGTTCAGACTGAACCTGTAGACTCTGTAGATCCGTCAGTAAATGTCTGTCAGCCTTTAAAACGATTCATCCTTCGTTTTAAACTGAACTGTTGGAGAAGACAAAAAACAGAGGTTCCATGAACAAGCTTTTATTTTGGTAGTCCACTTCTGGTTTTCAGCTAGGATACCAGCTAAATATTTAGCTTAATATTCTAAATGAACACTCAAACTGAAACAGTTAACATGTTGCTAAGTAGTTAGCTTGTTATAATGAAATATGAGTTTAAAAATGACAGAATCAATAATCCAGATTATCGACACCGAACGGCTCGACGTGATGCAGTGAGACTTTAATTGAAAAGATGCAACAACTGACAGGATGTGAAAAACCTAGAAAACAACAGGAGTGGTGTGATCTGTGTGACGCCTGTCCCTGCGGTTCTCCTCGGACCGAGCCAGACACGAACAGAACAATAAGGCACTTTGGAGAACAAGCTAAACCACTTTAGCTAGCAGGGCGTTCAGGTCCCACAGCATGACGCCTCCGCTGCAGAAACACGCTAAATAAATCCTGTAAACAGTGGCGTTTGGCCTGGAACCAGAACCAGGCCTGGATGGTTGGATGAACGGTTGGATGCTCTGCTGTAAACAGGCTCAGCGAGGGCCTAATCTCTGACAAACTGAAAGATTTCTTCTGGATCCATGCAAAACATCCAGGCAGAAATATCAAAAGAGTGAAAAAAGATCATCAAAAATCAACTATAACAAGACACTGACGTCAGAAATATTAAAAGTTTCAACTATAGAAATACAAAATCTTAAATATTCAGCTGAAATATTTTTCTCCAGTGATTGAAACTTCAGATGGAAAAACAAAAGAATAAAACCTAGCAGAGCATCATAATACAAAGAAATAAAACCGGCAGTGGTGGGCACACTTCAGCTAATGCGCTAACGTTTAGCTTAGCGCTTGAGCTAATTTTGAAAACTTTAGCTTGCTTAGCTTTGCCTAAATTAAGTTTTCCTGATAAATTCTAATTACTTGGCTGTTTTGTTCAAATAATTTTCATTTTGGATTAAAAAAAATTTCATATTCTTCCAGAATAATTTTTTTAGTAAACAATCTGAAACCAGGAACTCCTCACATTTTCCACCCATGATGCAGTGCATCTAATAACCCACGTCTGAAAGAATCACTTCCTTTAGCACAAAAAGGTTTCACTCTGCAGAGTGTAACATGGTTGAAGTAGCGTGTTAGCATTAGCTTCTGCTAAGTACTGTGATGTATCAGTTTAGCATTAGCAAAACTAATGTTTGTTTAGTGCTTTAGGGTTAGCGCAGCTGACGTTTTAGCTAGCCCACCACTGAGTTTTGACATCCATCTGCTCCAAATGCAAGAGAAGAGCCCAGATTAGCAGCAAAGCAGCGATGCTACAGCTTGAACATGGTGACCCATCACTGAAACGTCTACAAGATGAAGAAGAGTTAGCTTTAGCAAGCAGACGCAGCGTGTGATGCTAGGCAGTTGATCAGACAGAAAACCTGAGCTGAACTCAGAGACATGCAGCAGGTTGGAGCTGAAACATCTGATCAGATCGAAAGATTGTCTGAGAAAAAAACTCTGCAGCCTCCAAGTCCAGGCCGATTCTGCAGCTTCTGTACGGATAGAGGGGAAGATGGCCGCCGCAGAGGACTGCTGCCGTCACACGCTGAGTCAGCGCCGTGAGAGTAAAATCAACAGTCTGTTGGTTCAGAGTCCAGAGAGCTGAAAATTCAGACTGAACGGATTTATTTGTGAATCCCTCATTTGGTGCCAGAGGAAACGGAAGCATCAATCAGGCAGGAATGTTTCTGTTCATGTTTTCATCTGGTTCCGGTTCTGGAGGAGTGAAATGTTTTGGATTCAGGGAGCAGAGGATAAAAACAAAGTTTAGCTTTTCTGATGTTTGTTCATGTTAGAGGATCAAACTAGGAAACTGATTTTATGTGAAAGAACGGCCATCTTTAAAAGGCTGAACCGCAGCTAGCGTTGATCAAACACCTTCACTGCAAAACTGCATTTTTACAAAATAACAGTAAATGTCCTCAAAGTTTTGAATCAATTAAGTAAAGTGACTCCAAGTTGAAGGAAAGTTTGTTTTTACTCATTTATAATATGATATCATCCACAGCATGTGCTCACTATACTAGCATTAGCCTAATATGTTAGCCAAAGCTAATTTAGCTCAAGCTAAAATTACAGAGAAGCAGATTTTGGCACAGATTTTACCAGACAGGTTACAAATATGTATTTATAAAAATGAATAAATGTTTAGTCTTTCTTTTCTAAGAACTGACAAGCTAAAGTTAGCCAGCTTCCCTTCACGAAGCCTCTCTGTAGTGTTAGCATCTACGCTAACTTCACTAAAACATAATCAAATTTAGGCTTTTAGCCAGAACTGAAAATTAAGAGGGTTTTTTCCACATCTATAATTACAATAGATATATAGATTTAATATGTTGAAAGTTAATTTTACTTTTTACATTTTTGAATGGCTTCAAAGATAAGCTAACAATATCACGTTAGCTTCCACTGCAGCAGTAACGTTTTTAACGTCGCTATTAAATTATTTTCACACATTGAAGTAAAAACATCCAGCTAGTTAATAATGCAGGTGAATAATTATAAAGTCTGTAAAACGATTAGAAAGCTAATTTTTTTCCTCCGTTTATTTTATTTATTTTGATATTTACATGACAAAATGTAAGGCTTTTGAATGTTTGTAAAAAACTCAAAACTGATATCAGGTTTGGAGAATAATTAGATTTTTATCTGAGACCATTTCTCTTTCTGAACTTTAGTTAGAATTTTAAAGGACTATTTTTTACTGAATTAATTCATTATACTTTCACAGCAGAATATTAAAGTATAATGTTTGATGGAAGGGAAGATGTTTGATGAGACGATTTATCAAGTTTTTCATCCCAAAGTAAAATCATTTTGAAATCATTACTTTAGTTTTTCATTTGTACTTTTTGAGGTTCTGGTATTTTGTGGGTTTTTTTAGAGTAAAATCTGGTTTGTGTCGTGCATCAGTGCCGACGGTTCCCTGTGGGAATCACAGAAACATGCAGAACCATCACAGGCTTCAGTTTGTGCTTCAGCATCTTTAAATCCACTTCAGCTTTTCGTTTCTCTGTTCAGCCAATATAACAAACATGCAGGTTTTAGTTTGAGTACATGTGAGTGTTTTGTCTCCGTTTGTGCTTCGTCTAGCTTCTGATCCATGCAACATCTGGTGCTTCATAATGTTTCACATTTATAGCAAATAAATGTGCTTGTTTTCAATAATTCATCAGTGCAGATATTTCCATGTGATCCTCTACATGAACAGGCTGCCGGTTCTGCTGCCGGTTCTGTTGTCTTTGGTTCTGTTTGCCGGTTTTTATGTTAATTCAGTTAAAAGCACCAAAAATCCACACAAAACGTGACGAAGGTCAACGGAACGATTCAGGAAAATTACCAACAGAAACAATCCTTTAGATGTATTCATCGGTTTGTGTCTTAATTTGGTTTGAAGTCATAATTTGCTGCACACTGCCGGCCAGCAGCCTGAAAGGCGTCATCCTGAGGTCCAAACTGGGAGGTTTTTATGGAAACATGAAGCTGAAACAGAAAACGTGACGTGGATCAGCTGCCTGACGGACTGAACTCAGCTAAAATGATCCGGTCCGCTCGCCGGTTTTGGTCCAGATTCTGTTTTTCATCCAATCGGGTTCGATGAGCGGGTTGTTGCCGGGCAGAAAACTGGAGCAGGATGCAGCTGTCGGCCATTTTCACGACGAGTCACTTTTACTCCTGTTCACCTGCAGATCGGAGAGCAAAGCATGATGGGTAAAAACCACGCAGACAGAAATCACAGGCGAGTCGAACCAAGAGGTCACTGTGGGGTCACCGTTAGCTCAGAGGCAAACAGAGCAGCTTCTATGTTCACTGATCTATGGTGTCTGACCGATCCGTTAAAATGAGACAAAAATTGTAAAACAAAAAAAAACTCGTTAAATTATGACAAACTTTTTGCGATAATTAGATGTGAAACGTTGAGATTACGACTTCTAAAAATCAGCCGATTTGCTGTGTTCAGGTTCCTCCATCTTGGTTCTAGAGAGACTTGACCTTTGACCCTTCCCGTGTCAGGCTGCTGTCTCGTTGAGCTAACTCCATCAACTGACCAATCGGAGGAGAGACGTACCGGCTGCCGGGCCGCAGGCGACGCTGTACGACGTCCACAAATTGACGACCATCAGGAACGTCGCAATCAACCCGAAAACCTGCAACCAGACAGCAGGGGGCGCCGTCAGCCGCTGACACGCAGCAGGAGGAAACAGGAAGTCCCTGCTGGACCTGAGTTACTCTGCCGTTGTTTAACCAGAGCGACTCACCGACGCCACACCACCAGGGAGGAAACGGCGCCACATTTCACCGCAGCGATGATGGAGGCGATGAAGATCAGACGGACCCGACAGAGTAGTGGAAGAACTCCTGAACACAGAAACTCTGGTCATTTGTTGATATAAAACCTCTAAATCGTGACCTAAACCTGCAAACATTTTCTGATGAAATAAGATCAGAACCAGACGAGTTGGTTCATCTGAAGTAAATATTGAAACAGGATTTATTTAAGCTCAGAGTTCAGATAATTCAGGCCTGAGCACAGCTGTAATATTTCACCAGACTGGAAATGATTCATCTGGATGTTTATCCATGCTAATCCGAAGCGCTGCAAACATGAAAACTGCTGCAAAAACATGTTTGAAACTCAAAACACCAAATACAAACGCAACAGAAAATGCTGCAGGAAGTGGAAGAAAAGATGCCGCAAAACTGCAGAAATCCTCAGGCCCACCAGGGGGCGTCTGGAGTCGCTAGACAAACCTGTGTCTTAAAAGACATGAAGTGCAGCAGACCTTTCCTTTCCGTCTTCATGGAGGTCCGGCTCCCCTGGTGGCCTGGAAGATTTCTGTCTGCAGAGTTTAAATTAGCTGTTTTGGTCTTTGTTGCATTTTCTTCTGCTTCTGGTTTCTGTAGCCGCACCTTTTCTCTGTTTTTTGGATTTGCATCATTCATGTGTTTGCTCCAGACTTCCCCTAGTGGTCTGGAGGACTTGGATGTTTTTGTGATTTGTAGCATTTTTCTGTCGCTTTCCTCCAGACCTCCAGGGGGAGTCGGGACCAGACGCTCAGTAAAGACGGACGTCCAGAAGGAAGTTGCAGGAAAGGTTCGCTGTTCTTTTTTATGATATTATAGAAAAGCAGCCAATGTTACTGACTCTAGAGTCCCCCTAGTGGACGGGAGGTGGGCCGTTGTTTTGTGGAGCCAGTTTGCAGCGTTTTAATCTTGCAGTTTTGGAGCAACCCTGACGAGGCGTTCCGGTCACAGGAGACATGAATCCATGCAGACGTTTAGAAAGTCACTTTTTAGTATTTAGAGACTAGAATGAATCCTGAAACTGAAACCTGGTCCAGCTGCTGTTTCCTGCTTCAAAGCTAACATCAGAGACGCTTCTCTGCTTTTCAACCGGAACAGCAGCCTGACGCGCCGCACCACTTCCTGTCGCTAACCCCGAGGTCCGATGGGAGCAGAAGGAGCGTCTCACCGCCAGCGGCCAGTTGATGCAGGGCATCTTCACCTGCAGCCTGCACAGGTGCATGAGGAAGAAGATGAGGAAGGCCACCAGGAACCAGAGCACCACCACCTCGAAGAACTGGAAGGCGTACCAGTCGGGCCAACCGGGCCAGCCGGACGCACAGGAAGGCAACGAGCAGCGACAGCTGGAGGCAAAACACGGTCCGTTAACGCCAGAACCAGAACGGGCCGAGCCAGAACCTCAGAGTCACACAGGCGGGACCACAACACAGAAAAACCAGCAAACCACACAAACCAGAACGACCTGCTAACTGGGAATATTAATACAAACTGTGAAAAAAAAAAATATAAGCGATAAAAACCAGGAAACAGAACAAGACAAAACACATGAGAAAAATAGAAATAAATGACATTATAGTCAAAGTAAAAATTTACCAAAAATAATCAGTGTAACATAGTTGCTAGCGTTAGCTTGCATTAATAATTTGAACTTTACAGCAAACTAAAAATCGGACTCTGAAACAGTTCTGTAGTTTGAACTAACAATACATTCACTGTGAAAAGTGAAATTTTCCAAGCTGTGGCAGAAATCAGCCTATTATTTATGTGCAACCGCCATGTCATAGTATCTAGTTTGTTTTATTTTACCACAGCCAATGATGTGGGATTCTTAAGCAAACAGATTCCATTAGAAACTTTGGAGAAACTATCATGAAAATTAACAAAACATCCTCAAAGATAAATGATGAACAACTTGCTGGTTGTCTGCACTGTGGGAGGCGGGGGGCCTCCTGAACCCGGGGCCCTGCTTTTCACAGCTCTGTCCAGGTTTGGCTCAAGAAACAATCAAGTTTCGGCTCCAATAAAACATTTCAAACTATGAATTCATCAGAAACGCAGCGGCCGGTTTCCCCAGCTAACGGACCGGCGGCGATGCGGCGGCGCGGGCGGCGCGGCGCGGCTTGGCGGCGGCGCCGCGGCTCTCACCAGCTGGCCGATCTTCAGCAGTCCCGGGATGGTCCGGCTGTATCCCAGGTTGAGGCCGCCGTTCCCGGACGACCTGCCGCCGGGCGCGTGCTGCTGATGGCGGTGAGGGACATGGCGGCGTCCGGCGGCGGCTCCACGGAGGAAATGACCGCTTTAGTGAAGTTCAACCGCAGAGGAGCGGAGCGTCGATGGGAGCGGACCTTCTTCTCCTCCGCAGGTAAGCTGGCGCAGACACCCAGGACACTTCCGGGAGGACTTTCACAATAAAATCTAACCCGTGTGGTTCTGGAGTCCGGTCTGACAAACCGTCCAGGAAGTTATTGAGAGAAACAATGAAACTGTTACGACCATTTGTAACTAACATAGTGGTAATAGCAGAACGCATTACATTTAACATTTAACGCTGGAAGACGTTTTAAATATCCAAAGGTTTAGTTAGCTCAATAGTTGAGACCAAACCTGAACTCTTCCATCATCCAAACATAAATGGCCGCCACACATATCTTTCTGTTTTAAAGGTGCAGTATGTCACAGCTGCTGCCATCTAGTGGTGGAAGGGAAGCGATTCCAATCTCTGCCTTGTTCCAACAGTTTGTCTGAAACTATTAAACTAATTAGACAAAACTGCATTTTTCAATGTAAAGATTGTTTATCTTTTAGTTATCTTAACATTTTCTGACGTCACAACTGGCTAATTGTTAGCATCAGTTTAAAGCAAACTTATTTCCTTTTCATTAACTTGAACTAGTTCATCTGCATGAAAATGAGCTAAAATAATTTAATTTAATCAGAAGTCATTACAGCAGCCTAGAACTACAATATTATAGAAAATAAACAAATTTAATAAAAATCACAAAAACATGAAGAAGCAGAAAAATCATTTTTCATGAAACGTTTTAAATGTTTCACGTTTTTATTGTTGCTGTGAAGAAAAAAGTCAAGGAGCTTTTATTTTGAAAGGAACATCCTGTGTGAGCAGAGTTCAGGCGGTTCAGTGTGTGAGGTTGACAGGTGGGTGTGGCCTTCATCAGGAAACACTGCAGCATCCTCATCATCATCATATGCAGCCCCAGTCCAAACAGGAACATCCAGCAGAGACACCGGGGAACCGAACCGGACCGGATCGGACCGGACCGGACGGCTCTGCCAGGCGACCGGACCGGACCAGGTTTCTGTGAGCACATTCAGCATTTTCTAAACAAGCCTAGCTTCAGCAGCTCAGAGGTCACCCAGAGGTCACGTGATGAAAACACAAAGAAATCAAATCCAGATCCGGTTTCACTAATCCAGGACTTACAGACATTTTTCTGGAACATTTTCATTTTGCAAAAGTTAACTGAAACAAGCGCCCGAAATTTGTCCAATGAAACGAATGAAAGGGCTGTAGGCGGGGCTTCAACCACCGACCAATCAGAGCAGCTTCTGTTGTAAACTTCTTAACCTTTTCAGGATGTAATAATAAGTCATGGATAACAGCGCTAATGGATAATAGCGCTAATGGATAACAGCGCTAATGGATAACAGCGCTAATGGATAACAGCGCTAATGGATAATAGCGCTAATGGATAATAGCGCTAATGGATAATAGCGCTAATGGATAACAGCGCTAATGGATAATAGCGCTAATGGATAATAGCGCTAATGGATAATAGCGCTAATGGATAACAGCGCTAATGGATAACAGCGCTAATGGATAACAGCGCTAATGGATAATAGCGCTAATGGATAGGAGAGCTAATGGGTAACAGAGCTAACTGGTAGCGTGCGGTTCTGGTGTCGATCGGGTTTCCTGCTCGCTTCGCCTGAAGCTGCTGGTGGTTCAGCAGGTTTCTGGGAGTCGGATTATAGCAGGTTATCGATCCGGACCGGGTCCACACTGCGGATCGATCCAAACCGCTCAGAGGGAAACTCTGATCCGAACCTTCTGCCCAAAACGCTCAAAGTTCTGATGAATAATTCGGAGTTCAGCCAGAAACGGGTCAGCCCGTCAGGGACAGGAACCAACCCTAACCGCTCCCAGGATTACTTGAAGTAAAACCCGATCTGGAGCAGAACCGAATCCTGCCATGTCGCGTTTATCCGAATTCTAAATGCGTCACAAATCGGCGGCCGGAAACGGCGACGAATCTGGATGTGATGATGATGATGATGGAAGCAGCTGCAGTCAGTAGCCACATTAAACAGGGCTGAGCTAATTGGACCACGGATCAAAGCGGAGTCAGAACAAAGCGGACCGGAGTCGGACTGGAGTGGACCGGAGTCGGACCGGACCGGACCGGACCGGAGTCGGGTTGGTGGACCGGAGTCGGACCGGACCGGACCGGACCGGAGTCGGGTTGGAGTGGACCGGAGTCGGACCGGACCGGACCGGACCGGAGTCGGGTTGGAGTGGACCGGAGTCGGACCGGACCGGACCGGAGTCGGGTTGGAGTGGACCGGAGTCGGACCGGACCGGACCGGACCGGAGTCGGTTGGAGTGGACCGGAGTCGGACCGGACCGGACCGGAGTCGGGTTGGAGTGGACCGGAGTCGGACCGGACCGGACCGGACCGGAGTCGGGTTGGAGTGGACCGGAGTCGGACCGGACCGGACCGGACCGGAGTCGGGTCGTATCCCAGACTCCCAGCAGAGGAGTAAAACCTCTGCTGGCTTCACTGAGGGGAACAGCTGGAGGAAGATTTTTTCTTCTTCTTCAACATCATCGTCATCATCACAGCCTCGTTTCCTCTGCGTTTCACTGAACGATCGTTTCTCTCTGACTGTGGTGTGAAACTGCCACCTGGTCAGGCTTCCTGCCAGGTTAGCTAAGGCGGCTAACGCTGTGTCAGCATTTCCAGTAAGTCGGGGCAGCGAGGCTGTGAGGTGAGCAAGGTGTGAAACGCAGCCGGAGCCGCAGGAGGAAGGAAACGCTCAGACGCTCTGCAGCGCAAAATGGAGCTAAGCTGAAGAAAATGACCTGAAAGAAAACCTTCCTGTTCACGCGTGAACAGGAAGGTTTTCTTTCATGGTTTTAATTCAGGTGCAGGTTTCCCACATCTTCATCTGTTCCTATGGAGACGCGATGCTTCACACTTGTAACCACATCCTGGAGACGCAGCGTCGGTGGAAACAGCCGCGTAAAATTCACACCTTCACAGCAACAGGAAGGAGCCGGCGGCCCGAGTTCAGCAGAGACACGTCTGCTCACATGCGACCAGCAAACAGCTGCTGTAGCCGCTTTGGCCACCAGGTGGCAGCGGCTGTCACACGGTGCACCTTCAGTAATAAAATAATAAATGCTTCATTGCTGCGAATCAAACCTTCTGCAGCTTCACCACACAAAGAAAAAGATCAAAACATTTATTTAACAGCAATAAACCCATTAAAGTTACATACAAATAAATTTATGTTGGTTGGAAATCAGAATATTCCGTTTAATACAACGATGAAATTAAAACAAATGATTGAAATAAAGTTTATTGGGTCATAAAATCTGCTGGAAACTAAATGAATCAGAAATCTGCAAACATGTTGCATCATCACTGCAACGGAAATAAACCAGAACTGAACCTGATTTAATTTAATTTAATTTAATTAGGTGTGAGCATGGAGCAACGGCACAAAACATTTGACAGATTATTTTATGTTATGTAACAATCCAGATTGGATGAATCAGTTTCATTATCAGATTATATAATCTGACTTGAATAAAATAGTTATTATTTTCTGCGACCTGTAAAACATAATGCACTGTAAAACATAATGCGCTGTAAAACATAATGCACTGTAAAACGGCGCCCCCCAGTGGCTGCATGTGTCGTTTTATTGTTCTACGTTTAGAGAACTGGAAATAAATCTGTTGAACGTTTGGATCAGAACCGGCTGAGTGTTTCCAACCAGCTGATGATTAAGCAGCAGGAATAGCAGAAGTGTCCAGAAAGGGACGGAAACACGCCTGGGAGGTTCTGAGTCACTGGACCGAACCGAACCAGTCGGGTTCTGGGTTCGCCGCTGCTCTGCTCTCCTCATGGACGCTTCGTGGGTCGGACGCGTTCTGGTTCTGCTGCTGGCGGCCGCAGGTGAGAACATTTCTGTTATTGTCAGGATGAGCAACATCCTGCTGATCTACACTGTAAAAAACTAACAGCAGCACTTTGGTTGGTTCAGTCTGTCATGGAAACACATCTGGAGTTATTTATAAATGTCAGAGTTTAAATATTTCATTTGAAAGCTAAAAGTTTAGTTTGTAACTAAATACTTATTTCTGAGTTAGTTTTAGTGCCAAATGAAACCTTTAGTCTAAACTAAGTATGAATTTTTCTATTTAATTTCCAACCAAATATGCAGTTTGAAATATTTCTTTTTCAAACTGTTTAGTTCCAAATTAATATTCAGTCCATAACTAACAACATTCAGTTATTTACACCAAGATCAGCAAAGTCCAGGATTTTATGAGTTGAATATTTACAGTTTAATGGAGGGTCAAAGGTCAGCCCTGTTGGGGGTCGGAAACGTTTTATCTCACATTCAGTGTGTGAAGGTTTGTCCCCTGCAGCCTGCGGCTCCGGGGACGACGGCTGGTCCATGCACGTCCAGGCAGAGGTCCGGGGGATGGACGGCTACCCGGTGGTGCTGCCCTGCACCTTCAGCCACCCACAGCACTCCCAGCATTCCTTGCTGCGGGTGATGTGGCGGCTGGGCCACGGGTCGGCCGCCGCCGTCCTGTACCGCTGCACCAGCCAGCCCGGCGCCGCCGCCTGCGAACCCGACCCGCAGCAGGACCAGCGGTACCGCCTGGAGGGCAACCCAAGGGAGCACGACCTGTCGCTGCGCATCAACGGCGCCTCCCTGCAGGACAACGGCCGGTACTACTGCAGAGTGGAGGTTCAGGGGAGAGAACACGTCAGCTTTGAGGACAAAATGGGAACCAGGCTGCGAGTGGAAGGTAGGAGACAAAACGTTACGGTCAGGGCCGGCCCAAGGCATCAGCAAACTGAGCAGCCGCTTTGGGGCACTAAGGGGGCATTAAGGTCAGACTGACCCCGTCTGTCCATCCCTGCAGCTCCTCCAAAGATCCTGGCCGTGTCGGTGGAGGGCGGCAGCCCGGCCGGTTCACCGCCGTGTGCCGGGTCCAGGGCTCGCCGCTGCCGGACGTCCAGTGGTTCGGCCCGGACGACCCGCTGGAGGGCTCCTCGCCGGCGCCGCTGGCTCTGGGCTCGCCGGGCCGGTACCGAACCGTCAGCCAGCTGAGGGACGTCCAGCCGGGTCAGCGCTACACCTGCAGCGCCTCCAACCCGTTGGGCCGGGACCAGGCCGCCCTGTTCGTCCTGCGGCCCCGCCCGCCACCGCCGGCAGCCGGGCCGCCGCCGGCGCTGCTGCTGCTGCTGGCGGCGGCTCTGGGCGCCAAGCTGGTCCTGCTGCTGGTGGGCGTCGGGGCGCGGATGATGCAGGGGGGGGCTCTGCAAACCGGCTGCTGGAGGAAGTGACCTCACGCTTGCTGATCGTCGTTATGTTGTCATTACTGATCTGATCTGATTTAAAGGGCCGGCAGCATCTAAAGTCATCTTCATTCTCCGTTTCCTTCACGGTTTTCCCTGAACGCTCACTTTGATTCTTTCATAAATCCTTTAATCTCCATGCAACCTCCCAGCTGCTGGACCTGGCCCCGCCTCCAAGGCACAGCTCCTTCAGACTAGCCAGCAGCAATTAGCCAACTGCTGCTGAGCTCGTTATAGCAGCAACTGCTGGTGAAAACATCGTTAAAGGGTTAACAGAGAGCCATGTTGGCTTCCTGGAGGCGGAAAAAACAGGAGTTTTTTAAAGAGACAGTCGCCCAATTTCAAGGTGATAAATCAGGAAGTCAAATTTTCGTGAAGCATTTTCATCGTTAATTATGTATAAAATGGACCTGTGTGTCTGGGAAACACAACGTTTCCATCCACGACCCCAAACAGCTTTGACCTTTGACCCCATTTGCTAACCCCGGACTTTGCTATTGTTTTATTCAGTAATTGTTACATTAATTTAGCATTGATGCTAATCTCAAAGCTTCTGGTTAGCCATGAGTTCTGTGGCAGAAAATGTAATCAGATAAGTTATTTATGACTTTATTACCAGATTATACATTATTTCATTCCAATCCTCTCCTTTTATTACAAGAAATGTGTAATAATTAATATTAAATTTGTTTTATTTCCGGAGTTCCTCTGGTTTTGTTTTTGTCCGAAGCTTTTCCATTTCTTGCTATCTGTTAGCTCCTGGAATAAAGCAAACAACATTTAAATCATTTCAATTATCTTAGCTTAGATTTGTTCAGAATAAATAGAAATGATTGAATAACAGAAAAATTATGATGAAAAATGTAACATTAAATGATTTATAAGATTCATTGTTTTTTTTTAATTCAGTTTTGCTTTTTTTCTCTTCTCTGTAATTTTCTGAGACCGCCACAGCGCCCCCTGGCGGCCTCCCGGGGTCCACACTCCACACTTTGAGCATCAAATCTACTGAAATCTGCAGCTTCCTGTTACAAAGCCAGGAAACAAAACAATCTCTTGTTCAAAATGTACATTTTTTCATTTTTTTTAATCAGATTTTGTTGAAAGAAAGGAAATAAAAACTTTCGTTTCACACATGAAAACCCATTTATTGGCATAAAGGATTATAATTTTAAGTATACATGATACATTCACAGCAAATCACACAAAATAAATTAATTTTGCCAAATTCAGTCTTGAACTGTAAAAGATAAAACCCTAAAATCAATAAATAAAATGATTAAATCAGAAGTTAATGTTCTGAAACAGTAAAAATTGATTGATAATTATTACGTCTAAAAGCTGCATGTACACTAGAATATATCATTTATTGCTTTATAATTTCTTATTGAAATAAGATCACATATTAAATCTGACTCAAGAGAAAAAGTTGAAACAAAATAGAAAACTGATCATTTCGATTGTTGACCAGATTTTGGTCCAGATCAATGGCTGATGTCATTTTCTTTACATCCAATAACATAATTTGAAGATTAAATTTAATCTAAAATCTGGTCTTTCATAGATCATTTTATAGAAATTATGAAAGTTATTGGAAAATATTGATATAATTTACATACAACACAGTTAAAGTATAGAGCTAATAATTCACTTTGCAAGCTAAATATTGAGCATGCTAATTAAATATTTTCTCAGATTTTTGAAATAGTTTTGACGTAAATTTAAAAATGAACTCTGGTTCTGGCCCATTTCTGTATTTTCTTTATGTCTCATTATCAGCATATTACTAATTTACCTAAATATTTAGCTTCAAAGCTAACTATGTAGCTTCCTCTCTAAATATTTTTTGAAAAACTAAGTATTTCGCTTTCAAGCTAAGTTTCCAACTTGTAAGCGAAATTTTGCTAGTTAAATATGTAGCTTGAATCTACATATTTAGTGTGAAGCAAAAATATTTAGCTTGCTGGCTAATTATGTTCTATGTGAACTAAAACTAGTTCATAAGCTAGCTAGCAAGCCGTCAAGCTAAGCTAAATATTTTGTTTGCTAAATGTTACGTTTGTAGCTAAATATGTAGCTTATGAGCTAAAGCTTTCTAGATGTAGTTCACTGTGTGTCATTGCTCTTCATGGATTTATATTTTACGTCACGCTCAATAAGGCTCGTCTGCAGGGAACCAAATAAACCGGTTCAGGTATCTATGGGAGCGTTAGTAATGGTATCAGCGGCTCGGTTCTGACCTGACAGAACCAGAACCGGGAGCCTGTGGCTCAGTTTATGTGCAGGAACTTTGTCGCGGCGTAGCAGAGAGGTCTGGTGACCTCGCAGCAGTTGCGGTCCTTCCAGCCGCAGTCGCCCTCCAGACTCATGATGGCGCACTGGCCTTCGCTGACATCCCCGGGTTCGCTGTGGGCCCAGTTGGTGTTGTTGAAGTTGCTGTTGTTCAGCCAGTACCAGGCTCCGGTCAGCGAGCTGCGACGCGTTCCGATCCACGCTTGCTTGGCGTCGTTTCCACGCAGATTTTGGCAGATTTGTTTTGTAGAGCTTCGCTGGAGATGCTGATGAGATTCAGGTTTTGCTTCTGACAGGACCGGATCGATTCCTGCCAGCTCTGAGACTCATTGAGGATTTTCGTCACCTCTGGAGTTACAACACAGCCCCTGAAATCTGACAGGAGCATCAGCCGTTAGAGACGGTCCGCTGTTGTTCAGGCTTTAACTAGGACTAACATCCACCCCATCTCATCACTGGGGACCAGAAACAGGAAAATGTCTTCAGACCCATTTTGGGGTCGGAAAGTTACAGTGAAATGTAACATAAAATGTTT
>NW_026562438.1:1132500-1292500 GCF_027474105.1 Poeciliopsis prolifica | reverse complement strand
GATGACTGTGCCTGCCGATTCAACCACTGCTGAGGAAGAATTGAAAGTCATCAGTCCTCTGGTTTCTTTATCGGACTGGAGAATGGACGCTGGCTGGTCCAGAACTGGAGGAATGGGGAAGCTCATGGTGTTGTTTCTTGGCTGGAGGCACCATGGCATGCAGTAGGCCGCAGGTGCATTGGTGCTGAATGGCACAGGGGTGGCTGAAGAAGACGGCCACGCCTTTATCTGCTTCAACGTATCGAATGTTGTCGTCATTTTTCACCCAGAGTTGAGCGGCCCTGCCTGACTCTATGTCTATGGAGAATTCCTGTCCGCCTTGAATGGTCACAGATGCTCTGGATTCCCCAGGGTTGACGATGATGAGTCTGAACGGGCTCTCTCTGTAACATTAGTGTTAACCCCCCCCTTAGTGGTTCCTTCGATCTCAGGTACCGGTGGGATGCAGTACTTGTGACTGAGTTTGGTCGTTGGTATAACCAGAGCCGACTGTGTGCTTCTTCCTTTGCTGCTGATGGCTTGGATGATGATGTCCTTGGTGCTGTTAACCTGAACGGTTTTGTCAGAGATGCTGAAAACCGGGAACGGACCAGTCTCATCAACCGTTAGCCTGCCGAGTTCTTGGGTCACATCAAAACTTGTAGTTTGACCAGCGTTCAGTGACTGTGCACCGGTTGACACTGTGACTGATGTGCCGTCATGCAGAGCCATGACCCAGATCTTGTTCTGGGCATCAGAAGGGTGGTAGTAGGCAATGTTTTCTGGAAAAACGACTCTGAAATGTTGGCCAGCATTGATGAATGTCTGAGATGCTGTGAAGAAGAAAAGATCAGCTGAAGTTAAAACTCAGAAACGTTCATCCAGTTTTCTGAAACTCTGAGAACCGACAGGACTGGAAGGGAACCAGAGCTTGGTGATGGGTTGGTGTCCTTTCCTTCATTCTTCGTCGTAGAGGAAGTTAACCGAGCCTGACTGAGTGTAACTGGTTTAATGGATTCCAGAAGGTCCGACTAGATACTGAGTGCTGGTACCGTGGCAGCGGTTCTGAAACCACCCTGAACCTTCAGGGTGAAAATGGATGCATGCGTTCAGTACCATCCATCTGTTTTATAATGTCAACTACAGTTTGTATTTTTAAAACGTACCTCAGGAATCGTTGTGTTCAAGGCTCGGCGTGTCGTTTCCCAACTAGTGGGCACGGCTAGCTGAACGTTAGCTGGGCTAACGCTAAAGCACTACTCATAGACATCAGTTCTGCTAATGCTAAAACGCTAACCAAAATGGTATTTAGCAGAAGCTAATGCTAAAGCTCTTAATGTTTGTACAGAACAAATGGTGTTTGTCTCATTACTTCCTGGTTGAGTTTTTCTTTTCCTCATTGGTCGGTTAAATACTTTCCACTTCCTCAATAAAGGAAGAAAACGCAGCTGCTATGTAAACGGATTTCAAAATAAGAGCATGGAAATGAACATATTCATAAATTTATAAATATAAACAGTGGTTAACTGAAAGCTACAAAGCAGCCAAATAAATTAGCGCCTTAGCATTTTTATGTGTCTGTCTATGAAGAATATGAGAAAACAAAGTTTTCTAATGTTTGTTTGCAGAAAAATAAAATCAGCCTTTTGTTAAAAAAAAAAATCCGGACTTTTAATGTTTTTTACTGAATTAGAGTAAAACATTTTCAGCTGACATAAAAACAGGGATTCGGATTTCAAAATGAAAACTTTAAAATACCTTCATTCATTGCTGGTTCATTTGACCAGAACAGGGTTAAATTATCCTGCATGTATAAACTGATATTTTTACTCCAAGCTGTCGTCAAACACAGCTGCGAATGTGAAAATAACATCCATAAATCAGAAATGTGAGGTGAAGACCTCGGCTCAAATACTGACTTTATTTCTGTGATATGAGAAAACACAAAGTCTGAAAACTCGGTGGGAAACGCTGTAAGTATGGTTAAATATGGGCCATAAAGTTTGTTCAATAGAAAAAATTATTTGAAGCTTAGAAACTGTTCTATATTTACTTTGAAAAAAAAAGTTCTGCAAAATCAAAAATAAAACTTTAATCTGAATCAGTTTGCACAGCTTCAGTTATTACAACTAAAACCTAGCGATCAGCCTGAAACCTGGGAGTAGTGATGGACTCAGACTTGAACCTCCAGAGCCACATAAAGACAGTTACAAAATCGGCCTTCTATCACCTGAAGAACATCTCCAGGATTAGAGGACTAATGTCTCAGCCAGATCTAGAGAAACTCATCCCTGTGTTTATCTTTAGTCGCATTGATTATTGTAACAGCGTCTTCACAGGCCTGTCCAACAAATCAATCCTCCAGCTGCAGCTGATCCAGAAGCTGATGCTCCTGTTCTCACTAGAACCAGGAAGTTAGAGACATAACAGCAGTTTTAAAGTCCCTCCACTGACTCCCTGTAGCTCAAAGAATAGATTTTAAAATACTGTTGTTAGTTTATAAATCACTGAACGGTTTAGCACCACAATACATCAAAGATCTGCTGTTGTTGTATCAACCTTCCAGACTCTCTTGGTTCTGGTTCTGCTCTGCATCCCCAGAACCAAGAGAGGAGAAGCAGCTTTCAGCATCTATGGACCAAAAACTTGGAACAACTTCCAGAAAACTGTAAAACAGCGGAAACCCTGACTTCCTTTAAATCTCAAGTAAAAACGCACCTGTTTAGAGTTTGATTAGAAATGTAATATGTATGGATTTGATTTTGTGGATATGTATGTAATTTTTTTTGTTTTTTTTTGTTTTTTTCCTGTTGTGGGCAACGGGGCCCGGCGAATACCCGTGGTTAAACGGACGGCAGAGTCCGGCGGTAACAGGCGCTTAAATTCCGTGTCAAAGGGAAGGAAGAGGGAAAAAAAAAACAAAAAAACACTTGATATTTTATTCTATGCTGCATGCCTTTGTGTTTTGTGTTTATGATGTAAAGCACTTTGAAATGCCTTGTAGCTGAAATGTGCTATACTAATAAAATTTGATTGATTGATTGATTTGAAGATGTTTTTTTTTGTTGAAAAAACGTTTTGGCCCCAAATTACCTCCGTATGGAAGCAGCCCGGCTGCCGACAGGCTGCAACACCTGATCAATAGCAATAAAATGAGATTATTTCCAGAGGAAATGTTTGTGGATGAACCGCTGGATGAAAGGAAACCGTCCGAAAAGCAGATTTCATGTTTTACCTGCGATCCGAGCCGCCAGCAGCAGGACGACGAGGCGCGGCGCCGGATTCATAGCTCTGGAAAACAAAAAATAACTACATCAATAACTACATCAATAACTACATCAATAACTACGGTTTCAGAAAGAGTTAAACTTCCCATTAATATAAAACCATATTCAACATTTTTTAATGAATTTGGTTTTATTCTCTTTTCTTCAGCTGAATAAACTCATCTAAACAAATAATCATAAAATATTTATCTACTTTTAAATATCTCCAACCTGTGAAATGATAATAAAACTGAATCCAGTCGCTGAGGAGGAAACGGTCGGAGCTGCTGTGCGGCCGCCGGCGCTCTGGCCTCCAGACGCTTCCTTCTTCTTCTCTTATGGAAATGAAACATTTGGCAGTCAAAGTCAGCAGCTGATTTGGAAGACGTTTGCATGAGAAGATGAGGTCAGAGGTCACGTGACAGCGCCTGAAGACGTTCCTTCCTTGTGAAACAGCAGAACATCTTCAGCTTTTAAAATCTTGGGATGAAACTCCAATTTTTTCTGGAATTTGCTGCGATTCTCTGGAACAATATTGAAAATATTTTCAACATCCGTCTGGAGGAAAATGTCCGACTTCCATCTGAAGCGTTTTGATTATTTTCAGAGTAAATGCAGCGTTAGAGAAATCGTTCCAATATTATTGTAAAAGTAAACAAAATGTTCAAAAGAAAAAGAATTAAAATAGATTTTTGATTTTATGATTTAAATTCTTCAAATTGAATTTTTCAATTAAATTCTTTTCTAGTTTTGTTTTTTCTAATTATCCTTAAACAAGTTTTATTTAAATTAAGAATTAAATTTGAAATTATTTTAAACATTGTTTTTGATAGAACTGACCCCATATTTCTACCGCTCAGTTTTAGGAAAGACTCAAAAAAAAAAAAAAACTGAACATAATCTGAAAAAAATAATCTGAAAAACATCTATTGGAAGTGTGTGACCTCTGACCTCTGCAGGGCCAGCCTGAGAGGAACCTGTGATGTAGGTAGAATAGATGTGACAGGGAATCAAAGCTGTTTGAGTTCTTCCTCTCATTAAACCTGAAAATGATTAATCCAGATTATAATCTCTGATGAAGGTTTGGTCCCTGCTGGAGTTCTTCTTCTGTGGTTTCTGTGGAGCCGCAGGAAGCCGAGCGGCTGAAACCAGCAGCTGCTTTGAGAGTCAAATCAGCAGCTGCTGGTTCCTCAGGCCGCCACCAGGGGGCAGAACGAGCACATTGACATCCATGGGGGCAAATTAACCAAAACAAATTTAAATCTGCTGCAAACGCATCATGAACACACCCAACCTGCCTTCTGTTAAAACCTTTAACCCTCTGTTGTCTCCTTTATGATATTATCATCATTATTATTATTATGATTAGTAATGTTTATACTCCCATTCTGCTAAAATGTAAAAGTCATTTTTAATGCAGTGCAGATTTTTTTTTAACAGACCAGGAAGAACTTTTTGAAACAAAAGTAAAACACAAAACTAAAAAATAGATTTAATTAAAATTAAATGATCAAAGATGCAATATTTATTTATCCACTGATGTATTTTACACAGCTAGTGACGGACATAAACAATAATAAAAATAATAATTACTGCAGAAAACTAAATACCCAGAAAACTAAATATTTTGCTTTGGTTTTAGATAAACATTTAGCTATAAATTTGTAACTAAATAGTTCACTAATTTAAATCTATTGAATGATTTTAATGCAGCATTAAGATAAGAGTTATTAATAAAAGATGTTCTTTAATGTGTTTGTTGTTCTGCTCTTCCTCTGGGTTTGGTCCTCCAGCTCCGCCTCTCTTCTTCTTCTGTTGATAGTCTGACATCCTCCAGATGATTCATGGATTAACTGTCATCAATATCAACTTATTCATTTCCTCTTCACTTTTGTTCCCCTGAGGAGAAGAAAGTTTTTTGATCCTTTCGTTTTGTTCAAATCTTTATTTGTCCTTCTGTATTATTGACGGGTGTTTTAATATCTTCATTTGAGTTGCTGTTACGCCTTCATGGCCTGTAGCATTTGATGGATGCTAACACTGTTATGTTGTCTAGATCAGGCTGGAGCTCATGCTATGTGCTAATGCTAATGTCTTCCTGCCCCCCTGCACCGGGTCACCAGGTAACCCCAGCGCTGCTTCCTGATGCCTTCTGATTGGATGAAAACTCTGATGACCTCAGAGTTTTCATCCTCCTCAGGATTCTGGTTCTGATCCCAGAACCTCCCGGATCCAGAGACCAGCCGACCGGAAAAAATGGAATCAAGAAATAAAGTGAAAAATTATCTTATATTTTAAAAATATTGAAAACAACAAAAAAGTTCAGAGCAGCGTTTTATTTCTCAGTTTCCAACATCCGAACCTGGTTCTGGTTCTGGTACTGGTTCTGGTCCTGGTTCTGGTTCTGGTTCTGGTCCTGGTTCTGGTTCTGGTTCTGGTTCTGGTTCTGGTGCTGGATCTCCCAGCATGCATAGCTGCGACCCGGGCCA
Organism: Poeciliopsis prolifica; assembly: GCF_027474105.1. Taxonomy (NCBI): domain Eukaryota; kingdom Metazoa; phylum Chordata; class Actinopteri; order Cyprinodontiformes; family Poeciliidae; genus Poeciliopsis; species Poeciliopsis prolifica. The sequence continues at coordinate 1,286,766 of NW_026562438.1, read as the reverse complement.
AGCTGGTTCTGACCCACCTGGGCCGGCTGCTGATGCTTGGCCTCCCGGTTGACCTTTGACCTGCCAGTCACAGCGGTCATTGTGGCGCTGGCCAGCAGGCGGCGCCACAGACTGCCAGGAATCTGACCGGATCTGGACCTGAGAGTCAGAACCTCCTGAGGAGGGAAGAGTCAAATATGTTAAGAAATGTTTCATTTAATGTTCAGGACGATTAAAAATCTGATATTTATAAAATAAACGGGAGCAGATTTACTCTTCCTGTTTACCTGATTCGACATGAATTAGTTTAAAATAAAACATTTATTTCATGAAAACAGAGAGAAAATAAAAATAAAACATTTATTCAGGATAAACTTCATTCTGACTGGAAAACAGACTATGATAAAAGAAAATGAAAATATGATTTAAAAAAATATGTTTTTATCATATCTTATAGTAAAATTTGAAATAATTACTGGAAATAAAATGTGTCATGTAAGATATTTCTTAAATGTCCATTTGTTTCTGCAGTTGCATCATGGGAAATGTAGTTGCTTGATGTAACGTGAATAAATATTTCTGCCGCTCTTCATTTTGTTTAATTTTGTTTCAGTGATCAGATCCAGAACTCAGAAAGTCATGAAATCACGTTTTCATGAGGAAACGGTTTTAAATTATTCTTTAACATGTTTTTAATTAAAATAAATGTTTATATTCTGCAACATTTTCAGAATGTTTCTGTTTGAATCTCCACCCAGAAACCTGATCTGGAACAATCCAGTGTTTTGCTCTGGATTGTGCAGCTGGCTGCCATGACCCAAAGCTGAGCAGATGGAGTTATGAAGCTCCCCGCAGGTCAAAGGTCATCTGAGGCGATCATTCAGAGCAGCTTCTCCTGCACTTTGACGTCTCCAACAGAGGAATAAATCAGAGGAAATGTTGATGCTTCTCCTTTCTGGTTCCCTGGAATCCGTGACGAGCGTCTGATGCCAGGAGGTTCTGCTGCCCACAGCACCACCCGTCCTGAAACCGACCGGACCGGTGAGCGGAACCGCCTGCTGGTCCAGGGAAACCTTAAACATCCAGAACCGAACGAGGCACCAATAAAATTTGTTGGAAATAAAATAAAACAAATCAAGATGGTCATCAAGGAAAGTTTAGTTTCGACTCAGTTAATAATCCTGGTGTGGAATCGTACATTACTGGACCCACAGGAACCATTACTGGAAATGTTTTCAACATAATGCATCATTTTGGACTAAAATCGTCTTATCACCATCATAGCCTACATGATTGGAGAACCATAGTAATCAGATACATATTTTCCTGACTTTGTGTGACTTTTTCTGGAGGACATTTTAAAATGGCCGCCATGGTTGTAATGAAGCATATATGTTTGCAGTAGAATCAGCTAAGCAGTTAGCCGAAGCTAACGCTAATGTTTAGACATTGATCTCTCTTCCTCTGCTGCTCTGAGACTCGCTAACGTTCAGAAATGATCACTAGCTTTGGACACATGATGTGGCTTAAAGTTCATGAGTCATGAAAACAGGCAGCATGAATGGCAGCCATCTGGGACAATGCTGGATGGAGAACCTGTTTGGATCCAATAGGTTCTGAAGGCTTAACTGGGTTAGAACCATCACCACGTCGAACTAATCCTGGGAAAATCCTCAGAGTTAAACTGGGATTATGGAAAAACTGGGAAAGAGTTCAGAAAGATAACTGGGTCAGGGTAAGTTCAGCTTCCTGTGACCCAGTTAGACCGGTTGTGATGGTTCTGATGGGAGTCCACACCGGACCGGGTTGATTCTGCTCTGAGGTGACTCTGGTTCATCGTGAGAAGAGTTGTGGAAACTTTATTGTTCCATTGTTGCTGAACACTGAGTCATCACTCGGAGGACAAGAACCAACCGGAGCCACAGGAGAAAGTTTCCTGTTTCCTGAAACATGGAGCCGTACAGTGACCCAAACATGATACGCAGCAGGAGTCAATGGCCTAGTCAAAGTCTGGTCCTCCACTGGATGCACTGTGCTGAAATGTTGAATGCAGATGTAACACACTTTATTTTGTGATATGAAATTGATTTTGTTGTTCTTTAACCACTTTTCTCTTTTCAAGATGTTTAAGATACTTCAAAACCGGGTCAGAACCTAGGAGAACCGGCCCAACTTCTGATTACTCTGTCCACATGTGACCAGGGAACGCTGAGAGAGCTAAGCGCTCTTCTCCTTCTACTTCTGTATTATCTGTTCTTCTGCTTTAAAAACCCAGTCTGGGAAAAATAAATTCTGAAATATAAACATTCATTGCATAGGGGGCGCTGTAGCGAAGGACAGGTTTTGTCTAATAAGTCATAAATCTCAAGCTCCAAAACTGAATATCACTTTAATCCTTCAGTGATTTTGCGTCACATGACATTTAGGCCCCGCCCATTTCTGCCCCTTGCGGGGCAATAAAGGCTGCTTCTATTTACTGGTTTTAATGGAAGGAACCGGACCAGAGAAACACCTGGACTCACCTGGACACCTGGACTCACTTAGACTCACTTGGACTCGCTGGACACACCTGGAGCAGTCCGGTTCTGGTCGTTTTCCCTCAGATGATAGAGCAAAGTGTGTCAGAACATTTTCCTCGTGATTTTTCTGAAAGGAAACCTGGAGAAAGCAGCAGGTCGGCCAGAGGGGAACAACAAGGACTTTGGTCATGAAATGATCAGAGGGATTAGAGCGGAGGGAAGCAAAACGCTGAGGCCTCCCTCAGACAGAACCGGGCCTTCTGGGTCCCATTTGTTCTCTGGGTTCCTGGAGAGTGGTGACATCCCAGGCTGGGATCATTAAAAATGGCTCCTGGACACCAAAACAACTGTGATGGAATGGAGACACCGACTCTCACATCAGAACCTCTGGAACCGGAAGGGATGGATGATGGATGGATGATGGATGGATGATGGATGGATGATGTTTGGATGATGTTGGATGATGGATGGTTGGATGATGGTTGGATGATGGATGGATGATGGTTGGATGATGGTTGGATGATGGATGGATGATGGATGGATGATGGATGGATGATGGTTGGATGATGGATGGATGATGGATGGATGATGGATGGATGATGGTTGGATGATGGATGGATGATGGTTGGATGATGGTTGGTTTATGGATGGATGATGGATGGATGATGGATGGATGATGGTTGGATGATGGATGGATGATGGATGGATGATGGATGGATGATGGTTGGATGATGGATGGATGATGGTTGGATGATGGATGGATGATGGTTGGATGATGGTTGGATGATGGATGGATGATGGATGGATGATGGATGGATGATGGTTGGATGATGGTTGGATGATGGATGGATGATGGATGGATGATGGATGGATGATGGTTGGATGATGGATGGATGATGGTTGGATGATGGTTGGATGATGGTTGGATGATGGATGGATGATGGATGGATGATGGATGGATGATGGTTGGATGATGTTGGATGATGGATGGTTGGATGATGGTTGGATGATGGATGGATGATGGTTGGATGATGGTTGGATGATGGATGGATGATGGATGGATGATGGATGGATGATGGATGGATGATGGTTGGATGATGGATGGATGATGGTTGGATGATGGTTGGATGATGGATGGATGATGGATGGATGATGGATGGATGATGGTTGGATGATGGATGGATGATGGATGGATGATGGATGGATGATGGTTGGATGATGGATGGATGATGGTTGGATGATGGATGGATGATGGATGGATGATGGATGGATGATGGTTGGATGATGGTTGGATGATGGATGGATGATGGATGGATGATGGATGGATGATGGTGGGATGATGGATGGATGATGGTTGGATGATGTTGGATGATGGATGGTTGGATGATGGTTGGATGATGGATGGATGATGGATGGATGATGGTTGGATGATGGATGGATGATGGTTGGATGATGGTTGGATGATGGATGGATGATGGATGGATGATGGTTGGATGATGGTTGGATGATGGTTGGATGATGGATGGATGATGGTTGGATGATGGATGGATGATGGTTGGATGATGGTTGGATGATGGATGGATGATGGATGGATGATGGATGGATGATGGTTGGATGATGGATGGATGATGGTTGGATTATGGTTGGATGATGGTTGGATGATGGATGGATGATGGTTGGATGATATTTGGATGATGGATGGATGATGGAATGATGATGGATGGATGATGGTTGGATGATGGATGGATGATGGATGGATGATGGAATGATGATGGATGGATGATGGTTGGATGATGGATGGATGATGGATGGATGATGGTTGGATGATGGATGGATGGATGATGGATGATGGTTGGATGATGGATGGATGATGGTTGGATGATGGATGGATGATGGTTGGATGATGGTTGGATGATGGATGGATGATGGATGGATGATGGTTGGATGATGGTTGGATGATGGATGGATGATGGTTGGATGATGGTTGGATGATGGATGGATGATGGTTGGATGATGGTTGGATGATGGAGGGATGATGGATGATGGATGATGGTTGGATGATGGATGGATGATGGATGGATGATGGTTGGATGATGGTTGGATGATGGTTGGATGATGGATGATGGTTGGATGATGGTTGGATGATGGATGGATGATGGATGGATGATGGTTGGATGATGGATGGATGATGGATGGATGATGGATGGATGATGGTTGGATGATGGATGGATGATGGATGGATGATGGATGGATGATGGTTGGATGATGGATGGATGATGGATGGATGATGGTTGGATGATGGATGATGGTTGGATGATGGATGATGGATGGATGATGGTTGGATGATGGATGGATGATGAATGGATGATGGTTGGATGATGGATGGATGATGGATGGATGATGGATGGATGATGGTTGGATGATGGATGGATGATGGTTGGATGATGGATGGATGATGATTGGATGAATGTTGGATGATGGTTGGATGATGGTTGGATGATGATTGGATGATGGTTGGATGATGGATGGATGATGGTTGGATGATGGTTGGATGATGGTTGGATGATGGATGGATGATGGTTGGATGATGGATGGATGATGGTTGGATGATGGATGGATGATGAATGGATGATGGATGGATGATGGTTGGATGATGGTTGGATGATGGTTGGATGATGATTGGATGATGGTTGGATGATGGTTGGATGATGATTGGATGATGGATGGATGATGGTTGGATGATGGATGGATGATGGATGGATGATGGATGGATGATGGATGGATGATGGTTGGATGATGGATGGATGATGGATGGATGATGGATGGATGATGGTTGGATGATGGATGGATGGATGATGGTTGGATGATGGATGGATGATGGATGGATGATGGATGGATGATGGTTGGATGATGGTTGGATGATGGTTGGATGATGGTTGGATGATGGATGGATGATGGTTGGATGATGGTTGGATGATGGTTGGATGATGGTTGGATGATGGATGGATGATGGTTGGATGATGGTTGGATGATGGTTGGATGATGGATGGATGATGGATGGATGATGGATGGATGATGGTTGGATGATGGTTGGATGATGGTTGGATGATGGTTGGATGATGGATGGATGATGGATGGATGATGGATGGATGATGGTTGGATGATGGTTGGATGAAGAAACTTCCTTCTTTCTGATTCTTTTCTCCAGGCGAATTGAAAAAGTTTGTACACCTCCACTGTTTCGTCTTTTTGTCTCGTTGTGACCTAAAACTTCAGCCTCTCTGGTTTTGATGGGAAAGAACAAGACAAACGTTTCAAATAAAATCTGAAAAGTGTGGTGTGCCTTTGTTTCTCAAACCCTTTCTACCCCGAAATCCCAAAATAAGTGCAATGTCAGCTAAGAGCAGCTGCTCTGGGTCTTTAGAGAACAACCAGCATCATGGAGAGGATCCATGTGTTAAAGTGGTCTAGTCAAAGTCGAGATCTGAGCCTATTTAAGAAAGCTGATGTCCACAGATGTTTGAGCAGCAAATATAGTGGAGACTCCAGATTTTATTGTCAGGAATCTCAGGAAAACTCAGAAACGTTCAGTTTGCAAAATAAATATTTCATCCTGAACTAAATAGATTATAAATGGAGTTTAATTTGGAGCTAAATATTTTAATTGTAAACTAAATATTTAGTTTGCAGCAAACAATCAGTTTCTCATCAGACAGCTCTGTGCTCAAAGGGCCGCTTGTAAGGTGACAGTCAGTGTTTTGATTTATTTACGCTAAGAAAGAAAATATGTGATGCAACTTAGAATGTAATTGTTAGAAATGATCTAATTAAGTTTATCTAAGTAAATATAGTCAGTTTATGTCAAACAAACTGACAACGTTTGAGAAGCTTCATAAAATGAATCCAGTTGTTTAAGTTTTTTTCTCTTTTTCCAGTGAAAGAAATGGCTGCTGGTTTCTCTTGGTCATATTTTCACAGTGTTATTCATTCTGTCTGAAAGGTCAGTTTCAAACTAAATCAGTTGGAGCTGAATTGGAAAACTAAATATTTAGTTTGTAACCTAAATGTTATGAAAATAAACTCCCAGTTTTTCTCCTAAAACGGGATGAAAAAGCCAAATTACTGCTGATCATTTCTGACTGTATCATCTGCTCTGCCTGGACCCCGGAAGTTGCCCAACATTTCATAAAGATCGCACCTATTTAATTTATTTTTAGACGTAACGACAGCCATTAATTAGAAATGTCTCTGTGAAAGTGTTTCGGTAACTTTATGACAGGAGTTATTGTTTTGTCTCTCGCAGCCTGGAAAAGCTCACGTCCAACCGGCAACTGAAACCATCAGCCTGGAACAACTGATGAGAAGCTCCCGTGCTTTGTTACCGGTAAAGCCACGCCCTTTTACACATCAACTCCGTCATTGGTGGAACTGAAAAACTATCTGAAACGTCATTGGCTGAGTGAGCTTCCGCTCGAAATGGGCGGGGCTTACGACCAGAGTTAATATATTCCAGGCAGCCCTGTAATCGTGGCGGAGAGAAACGGCTGAGGAAGCGGCGGGGGGTTGGAAGCTGAACTTGGAGGATCCCGGAGAAGCTGAGTAGATTTTCCCGATTTTCCTGGTGATGGAGGACAACATGGAGCAGATGAGACCGCTCCTCACATCTGTAAGTCCCCCCTCTCTCTCCTCCCTGGGGAACCTGTTAGCTGGAGGCTAGCGCCCCCTCAGCCCTCCGGGGTCCGGAGAGTCGAACAGAACCGACAGGACGGACCCGGCACAGAGTTTCAGTTCGGGAAAGTCCGGATAGTTCAGAGGACTTGGTGGTGTGTGTTGGTAAAAGAAGAAGATGTTCTGACCGGCAGGAAGCAGAGGCTGGCAGCGGAGGGCTTTGTTTTTAAAGGAGCACGTTGATGGCAGGAAGTGGAGAGCTCAGCGGACTCCGGTTTAGAAAAGACCGATTTTAGAGTCAAAGGCGCTCTGCTTCCTCTGGGAGCGGGTGAAAATTAAATGAAAAACAAGTCAGGCTCTCATTACACAAAACTTATAATCGGCATATAATGTCTCCATTTTGATAAACTGATTGTCCTGAAACAGCTCCTGTTTCCTACCGGCTTGCCCGTCATTCCCAGATCAATATCTACTCTTCCTTCAGGTGAGGAAGAGATTTTCCACAGAACCTGAAGCCTCGTTTTGTGGAAACCTGACAGGTTTCAGCCTGGTATAAACCGGGTTTCAGCCTGGTTTCAGTCTGGTTTTCAGCCTGGTTTAAACCTGGTTTTCAGCCTTTCAACCTGGTTTAAACCTGGTTTTCAACCTGGTTTCAGGCTGGTTTCCAGCCTGGTTTAAACCTGGTTTCCAGCTTGGTTTAAACCTGGTTTCCAGCCTGGTTTAAACCTGGTTTCCAGCCTGGGTTTCAGCCTGGCTGGTCAAAATTGGTCAGGGTCAGTACTGGCTATTCAATTCAGAAGTTCTGAAATATTTTCACAGAAAACCCTTTTAAACATCTCAATTGTCTCTTTTTTGTTTTGGCAGAATTTTAATATTTAATTTAATTTATTTGAATTTTATTATTATTATTATTATTTAAGTTTCATTATTAAAATTGATTGCTTTTCTTTTTGGGTTAATTTTTAGGATTTAAGTAATTCTAATTAACTTTATTTTATATTTCTTAATTAATAGAATTTATTCTAATATAATGACATTGTTATTATAATAAATTATATAATTGTAATATAATAAATTTTATAATTGATTATATTAATTTTTTCAAGAAAAGACCAGAAAATATGCAGTTTCTGAACTTTATCATTTTACTGATATCATCCATTTACTTTTCTGTGGATTTCTACATTTTTTATTGAGCTCTTGTCAATGTTTAATTTTTCTTATTTTAACTCGAATGTTTCTAATTTTTTAGTGGTTGTCAGATTGGATGTCTAATTTGCTCTGATGGTGTGAAATAGTTTGACTCTGGTGTGAACTGAGTCTGACATGTTGAGTCAATTTGGTGTTTTTGGTAAATTAACTCATGCAGCTGATTGATTATTGGGAATATATGTGATTATATGTAGCTTTGAGTTACATGCAGCAACTCAAAGCTACATGCATCCGGAGAGCACAGGAGTTGAGCCTTTTTTCATTCAATGTCATCAACAGAAAGAGAAAGGTTGGAAGGAACGATAAAGCAGATAAATCCCCAGTTTCCTGTAAAACTGAAGCATTTTTTGGCTGAACAGATGAAACGTTTCTCCTGATCTGGTTGGAGTCTGTTGCAGTGATGCAGCTCAGACTGGCTTTAGTTACAGAAAGAACTGGGAACAACAATCCTACTGGGGCTTTTTAATTGGGCCCAACGGAGACACACACACACACACACACACACACACACACACACACACACACACACACTGTCTCAACCCCGAGGTTCTGGTCAGGCTTTAGCAGCCAGCTAACCATGGCGGCTGCCCGCACCATCATGCCTCCACCACCGTGCTTTCCAGCTGCTGAGCGTCAGACTGTGTCCAGGCAATGACGATAAAATGCAAATATGAGGCTGAAGCAGCAAGAAACTGAGATAATTTCAGATAAAACGGGAAAAATTATTATCGGATGAATTGATTATTGAAATAATCAGACTTTGAAAATGCCATTTGCTGAAAGAACAAAACACTTATATCAGTTTATGAAGCCAAAACTGCATAGAAAAAGAAAGAACGTTTTTCAGCTGCAGCTTTGTTACCAATGATCAAACGTTTAGTAAACGGATCCAGTTGTTACATTTTTAGCAGTAAAATGTTGTCTTATTTAAAAAAATGAATCAAGTTATTATTCTGGATCTTTTACTGTATTTATAATGTGTAAAAAAGCCTTAATCTGCAGAATGTTCCAATTCTTTCAGGCAATAAATGGTTGAATCGTTGATTGATTGGTAAAATGAATAGATTGTCCTACGCTGAAGATGCAGCAGGTAATGATCTCTACACTGCAGGGTGCCAATAAAGCAACAGAAAACAGAATGTCGGTTTTTTTATACAGGTCATTGTTTACATCCAGACATTTTGCGCCATTGCAACCGACGACAACGCCACGCATGTTTCAGGATTCAACACCAGAAACACTCAAACATTTCCCTCACAGAGACCAGAACATTCAGTCCGTTACAGTTTCAAGTTTATTTTTCGATTATTAGTAAGTGATCACTGTGGTAGATTAGCGACTGCTGCTATTAGCTAAGCTAACACAGCAGTAGTTGATTAGCTAATATAAACTGATGATCTGCCAGAGTCGGTATTTTTGTTTTCTAACTGAAGTGTAACAGACAGAATCCCGCTGCACGTCTACATGCTACGTTTGTCATAGTCAAGCTAGCATAACTGAACTACCGTCCTCTCTCTGGCAAGTTTATTCATCATTAAAACCTTTTCCGGACCTTGTTATCTAGTTGTCGTAGTCTAGCAAAGCTCTGCGTCCCTTTTCCTTTCATTTCAGGCGTACATTTAAGATTTAGCTGTTTTGTTGAAAACTTGACAGCTAAACTAATGCTACTCCAAAGTGCGACTCCAGAGGGAGATGAAGCTCGTGATGTCACGCTGCAACGTGTCTGTTTCTTTCAGAGGTTGAAACGGCGTCAAAGTAAAAAATACAAACAGAAGGTTTTAAGAATAACATCACAGCAGAAGAGTTCCAGTTTTTTTCTCAGGGAGTTTCAGGTTCACCAGCAGCAAAGCGAAGGCAGGTCTCAGCTTGTAGATCCACACAATGGAAAAATGTCAGCATCAGAGACGCACTGCTGATCGAAATGACGAAGCATTTTAGGTCACAAACAGAACCCAAGTGTTTTGGATGGAGGAGGAAAGGCAGTGTGAACATGACGTTCTCAGCCTTCACCTGCTGGACCGTGAACTCCATGAGCCTCAGATCCACGTTTGCTTCCTGGGAATTCAGGACAAATGTTTTCCTTCCACCAAGATGGCCGCTTCAATGTGGCTTTGATCTTTACGGTTTCCTCTGTGGGGTGCCGCTCCGCTACGTCTCCAGTCAATGCCGTCGCCATGGCAACGGCAGGTTGCCATAGTTTTTTAACTTTTTATTGATTTTTTTTTATTGATTTTGGGACGTTTTAAATAAATTCTGAATTGTAGTGAATGGGAATTGTGATCTTCATGTCGATCACGATTTTTATTTTGGGCACAGCGATGGGTGGGGCAATAACGGCATAATACAAAAATATGATGTCTGTCACAAGAGGCGAGCAATAAAAAATACATCCAATACAATGTTCCATAATTTCACTGAACTCTGGTCCAGAACCGCACAGCATTCTGGGAGATGTAGGCAGAGTAAAACGTTTCATTGCCCAACCAGCTAGCTGCGTGGCTACGGCTAACTCGGTCACCCTTTGGTTGCCTAGCAACAGTCTATTGACTGCTTCAAAATGAAAACATGAAGATAAAACAGGAAAAGTTTCAGTTTGACAGGATTTCAAATATTTAAAACAAAAACTGATCAATAATTATGTATTGCTGATATGAAACCGTTATGTCGTGATTCATTGTTCAGTGATTGTGAGATGGTTTGTTCTGGCCTTTCAGCGCCCCCTGCAGGCCTGGAGGTTTTCTGAGGTCTTTCTCTTGGTGTTTAACGCATCAGACGGACGGAGTGCGAATCCTTTCCCTTCATGCACAGCTTCAGTTGCTCTGTAATGATCGGCTCCGACCCCTGAGGTCAACCCCACCATGAACGCTGCCGCCGGGCCGGGCCGGGCTTAGGGTTAGGGGTCGGGCCGGGCTTAGGGTTAGGGTTAGGGGTCGGGCCGGGCTTAGGGTTAGGGTGGAGTTGGGGTCTGGTCGGCCATCCTCTTTGTTTCCGAGGGGAATGACAGGAAGCATCAACATTCTAATCTGGAGCCAAATAGTCCGACTGCTCAGCCGGTCCGTTTGGGCCGTCTGGTTCTGGTTTAATGTGAAACATTCATTTGGTTTTTAACCCAACAATAGGCTGTAATGATAAAATTCAGTACCGGCCCGCTCTGCTGCAGGTATGTTTGTGGTGAGGGAATATTATAATGACATGATGGAAAACTGAATAAAAATAGGTTTTATGTAACAATATTGTTGTTTTGAATCCATTTTACAGTGATGTATCGGTGATTCTCAAACTTTAAATTCAAATGAGTGTTTAACTCTGAAGCCATTTTAAACATCTAAAATAAAACGGAAACAAGAATAAAATGAATTATGAAGATTCTGCAAACAAAACTAGACTGAAAACTTTTATCAGTCTGGTCTGAAGAGAAAAATATAAATCATCTAAATGGAAATGTTAAATGATTGATTGATTGATTGATCTGACTGGCCTAAACTCTGAAAAGCTGAATGAGCAGAATAATATTTTACTCCAATCTTATTAAAAACTAAAATAAATTTGTTTAATTCATCTATTTATTCAATAGTTTGAATTGAAAATGTTGCTTTTTGTCAATACACAGTTTTGGATAAATTGTGCTTAAATCCTGATTCTAATATGAAATCCATGAAACATTTTAATCAAGTCTCTGGTCTAATTAATTAAAGGCTTGAGTGCTTTTAGCATCATTAGTCACCAGGTTAGTTTCCAGTTTCTTCCAGTTACTGGTTGAAACCTCCTGACTGGGCAGGAAAAGGTTAAAAATCCAGCTCTGATCTGATTGGTCGTAATGTGACCAGAGTCAGCTCTCCTTCCTCATGACTGTTGGACTGACTGGCATGAACAAAGCCTGAACTGTTCAGACCGATGACTCACAGTGATGTCACAGCCCAGCTGGGCTCTGATTGGACGGTGTTGAGAGGAAACGATAACCAGAACAACGCGTTGATTTCTGTCTGATTACAGGAACGGGTTTGACTGAGGAACCCGTTTCCCCTGGCAACGGGCCCTTTAACGAGGAAACTCCTCGCAACTTCTCCCATCTGACCTGCCAAAATAAAAGCCCTCCTGTAGCAAACAGATTTGTAAACCTCACTGAGTCAGAGCTGATCAGCTGCATGAGAGAAGAAAGCTTCACATTGGATGAGGCGTCCCCTTCTGGAAACAAAATAAATGAATTACTGAGAAAGTGGTCCCAAAGAAAGTATCAGTGGAACCTCTGTGACGAGCCGGTACCGGTTCTGATTCTGGGGATCATTCAGAGAAAATCTGAAAGAATAATTCATGACCTGAAGCATTCCTCCAAACATCACGAGGCGATGGAAACGCCAGAAATACTGGAGCTTCAGCTTATTTGGTTTGAGTTTATTCAAAACCAGATGCTTACACGTTGGGATGCATCGGTACCGGCCCGATCTCTGTCAGTGGTACCGGCCCGATCTCTGTCAGCGGTACCGGCCCGATCTCTGTCAGTGGTACCGGCCCGATCTCTCCGTGGTACCGGCCCTATCTCTGTCAGTGGTACCGGCCCGATCTCTCCGTGGTACCGGCCCGATCTCTGTCAGTGGTACCGGCCCGATCTCTGTCAGTGGTACCGGCCCGATCTCTCCGTGGTACCGGCCCTATCTCTGTCAGTGGTACCGGCCCGATCTCTGTCAGTGGTACCGGCCCGATCTCTCCGTGGTACCGGCCCTATCTCTGTCAGTGGTACCGGCCCGATCTCTCCGTGGTACCGGCCCGATCTCTGTCAGTGGTACCGGCCCGATCTCTGTCAGTGGTACCGGCCCGATCTCTGTCAGTGGTACCGGCCCGATCTCTGTCAGTGGTACCGGCCCGATCTCTGTCAGTGGTACCGGCCCGATCTCTGTCAGTGGTACCGGCCCGATCTCTCCGTGGTACCGGCCCTATCTCTGTCAGTGGTACCGGCCCGATCTCTCCGTGGTACCGGCCCGATCTCTCAGCGGTACCGGCCCGGTCTCTCAGTGGTACCGGCCCGATCTCTGTCAGTGGTACCGGCCCGATCTCTGTCAGTGGTACCAGCCCGATCTCTGTCAGTGGTACCGGCCCGATCTCTGTCAGTGGTACCGGCCCGATCTCTGTCAGTGGTACCGGCCCGATCTCTCCGTGGTACCGGCCCTATCTCTGTCAGTGGTACCGGCCCGATCTCTCCGTGGTACCGGCCCGATCTCTCAGCGGTACCGGCCCGGTCTCTCAGTGGTACCGGCCCGATCTCTCCGTGGTACCGGCCCTATCTCTGTCAGTGGTACCGGCCCGATCTCTCCGTGGTACCGGCCCGATCTCTCAGCGGTACCGGCCCGGTCTCTCAGTGGTACCGGCCCGGTCTCTCAGTGGTACCGGCCCGATCTCTCCGTGGTACCGGCCCGATCTCTGTCAGTGGTACCGGCCCGATTTCTCAGCGGTACCGGCCTGGTCTCTCAGCGGTACCGGCGTGGTCTCTGTCAGTGGTACCGGCCCGATCTCTCAGCGGTACCGGCTTGATCTCTCAGCGGTACCGGCTTGATCTCTCAGCGGTACCGGCCCGGTCTCTCAGTGGTACCGGCCCGGTCTCTCAGTAGTACCGGCCTGATCTCTCAGTGGTACCGGCCCGATCTCTCGTGGTACCGGCTCGATCTCTGTCAGTGGTACCGGCCCGATCTCTCCGTGGTACCGGCCCGATCTCTGTCAGTGGTACCGGCCCGATCTCTCCGTGGTACCGGCCCGATCTCTCCGTGGTACCGGCCTGGTTTCTGTCAGTGGTACCGGCCCGATCTCTGTCAGTGGTACCGGCCTGGTCTCTGTCAGAGGTACCGGCCCGATCTCTGTCAGTGGTACCGGCCGGATCTCTGTCAGCGGTACCGGCCCGATCTCTGTCAGTGGTACCGGCCCGATCTCTCCGTGGTACCGGCCTGGTTTCTGTCAGTGGTACCGGCCCGATCTCTGTCAGTGGTACCGGCCTGGTCTCTGTCAGAGGTACCGGCCCGATCTCTGTCAGTGGTACCGGCCGGATCTCTGTCAGCGGTACCGGCCCGATCTCTCAGTGGTACCGGCCCGATCTCTCAGTGGTACCGGCCCGATCTCTCAGTGGTACCGGCCCGATCTTTCAGTGGTACCGGCCCGATCTCTGTCAGTGGTACCGGCCCGATCTCTCAGCGGTACCGGCCCGATCTCTCAGTGGTACCGGCCCGATCTTTCAGTGGTACCGGCCCGATCTCTGTCAGTGGTACGGCCCGATCTCTGTCAGTGGTACCGGCCCGATCTCTCAGTGGTACCGGCCCGATCTCTGTCAGTGGTACCGGCCCGATCTCTGTCAGTGGTACCGGCCCGATCTCTCAGTGGTACCGGCCCGATCTCTCAGTGGTACCGGCCCGATCTCTCAGTGGTACCGGCCCGATCTCTGTCAGTGGTACCGGCCCGATCTCTCAGTGGTACCGGCCCGATCTCTGTCAGTGGTACCGGCCCGATCTCTCAGTGGTACCGGCCCGATCTCTGTCAGCTCTGGTTATTTGCTGTGTCTAGCAGTGGATCATGCAGTTGTTTGTGGGTAAGAATCTGTTTTTTTTTCTCTGTGGTGTGTCTGAACATGCCTGCCTGATGCCGCATGTTTTAGTGTATGTTTTAGTTTTTCTGATGCATGTTTTAGTTTTTCTGATGCATGTTTTAGTTTTTCTGATGCATGTTTTAGTTTTTCTGATGCATGCTGTGGTTTGCTGCTGCCTGGTATGAACTTTCCCACACTTCCTTGCTGCACTTTGCTGCAGGCCAGACGTTATCCTCCCGTCGAGTTTTCCTAATATGGAAGCAGCAGCTCAGGCTGGAGATGCGTCTCTGTGGAATCCAGCTGCTGTGATTTATCTCCAACCGAGTCGTTTGTTTGTTTTTAACACATTAATTTCTTTCTGAGTGCATTAATATTCCAGATGACATGAAATATAGATATTTTAGATGTTTTGCCCCTTTGGACACTTTGAATAAATAATAAATGTAAGCTGACAGTTCTGTCTGGAAAAATCCTAAAATAATCAGGAAAAGGTGAAGAACAGGAATCAGATGGGAAATGAAGAGCAGCTGACTTCCTGTCTGTCCTTTTCAGTTCACAGAATCTGATCCGCTGCTCTACATGCCAGACCCACCGGGGGCAGTGTAATCGTCCAATCGGGAGGCGGCGCGCCGTCCAATCGGGAGGCGGCGCGCCGTCCAATCGGGAGGCGGCGCGCCGTCCAATCGGGAGCCAGTAAGATGCAGAGAAAGCCAAGAGGTTTCGTCTCCACTTCAACTAATTGGATTTCTTGGAGGTTTTTTCCCACAGGGAGTCGGGACAGATTAAAAGGGTTCTGCAGGGGTCAGAGGTCAGGAGACAATGGGCTCCGTTGGATTGAATTACAGCAGAGATTTGGACCGACTTAAAGGAACAAAGACACCATTTAGTGGGGAAGGTCCAGCCTGACAAATGTAAAAATAAATAAATCTCCCAACCGTGGACGGAGCCCAGAGACACCGAGGGGCGTGGCCAAGGCTCAGGGGGCGGGGCTAATGCAGGATGTCCCCAAATGTTTCCTCTGTCAGCAGACGCCGAATCTCAGAGCGAGCGGTTCTGCCTTAGCCGGTTTTAGTTCCCCTTTGGGCTAAATAAAGACTCCTCTTCCACCCAGTGTGACGTCTCCTCTGGTTGTTCTGATTTGTCATCTTGAGGCAGGGTCAGTTTGACTGAGTCGGCTTCTCAGAGGTCAGAGGTCACCCTGGCTTCTCAGCTTCTTGTGTCCTTCTTTGCCTCGGTTTCCCAGTGAACTGCTTGGAAGTCGAGCTGCAGCAGGTGAACCGGACCGGGTCAGGAGTTCAGCTGGTCCGCTGTGTTTACCCCCATCCAGTCCAGGGGGCGGCGCCCTGAAGCCCCGCCCCCTGCTGTCTGTCTGCAGAGCGTCAGCCTCTGCTGCTGACGAGGAAACTCGCTCTGCTATAAATACCTGAACCGCAACTGCAGCAGACAGTTCTGTTCTGTTCTGGATCCGGTCCTGCGAGGTTCTGGTTCTGGTTCCGGTCCGATATGGGAGACTTCTGGGCAGACGTGGCCTCTCAGCGGGTGGCCCGAGGATTCCCGGTACGTTTCTGAGCCGCGTCTCCAGTTTCATTCAGCATTGAGGAAGTGAGAGCAGAGAGGAGCAAACATCCTGCTGAGCGTAGAAACGAAACGTCTAGATCTGCCAGCAGCGCTGAACGTCCTGCCAGTCGGAGCAAAACGTCAGCTGCTGCCGAGAAAAACATCCATGTGTTCAGCACGGCGGGGTCAGAGGTCAGGCCTGCAGAGAACCACAGTTCCTCTAGGCTGGATCGTATCTTAGATCAAACCGGTTGTGGTTCTGATCCGGTTTTCTGTTGGTTCCAGGTAGAAACTGAGGAATATCAGAACAGATGGGTTAAACAAAAACGTGTTCAAGAGAAACGTTCAGAACGAAGGAAACGACCCGAAGGTTTGAATTTAAAGTGGTGAACTCAGGATTTTTATTAACTCTGTTTTTATTTGGATCATATTTAAAAGTTTATTTCTGCTGGTTTTCATATTTATTATGAAATATTACGTTCTGATTGGCTGCTGAGCCCCATGAGCCCGCCTCCTGGCCGGCCTTCCTGTGGCTCAGCAGCGAACGGAGGGCTGCGATTGGTCCAGGTTTCTGAGCCAAAGAACTGGAGGCTGCTGGACAGACCCACAGCATGATGCTGCCTCCACTGTGTTTATGTTGGGATGTGTTTCCATTAACTCTGCCCCGTTTTCTCCGTTTGGTTTAGTTTGTCTCGGTGAGTCGGAGAGAAGAGGCTGAAGGAAAAAGGAGACATCCTTCGTTCTCCAGTGAAAACTGTTTCAACATTTTTGTTTCTCTGCAGGGAAACGATGAGGAGGCTGTTCTGGACCAGGGCAAGACCAGCAGCACCCTGCACACAAACTTTGAGAAAGAGGAACTGGAGAGTGAGTGACACACACACACACACACACACACACACACACACACACACACACCAGCAGCCTTTATTTGCAGCCAAAACAGAAAGTAGCGAATCGTTCTGCCCGTATTTCCACTGTCTGGGTTTAAACAAAATGTTTCTGTTTGGGTCGTTGCATTGAATACCTGGAAAAACTTTTAACTCTTATTTTTTCTTCTGGAAACTTTAATTCAATTTATTTTAATGAGGAACCTCACTGTTTCCTGTAGCTTCATTTTGTGCTCCACTTTCACCAAACGTCACAGTTTTATGGTTTATTTTATTATTTAAGTCATAAATCATCAGTTCTATCCAACTTTTCTGGATTTTATCAGCTGATTTTATTCCTTCAGTTTTTACTAGATTCTATGACTCTACAATGAGTTTAATTAAAATTAATTTCATTTATATTTTAAAGCTTTCTGTTTTGAAGTTTGGCGACTGGAACCTAAAAATCCTGTTTTGCCATAGAAATAAATCAGCAAAGCTTAATAAATATTATTTGCATATTTCTCCTCATACATGTTGCTTTAATATTCTTTAATTTGTGTAAATAAAGGCCAGTTTGTCATTAAAATGCAGTTTTTCCATCCATTAAATGCGTCCTTTTTATTCTCCCATTAACACAAATTGTTAGATTTACAGTCCAGTAATTCCTTCTAACTATAATAGAACTCTGGTTCTGCTGGGTCTCATGTCCTTAGTATTTGTGTGTGTGCGTGTGTGTGTGTGTGCGTGTGTGTGTGTGTGTGTGTGCTGCTGCCAGGCCACAGAGCCGTGTACGTCGGTGTTCACGTCCCGCTGGGCCGGCAGACTCGCAGGCGGCACCGGCACCGCGGACACCGCCATCACCGCAGGCGGCGAGACCGGGACGACCGCGAGGACGGCCGGGAGTCTCCGGCGTACGGTCAGTTCCGATCCGACTCCTGCGCCAGGACACGTCTGATGATGATGACGAAGAGTCTGACTTCCTGCCGCAGACACGCCGTCCCAGAGGGTCCAATTCCTCCTCGGCACCGAAGACGACGACGAGGAGCACATCCCCCATGACCTGTTCACCGAGCTGGACGAGCTGGCCTTCAGGGACGGACAGGTCCAGGTGTGGAAGGAGACGGCCAGGTGAGGGTTCTGAGCCGGTAATTGGTCCGATCAGACTGAGCTGAGGGTTCAGAGCAGTGGTACCGGTCCGTGGACCAATGGTACCGGGCCGCAAGAAATAATGAAATATTTTTGTTTTCTGTATCATTTGAATCTGGAGGATCTTTTTTTTTGAAAATCCTTTCACGGATTCAGCTTTTTTCCGCCAACATTGAGTCACAAGCAGCAAAGTGAACAGAACCAGATCAGATTCTTTGGAAAGTTTCTCTGGAGGTTAAAGGCTCAGAGAGACAGGAGGATGGATTTATCCCGGTGGTTGATTCCCACAGTCCAAGCCGCTCTGCATCTTATTTTGAATGCAGAGCGTTCACCATAGTGACCAGAGTCGGACAGTGTGAGGTCAGGGTCGAGAGGACAGGAGACTTGGATTTTAGGTCTGGTTGGTTTAAGGATCGTTGGCCGATTTTCCCAAACCTCTGTGACCTCAGAGCCGATAAAAGTCCAACAGGTTCGGTCGGTTTGAGAGTCCAGGAGCAACACGGAACCAGAACCAGTTCCACTGAATGCCCCGGTTCCACTGAACGCCCCGGTTCCACTGAACGTCCCGGTTCCACTGAACGCCCCGGTTCCACTGAACATCCCGGTTCCACTGAACGCCCCGGTTCCACTGAACATCCCGGTTCCACTGAACGTCCCGGTTCCACTGAACGTCCCGGTTCCACTGAACGTCCCGGTTCCACTGAACGTCCCACTGAACGTCCCGGTTCCACTGAACGTCCCACTGAACGTCCCGGTTCCACTATGATGATCTAGCAGAACGCCGGGCTCGGGCCATGTCAGCGGTTTGGGATCCCCTCCGTTCTTACGTCACCGCGCGTTCTGATTGGCTCCCTGTCACATTCAACAGGCTGCGATAATCGGGCCGAGACCCTGTTGAAAAAGCCCGATTTTAGATCGGAGCGGTCCCAACGTTCTACCAACTGGACCAGATCATCGTCGTGACACACTTCACAGAACAGGAGGATCGGTTACGATTATCACGAGCAACAATCTGCGACAATCAGGGGGAGGGGAGGTTTTAGTGGAGCTGCCCAAGACTTGACCGGTTTGTGGTGGTGAACAGGTTGGGGACCACTGGTCCAGAGAACTTTGATGATCACGAGCAGGACAGGAAGGAGAGGGTCGGCGGTGAGGTGTGCGGCAGCAGGGGTCATCTCCTGATGCTGACCGGGTCAGACGACATTCTGGAAAGAAGAAGAAGAAGAAAATGAAAGAGGGCTGCTGGTTTCTGGTTCAAACTTACAGAAACGTTAAAATGCCACAGCTCTAAAACCAGCAGCAAAACCAGATTCTACTGAAAAGATGCAAAGCTGGTTAAAATGACAACTTGTTAAAAAGAGAAGCTTGTCAAAGTCAGATGCTGACGTCATTAAAACCAGATTCTAAACCTGTTAAAATGAGATGCAAAATGAGTTTCAGGTTAAGAGACGCTGAACTTGTACACATGAATTCCTCGTCAAATGAGATTTAAAACGACGTTAAACTCATTTCAACGACAAAATGTTCTTGTTTTGCTGCTCATCATCACGAGCTGCTGCTCCTCAATTTATTTTCCAGCTATGGTTAAAGTCTTCTGGCGTCTGGTTTTAGTCTCGCTTCAGGCCGCCGGGTCACATGACGATCAGATTCACGAGGCGTTGGGTTAGGGTTAGAACCTGCAGAACGGGTCGGGTTCCCCTACCAGACAGGAAGTTGGTGATGATGTCATGTTTACGTCCAGGTGGCTGAAGTTTGAGGAGGACGTGGAGGACGGCGGCGATCGCTGGAGCAAACCGTACGTGGCCACGCTGTCGCTGCACAGCCTGTTTGAGCTTCGCTCCTGCATAATGAACGGCACCGTGCTGCTGGACATGAGGGCCGGCTCCATCGACGAGATCGCAGGTCAGACGCTAACCACATGCAAACCACGCTGACTACAGGCTGGGGACACACCAACAACATGCTAATGATGCGCTAATAACATAACATGTTGACAACATGCTAATGATGCGTTAATAACATAACATGTTGACAACATGCTAATGATGCGTTAATAACATAACATGTTGACAATATGCTAATGATGCGTTAATAACATAACATGTTGACAATATGCTAATGATGCGCTAATAACAACATGTTGACAACATGCTAATGATGCGTTAATAACATAACATGTTGACAACATGCTAATGATGCGCTAATAACATAACATGTTGACAACATGCTAATGATGCGTTAATAAAACATGTTGACAATATGCTAATGATGCGCTAATAACACAACATGTTGACAACATGCTAATGATGCGTTAATAACATAACATGTTGACAACATGCTAATGATGCGTTAATAACATAACATGTTGACAATATGCTAATGATGCGCTAATAACAACATGTTGACAACATGCTAATGATGCGTTAATAACATAACATGTTGACAACATGCTAATGATGCGTTAATAACATAACATGTTGACAATATGCTAATGATGCGCTAATAACACAACATGTTGACAACATGCTAATGATGCGTTAATAACATAACATGTTGACAATATGCTAATGATGCGTTAACATAACATATTGACAATATACTAATGATGCGCTAATAACAACATGTTGACAACATGCTAACGATGCACTAAAACATAACATGTTGACAACATGCTAACGATGCGCTAATAACATGTTGACAACATGCTAACGATGTGTTAATAACATGTTGACAACATGCTAATGATGCATTAATAATATAACATGCTGACAACATGCTAACGATGCGCTAATAACATAACATGTTGACAACATGCTAATGATGCGTTAATAACTTAACATGTTGACAATATGCTAATGATGCGCTAATAACATAACATGTTGACAACATGCTAACGATGCACTAATAACATAACATGTTGACAACATGCTAATGATGCGCTAATAACATAACATGTTGACAACATGCTAATGATGCGTTAATAACATAACATGTTGACAATATGCTAATGATGCGCTAATAACATAACATGTTGACAATATGCTAATGATGCGCTAATAACATAACATGTTGACAACATGCTAATGATGCGTTAATAACATAACATGTTGACAATATGCTAATGATGCGCTAATAACACAACATGTTGACAACATGCTAATGATGCGTTAATAACATAACATGTTGACAATATGCTAATGATGCGCTAATAACAACATGTTGACAACATGCTAACGATGCACTAATAACATAACATGTTGACAACATGCTAACGATGCGCTAATAACATGTTGACAACATGCTAACGATGCGTTAATAACAACATGTTGACAACATGCTAATGATGCATTAATAATATAACATGTTGACAACATGCTAACGATGCGCTAATAACATAACATGTTGACAACATGCTAATGATGCGTTAATAACTTAACATGTTGACAATATGCTAATGATGCGCTAATAACATAACATGTTGACAACATGCTAAGGATGCACTAATAACATAACATGTTGACAACATGCTAATTATGCGTTAATAACTTAACATGTTGACAATATGCTAATGATGCGTTAATAACATAACATGTTGAATATGCTAATGATGCGTTAATAACATAACATGTTGACAATATGCTAATGATGCCCTAATAACATAACATGTTGACAACATGCTAACGACAATCTAACATGCTAAGCAAGCTCTAACAACGTTGTAACAGGCTAGCAATGCCCTGCTAATGACATGCTAACATTGTGCTGATGATGTGTTAACCACCTGCTAAATACATGATATGCTAACTGTATGCTTACGACATGCTAACAGCATCCGAGCATGCTAACAACATAATAAAAATGTGTTGGCAACGTTCTGACGATGTGCTAACGACATGCTAACGCCCTGCGGCTACCTGCTCCCAGACATGGTGATCGACAGCATGCTGGCGACCGGCCAGCTGGAGGCGGAGCAGCAGGAGAAGGTCAGGGAGGCTCTGCTGAAGCGCCACCATCATCAGAACGAGAAGAAGCTGAGCAACCGCATCTGGTCCGCTCCTTCGCAGACATAGGCAAGAAGCATTCAGACTCAACGCTGCTGGAGCGCAACGGTGAGGCGCTGCTGTCATCCCTGAACGTCTGCTCAACCTCCAGGTCCACCAATAGGACCCAGTCAGGTTCAGAACCACCGTCCGATTCTGGTCCCATTTAAGCCCAAAAGTCTTCACACTCCACCGTCTTTATTCATCCACTAGGCCTGTTGCAATAAATCAATTAAGGGGATTGTAAATTAAAACATTTTCTTACTTTAGCTGGATGACAGAAGTTGTTAATCTGGTGTTAATCTGGTGTCAACTAAACATTTTTGGGCTTCAATTTGTTGATTGTTTAATCATTTGTTATATTTAAAAACTTTTCCGGGTTAAATTATCATTTGAATTTAAAGTTTTAGAATGTGTTCTAGCATTATAATCCTATTCCCATTAAATTATTTGAAAATGGTCTCAATATTATCGTTTATCACGATAATTCTGGGGCAGTTTATCGTCCAGCAGTTTCTGTTATGGTTCTGACCCAAACCTTTGGTTCTGACGTTCTGTTTTCTCCCTGAGATCTGCGAGTCGCCGGGCAGAGTTCGGTTCACTCTGTGCGATCTGATTGGTCGAGGTAACGGGGTGGCGCGGCGTCGGGCCTCTGGTGTGGCGTGTTGCATGAACACGCATGTTGGTCTTATTCACTAACCCAGTGTTTAATGATCAGAGAAGCTGCTTTCTGATTGGTTGGCACTAACCAGCGTGCTGATTGGTCGGGTTGATAATCAGCTGCTGACGGAGCTGAGCCACCATGTTGGAGCTTCATGGGTTTGGACTCGATCAGAACCTCCATTTTTACATGCAAACAATCAAGTAATTTCAGTTTTTCTGTTTATATGAATTTTTTTAGCATTAAACGTTTTTTTGGAAATATAACTAAAAGCAAAAATTGTCATCCTGCAGCGACCCGCCAGGACGTGACCATTGATTTTGGATTTTAATCAGTTTTTGCTTTAGAAATATTGGCAAAAAAAAAGTTTTCCTAAAAAAAATTATTTCATCTCAAGAATAAAGTTATGTAACTCAATAACATTGGAATAAAGTTATGTGAGAAGTTGTACTATGAGAATAACCAATATCACAGTAATAATATCGTTCCTACAATACCAGAATCAAGTCGTTTATGAGAACAATCGTAACAGGAGAATAGTCATAAAGTACAAGAAAGTTAGTTGTGATAATCTTGGGATAAAGTCGTACTTCCTGATTATGCCGATGCGCGGAAACGTGTCGAGTTGCTGTTAATCTGGCCCGGCCTGCAGCTGGGTCCAGCTATTCTCTGCTAATCCAATCAGACCAAGGATGGAAAATAATTGGTTGCATTGAATCCAGATTAATTTATTTGCCGGTGTTTCTGAGGTGGGATCGTTTCCGTCTCTGACTGACGTCCAAACCCAGGAAACCCAGGGCCTCCTGCTGGTTTCCATGTTAGCATGACTGTTGATGTCAGCGTCTCTTCCTGTCCCTCCTCTGTCCAGGGGAGGGCGTGTCCTCCTCTCCCTCCTCCGCCGCGCCTCCCAGTTCTCCTTCGACGGTGCCACCCCTCGCCCCTCCCCACGGGCGTACTTCCTGTTTGGTTGCCTCTTTTCTGGCCCGCCTCCTTGTCTCCCGACACGCCCACCCTGTACCTCCAGGACCGCCACCTGTCGGAGCCCCGCCCGCCCTGACGGGCCCCGCCCCCTCTGGAGGAGCGCCACGCTGCCACTTGGCACCGGAGACGCCAGTGGGCGGAGCCGGGATCCAGTTTTCCTCCTCCGGTTTTCCCTCCGGAGGAGGAGCAGCACCTTCACATGAATGATGGCGCTCCAGAGAGCCGAACAGGCAATAAGAGGCATGAAGCTGCTGCTACTAAAACCAGGCCTGGGGTCAGAGGTCATCTGGGGACTAACGAACCTCCACCAGTGATTGGGATCAGAGCAGGCTGGACAATAAATCAATAACAAGATCAGCACATTCACTGAACTCCAGAACCGCACGGCATTCTGGGAGATGTAGGCAGAGGTAAGGCTTTAGCCTCTCACGTCGAGTTGAGCTAGCTCGATAGCATCAGCTCGCTAGCTCGATAGCATCAGCTCGCTAGCTCGATAGCATCAGCACGCTAGCTCGATAGCATCAGCTCGCTAGCTCGATAGCATCAGCTCGCTAGCTCTCTGGTTACCTAGCAACAACCTGCGTCACTCAGTTTTTCAGCCCTCTTTAAAATTTAAAGATCTGGTCTGGAAAAGCAGCCTGGTTCTGCTAAACCCAACCCGGTTCTGATTCAGCTCCAGTGGATAGAGGTTCTGGTGGAAAACGGTTCTGTGGTTCCGATTGTGGGACTGATGAAGACCAGAAACCAGGCTGACTCTTCATCGGGGCAAACTGACCTCTGGTTGTTTCTAATGACTGTCTGCGTGTAAAAGTTGGTGTAGAAAGTGTGAGTGTCGGTTCTGAAGGTGGAACAAACGGGTCCAACAACCGAGCCTGAGGAACACCGCAGTGGCTGACAGGGTTTCCCCTCGCAGAACGCAGGGCTCTGCAGCTTTAAAGAGACGGTTCTACTGTCAGACCCGCCAAATTAAACTTCAGAGCTGCAACTGTCCATCCATGAGCCACTGGAGTCGCTCAGAACCGACCAGAACCGGTCCGTTAACCCGTCGGAGCGCTGACTCGTCTTCACTGAGGTCGCTCTAAAGCGACAGGAAGTAGTCAGAGCGTGACGGCCAGCAGAGTCAGCAGCTTCCTGGTCCGGTTCCCTTACTCAGCCCAACCTGGAGGGAACGGACCGGACCGGACCCTCTGCTCTGGTTTAAAGTTCAGGAGTCAGGTGGAGCGAGCGTTCAGCAGCCGACGTGGAACCTACTGAGCTGTAACCGGACTCTGGGCCCGGACTGTGTGTGTGTGTGTGTGTGTGGTGTGTGTGTGTGTGTGTGTGTGTGTGTGTGTGTGTGTGTGTGTGTGTGTGTTGTGTGTGTGACTGTGTGTGTGTTAGTGTTTGCGTGTGTGTGTGTGTGTGACTGTGTGTGACTGTGTGTGTGTGTGTGTGTGTGACTGTGTGTGTGTTAGTGTGTTTGTGTGTGTGTGTGTGTGTGACTGTGTGTGTGTGTGTGTGTGTGTGACTGTGTGTGTGTGTGTGACTGTGTGTGTGAGTGTGTGTGTGTGTGACTGTGTGTGTGTGTGTGTGTGTGACTGTGTGTGTGTGACGGTGTGTGTGTGACTGTGTGTGTGTGACTGTGTGTGTGTGTGTGTGACTGTGTGTGTGACTGTGTGTGTGTGTGTGTGTGACTGTGTGTGTGTGACTGTGTGTGTGTGTGTGTGTGTGTGTGACTGTGTGTGTGTGTGACTGTGTGTGTGTGACTGTGTGTGTGTGTGTGTGTGTGACTCTGTGTGTGTGTGTGTGTGTGTGACTGTGTGACTGTGTGTGTGTGACTGTGTGTGTGTGACTGTGAGTGTGTGTGTGTGTGACGGTGTGTGTGTGTGTGTGTGACTGTGTGTGTGACTGTGTGAGTGTGTGTGTGTGACGGTGTGTGTGTGTGTGTGTGTGTGTGTGTGTGTGTGTGACGGGGTGTGTGTGTGTGTGTGTGTGTGTGTGACTGTGTGTGTGTGTGTGTGACGTGGTGTGTGTGTGTGTGTGTGAGACGGGGTGTGTGTGTGTGTGTGTGACTGTGTGTGTGTGTGTGTGTGTGACGGGGTGTGACTGTGTGTGTGTGACGGGGTGTGACTGTGTGTGTGTGACGGGGTGTGACTGTGTGTGTGTGACGGGGTGTGTGTGTGTGTGTGTGTGTGTGTGCTCTGTGAGCTTCATGTTCAGATCAGCTGTTGAGTTGAAATCTTTGAAGGATAATTTAATCTTTATGTTTAAAGAATAAAAGTAAAAAGTCTGAACTTGTGTGTAAACTGAGCAGCTACCATTAAAGTTCTCCTGATCAGGTCAAAGGTCATTCTCTGAGAGCCAAACCCTCAGAACTGGTTGTGGTGAAAAATGAAATGATAAATCATCTGGACATGTGGAGTAGATTTAATGAATAAATACTGAAGTGTCTCCAGAGTGGACTGTAGGAGAACCTTGTGGTTCTGGTTCTGGTTCCGGCCCAGTGAAACTGACTCTGAGTGTCTGCAGGGCTGCTGGCGTCGCCGCAGTCGGCTCCAGGAAACCTGGACAACAAGATCACCGAGAGCCGGATCAGCGCCGGCAGCCGAGAGAACAGCACCGT
Source organism: Poeciliopsis prolifica (assembly GCF_027474105.1). Classification (NCBI taxonomy): domain Eukaryota; kingdom Metazoa; phylum Chordata; class Actinopteri; order Cyprinodontiformes; family Poeciliidae; genus Poeciliopsis; species Poeciliopsis prolifica. The sequence continues at coordinate 1,259,967 of NW_026562438.1, read as the reverse complement.
GGACTTCAGCAAGGTGAGCAGCACCGGCCCGGTTCTGGAGGCCCGGTCTGTAGGCCCGGTTCTGGAGGCCCCTTCTGGAGGCCCGGTTCTATAGGCCCGTTTGGAGGCCCGGTTTCTTAGGCCCAGTTCTGGAGGCCCGGTTCTGGATCTATAGGCCCAGTTCTAGGCCCGGTTTCTGGAGGCCCGGTTCTATAGGCCCGGTTCTATAGGCCCGGTTCTATAGGCCCGGTTCTGGAGGCCCGGTTCTATAGGCCCAGTTCTGGAGGCCCTATTACCAGTAGTTAGTAGGTGGGAATCTTTGATTCAAATCTGAGTTTTGGGGAAAATTTGTTAGAAAATTGTTTTATGTCATTTTTCCTTAGTAACATAATTATTGATATTTTGTTGCTAAATCCCAAATCAATCCTTGATTTTCGTGGCTTCCTGTTTCGCCGCGCTCTGCTCGTCCCGTCTCCATGTCGATGCCAGAAGGTTCTGTCGTCACAAATGGTGGCCGCCTGGCGGCGGATTGGTTCTTATGAAAGCATTTTATGACATTTTGTACTAATTCTGAAGGAGAATCTGTTCTCCATTTAGTTTTATTTCTCAGGACAGACCCGATATTAGCTTAGTTTGTTTTGTGTTAGTTAGTTTTGTGTTAGTTTGTTTTGTGTTAGTTGTGTTAGTTTGTTTTGTGTTAGTTTGTTTTGTGTTAGTTTGTTTTGTGTTAGTTTTGTGTTAGTTTGTTTTGTGTTAGTTAGTTTTGTGTTAGTTTTTTTTGTGTTAGTTAGTTTTGTGTTAGTTTTTGTGTTAGTTTTGTTTTGTTAGTTAGTTTTGTGTTAGTTAGTTTTGTGTTAGTTTGTTTTGTGTTAGTTTTGTGTTAGTTTGTTTTGTATTAGTTTGTTTTGTTAGTTAGTTTTGTGTTAGTTAGTTTTGTGTTAGTTTGTTTTGTGTTAGTTTGTTTTGTGTTAGTTTTGTTTTGTGTTAGTTTGTTTTGTGTTAGTTTTGTGTTAGTTTTGTGTTAGTTTTGTTTTGTGTTAGTTTTGTGTTAGTTAGTTTTGTGTTAGTTTGTTTTGTGTTAGTTTTGTGTTAGTTAGTTTTGTGTTAGTTAGTTTTGTGTTAGTTTTGTGTTAGTTTGTTTTGTGTTAGTTAGTTTTGTGTTAGTTTGTTTTGTGTTAGTTTGTGTTAGTTTGTTTTGTGTTAGTAGTTTTGTGTTAGTTTGTTTTGTGTTAGTTAGTTTTGTGTTAGTTTTGTGTTAGTTTGTTTGTGTTAGTTAGTTTTTGTGTTAGTTAGTTTTGTGTTAGTTTGTTTGTGTTAGTTTGTGTTAGTTTGTTTTGTGTTAGTTTGTTTTGTGTTAGTTTTGTGTTAGTTAGTTTTGTGTTAGTTTGTTTTGTGTTAGTTTGTTTTGTGTTAGTTGTTTTGTGTTAGTTTGTTTGTGTTAGTTTTGTGTGTTAGTTTTGTGTTAGTTTGTTTTGTGTTAGTTTTGTGTTAGTTAGTTTTGTGTTAGTTTGTTTTGTGTTAGTTTTGTGTTAGTTAGTTTTGTGTTAGTTAGTTTTGTGTTAGTTTTGTGTTAGTTTGTTTTGTGTTAGTTTTGTGTTAGTTAGTTTTGTGTTAGTTTGTTTTGTGTTAGTTTGTGTTAGTTTGTTTTGTGTTAGTTTAGTTTTGTGTTAGTTTTGTGTTAGTTTGTTTTGTGTTAGTAGTTTTGTGTTAGTTTTGTGTTAGTTTGTTTTTGTGTTAGTTAGTTTGTGTTAGTTTTGTGTTAGTTAGTTTTGTGTTAGTTAGTTTGTATTAGTTTGTTTTGTGTTAGTTTGTTTTGTGTTAGTTTTGTGTTAGTTTGTTTTGTGTTAGTTAGTTTTTTGTGTTAGTTTGTTTTGTGTTAGTTAGTTTTGTGTTAGTTTTGTGTTAGTTTGTTTTGTGTTAGTTAGTTTTGTGTTAGTTAGTTTTGTGTTAGTTTGTTTTGTGTTAGTTTTGTGTTAGTTTGTTTTGTATTAGTTTGTTTTGTTAGTTAGTTTTGTGTTAGTTAGTTTTGTGTTAGTTTGTTTTGTGTTAGTTTGTTTTGTGTTAGTTTGTTTTGTGTTAGTTTGTTTTGTGTTAGTTTTGTGTTAGTTTTGTGTTAGTTTGTTTTGTGTTAGTTTTGTGTTAGTTAGTTTTGTGTTAGTTTGTTTTGTGTTAGTTTGTGTTAGTTAGTTTTGTGTGTTAGTTTTGTGTTAGTTTTGTGTTAGTTTGTTTTGTGTTAGTTTTGTGTTAGTTAGTTTTGTGTTAGTTTGTTTTGTGTTAGTTTTGTGTTAGTTTGTTTTGTGTTAGTTAGTTTTGTGTTAGTTTGTTTTGTGTTAGTTTTGTGTTAGTTTTGTGTTAGTTAGTTTTGTGTTAGTTTTGTGTTTGTTTTGTGTTAGTTAGTTTTGTGTTAGTTTGTTTTGTGTTAGTTAGTTTGTGTTAGTTTGTTTTGTGTTAGTTAGTTTTGTGTTAGTTTGTTTTGTGTTAGTTTGTGTTAGTTTTGTTTTGTGTTAGTTTTTGTGTTAGTTTGTGTTAGTTAGTTTTGTGTTAGTTTTGTGTTAGTTATTTTTGTGTTGTTTTGTGTTAGTTTGTTTTGTGTTAGTTAGTTTTTGTGTTAGTTTTGTGTTTGTTTTGTGTTAGTTTTGTGTTAGTTTGTTTTGTGTTAGTTAGTTTTGTGTTAGTTTTTTTTTGTGTTAGTAGTTTTGTGTTAGTTTGTGTTAGTTTGTTTTGTGTTAGTTAGTTTTGTTAGTTAGTTTTGTGTTAGTTTGTTTGTGTTAGTTAGTTTTGTGTTAGTTAGTTTTGTGTTAGTTTTGTGTTAGTTTGTTTTGTGTTAGTTTTGTGTTAGTTTTGTGTTAGTTTTGTGTTAGTTTGTTTTGTGTTAGTTAGTTTTGTGTTAGTTAGTTTTGTGTTAGTTTTTTTTGTGTTAGTTAGTTTGTGTTAGTTTTTTTGTGTTAGTTAGTTTTGTGTTAGTTTGTTTTGTGTTAGTTAGTTTTGTGTTAGTTTGTTTTGTGTTAGTTAGTTTTGTGTTAGTTAGTTTTTTGTTAGTTTTGTGTTTGTTTTGTGTTAGTTTTGTGTTAGTTAGTTTTGTGTTAGTTTTGTGTTAGTTTTGTGTTAGTTTTGTGTTAGTTTTGTGTTAGTTTGTTTTGTGTTAGTTAGTTTTGTGTTAGTTAGTTTTGTGTTAGTAGTTTTTTGTTAGTTAGTTTTGTGTTAGTTTGTTTGTGTTAGTTAGTTTTGTGTTAGTTTGTTTTGTGTTAGTTAGTTTTGTGTTAGTTTGTTTTGTGTTAGTTAGTTTTGTGTTAGTTAGTTTTGTGTTAGTTTGTTTTGTGTTAGTTAGTTTTGTGTTAGTTAGTTTTGTGTTAGTTAGTTTTGTGTTAGTTAGTTTTGTGTTAGTTTGTTTTGTGTTAGTTAGTTTTGTGTTAGTTTTGTGTTAGTTTGTTTTGTGTTAGTTAGTTTTGTGTTAGTTTTGTGTTAGTTTTTTGTGTTAGTTAGTTTTGTGTTAGTTTTGTTTTTTTTTACTCTTTCACCCAGAGTCCTGCATTTGTCGCCATTGTTACGCTTCATTCTTGATGTCATTGAAACATTTTAAAGTAAGAAATAAAATGTTGCTGAGTCGCTGTTTGCCATGGTGATTCCGCTTTTTCTGGAGTCAGAACCAGAAACCCAAATGGAACCAAATCCTTAAGCTCAATCATCAGAACCTTCCGGGTCCAGACAGGGGCGGATTAACACGCCTTCTGGTCCGGGTTCTCCAGAACCAATCAGAGCTGAAACCTGACAGGAGGGAAAGAGAGTGGGTGTGTCTCTCTGATCTCTTGGCTCTCATTGGACAGAAAACAGGAAGTCCTCCATCAGGGGAGACTGAAAACCTACGATTGGATGGAGAGACTGGTTAAATACAAAAGGTTCTGGTTATTCCACCGGCTCAGAACCATCAGCTGAAAAAATCCTCAGTTAAACTGGGATGGTGGAAAAACTGGAGTTGGAATCAGAACGATATCTGGGCCGGACAAAGTCCAACTTCCTGTATTTAAAGTCTGAACGGTGGTTCTGGGGGGCGGGACCTTCCAGGACGGTCCAATCAGAACGTCAGAGGGTGACGGCTCGTCTCTCTGCAGGACTGTCACTGTGTGTGTTTGCTGCCGGCGGCCGACAGGAAGCCCGCAGTAAGTCAGCCGTCGCCCAATCAGAGGCCTGTGTCGTGGTTGGTGCTCTGTGATTGGTCGATGCTCGCTGTCGTTTCAGTGATTGTTGTAGGCTGTGATTTTGATGTCACCAATCAAACGTGTTTTTCCGTCTGAGGTGTTGGGGCGGATTGAACCCAACAGAGCTGCATCTGAAGCCGTATCAGTCCGCCTGTGAAAGTAGATCCTGACAAGTTCCTCCTGTTTCAGATGCTTTTCTGAAATTAGTTGAAATGATTTCAGGGACATGAAGTCCAGCCGAGTTCCTCTGTTTGTCTGGACGTGAGCTGGTTCTGAACGGCTCATGGTCCTGACTGGATCAGGAGTGACGTGGCAGCAGTACCGGGATCCGGTCCAGGAGTCTGAGTTCTGGTTCTGTTCCAGGTGGACATGAACTTTATGAAGAAGATCCCGCCTGGCGCCGAAGCCTCCAACGTCCTGGTGGGAGAGGTGGACTTCCTGGAGCGGCCCATCATCGCCTTCGTCCGCCTGGCGCCGGCCGTGCTGCTGACGGGCCTCACCGAGGTTCCGGTACCGACCAGGTGAACTCATAACCTGCTGGCTTGGTTCCCATGACAACTCTGGTCCATTTCAAACCCACGCAGTGAAACCAGAACCCAACGAGGAGTTCTGAAGCGTCTCTCCGGTTCTGCTTCAGGTTTCTGTTCCTGCTGCTCGGTCCGTTCGGGAAAGGTCTGCAGTACCACGAGATCGGACGCTCCATCGCCACGCTGATGACCGATGAGGTGAGCCGCGCGTTGCAGGAGGTTCTGGTCTGGTCCAGGTGCGACCCAAACAGAGAACCTTCTCTGACCTCCCCGGTTCTGCCGCAGGTCTTCCATGACGTGGCGTACAAGGCCAAGGACCGGAACGACCTGCTGTCCGGCATCGATGAGTTCCTGGACCAGGTCACGGTTCTGCCGCCGGGCGAGTGGGACCCCAGCATCCGGATCGAACCTCCGAAAAAACGTCCCGTCTCAGGTGAGAACCCGCCTACCGAAGCCCAGGAGGCTCAGCAGAAACTCGTCCTGTCAAGTTCTGATAGCCAGCAGTGATCCTTTTTTAGCAATATGTGAAATTATGCTACATCAAAATTAAGAAACCATAAACTTGCTAACATAACTTCCACTTAAAGCTGCAGCAAAATAAAACTATTCATGATGTTTGTTGAGTCTGTGTACGTGAAGATCGATCGTTTCATAGATTACACTCATAACAAACTAACGACTTGGTCACAGATTAAACTCATACATAAAATCACAGAATTTATAAAGTTTCATTCTGCAGCTTCAACACATTGGAAGTTGGATTAAATGGAAATTAAGCTAGCAAGTTCATCCTAAATTTATGTTTTCGCATTAAACTAAAATATGCTAAAACGGAATGCTAGCACTGTTTTCGCAAAACGTCCATTTTGGAATAAATTACATTTTTGTAGCATAAATGGCTTAGCGTCCATTTACCGTATTTTCTGGACTATAAAGCGCACCTGCATATAAGCCGCATCTGCTCTTATTTAAAAAAAAAAAAAATTAAACAAAGACATACAAGCCGCATCCACTTCATTAAAAAAGTTTTGTGAGCCACAGATATTTAGTTTTTAGATTAGATATTTACTACAGGTGCAAAACGATTTTGAATTGTAAATGAACATGTATGTACCTAAATAGATCCTTTCCTAACCTGTCTTTTAACACGACAGCAACTTTGATTAAACCGAGACAGAACCAAGAGAAAATAACCGGTATTTATTTATCTTCATTTCTCTCGTGTGTGAAATCACGTCACCTTAATCATCTTCATCATCTTCAGTGAAACCCACGAAGTCCTCCTCTTCAGTGTCAGAGATGAACAAGCTCAGCAGCGCTTCCTCACATCTGTCTCCATCAGTCTCGCTCTCCAGGTCCTCCTTCGGTGAGGCTGGCTCTAGAGGTGCGTCGCTGTCTTGGCGTAGCAGTCCAGCCTTTCTGAACGCTTTGGTGATGGTGGATTCTTTAACTGCACTCCACGCTGTCAGGATCCGCTGGCAGACATCAGTGAAGGATGCTTTGCGCATGCGGCTGGTTTTAGTGAAGACTTCTCACCACTTGTCATCCAAGTCTCCCACTCAATTTCTTCGTGTGGGTTCCATGATGAAGGGGTGAAGAAGATGAAGATAATAGGATTGGAAATTTGTCGTCCTTCTATCTGCTTCTACCAGTTATATCTGCTAAAGAGGAAGTAGCGTATTCTTCTTTGCATTTATTTTATCTTAGTTTTGATTCTAGTTCCGGTTAGAGCGCCCCTAGCGATGGAAAAAAATCCACAGAATAGCCGCTCCTTTTTATTAGCCGCATGGTTCAAAACCTATGAAAAAAGTAGCGGCTTATAGTGCGAAAATTACGGTATGCTAAAATGGACGCTAAGCTAGAAAGGTTATCGCTTCTGATCGAGCAAATTTCAGTTTAAGAGCAGCAACAGTAACCGTCCCATCTGTGTCTGCAGGAGAAGAGGAAGATGGCGGCGCAGCCTAATGGCTCCGCCCACTGCTCAGAGGCTGTGAAGGAGGCGGAGCATCACACGGGGCCAGAACTGCAGCGGACGGGCAGGTGTGTGTGTGTGCGTGCGTGTGTGTGTGTGTGTGTGTGTGTGTGTGTGTGTGTGTGTGTGTGCGTGCGTGCGTGCGTGCGTGCGTGTGTGTCTCATGCTCAGGTGATGCTGATCTAATTCCACAGGATCTTTGGAGGCCTGGTGAACGACGTTCGGAGGAAAGCGCCGTTCTACTGGAGTGACATCAAAGACGCGCTGAGTCTGCAGTGTCTGGCGTCCGTCCTCTTCCTGTACTGCGCCTGCATGTCGCCCGTTGTCACCTTCGGTGGCCTGCTGGGGGAGGCCACCCAGGGCAGCATAGTAAGGTTCCCAAACGCTGACCTGTGACCCCCACAGCAAACACACAGTCAATGCTACAACATATGTAAACGTCATAGTGTTTTATATTCATTTATCCATTATTTTTACATCCATTTAGCATAAATGCTAACCTTCTGGCTTTAGATGGCCATGAGGTAGAAATGTTTATTAGATAAAATATTCTGGCTTTCTGAGGTTCCCACAGCGCCCTCCGGTGGCGCCCACTTTGGAAAACACTGAGCTAAGAAATGGACAGCAAGTAATGGTAGTGATAATAATAATAATAAAGTAAAAAGAAAATCAAATGAAAAACATAAGCTGTAAAATGTTAGCAGGTCCCAGCAGCAGCTCTGTGGGACCTGCTGGTGTTTTTCCCGCGCTGTTCTCAGCAGTAACGTCTCGGTTCTGCAGGGCACCATGGAGTCTCTGTTCGGGGCGTCCATGACGGGCGTGGCCTACTCCCTGTTCGCCGGCCAGCCGCTCACCATCCTGGGCAGCACCGGCCCGGTTCTGGTGTTCGAGAAGATCCTCTTCCATTTCTGCGAGTGAGTACAAACCGCAGCCGTTTCTGAGCTGAACATCAGCGCCCCCTGCTGGCCGCTTCGTGTCTGAGCCTTCAGGCCGTTAGATAAGAGGCGCAGAGCCAAACGGGTCACAGATTATCAGAACTTTCAGGATTTAATTCTTTTGTTGTTGATTTTCTGGAGCTTTTAGACTTTAAATTCTTTTGTTTGAGGATTAAATGTGTTTCATAAGTCTTACATAAAGCTGCCCTGGTTCTGAACCCAGAAGAACCAAGATGGCGTCCCGGTGAGGTGTGATGTCTCATTGTCTGTCCCCAGGAACCACGGTCTGTCCTACCTGTCCCTGCGGACGAGCATCGGGCTGTGGACGGCCTTCCTGTGCGTCCTGCTGGTCGCCACAGACGCCAGCTCTCTGGTCTGCTACATCACCCGCTTCACGGAGGAAGCCTTCGCCGCCCTCATCTGCATCATCTTCATCTACGAGGCTCTGGCCAAGCTGGTCACCATGGGAAGAAGTTTCCCGTCAACCTGCACAACCAGCTCAACAACCTCAGCTTCTACACGTGAGGGGCTCACATGCTTTTCATTTTTTCCTACATGTTTAAATGAATTTAAATAAAGTTAATGAATATTTCCCCCTTAATTTCTTATTGTATTTTTATCTTTTTTTAACTGAATTTAGTTTTTACTTTATTCATTTTCTCTTTTTTCTTAATTTCTTGAGTTAAAATAAAATTTAAAAAGTTAAAAATATTTCTTTAATTTTTAAAAAGTTTTTATAGATTTTTCTTGATTAATTTTTTTTCTTTTCTGTGTTCTTTACTAAAATATGTTTAAATGTATTTATTCAAACGGTTTATGTCTTCTGTGTGATGGTACTGGAGCGGCCCGGTGGTTCTGATCCGGTCTGCATCTCTTCCAGATGTCGGTGTTCTGCTCCCTCCAACGCCTCGGCGGACGTCCAGCAGATCTGGAGCAGCAGGAACCTGACGGCAGGAAGCATCGAGTGGGAGCAGCTGAACGTGACGGTACGGCTCTCTGGTCCACAAGCAGCGCCCCCGGTGGCGTCCCCGGGGACCACGGCCCTGGGGACTGCGGCCCCGGGGACCGCGGCCCTGGGGACTGCAGCCCTGGGGACTGCAGCCCTGGGGACTGCAGCCTGTGACCCTCCTGTCTGTGTCTGCAGGCTTGTCGAATCTTGAAGGGACAGTTTATCGGGTCGGCCTGCAGTGAAAAAGGACCCTTTGTCCCAGACGTCCTCTTCTGGTCCGTCATCCTCTTCTTCGCCACCTTCTTCCTCTCCTCATTCCTCAAAAAGTTCAAGACCAAGAGATACTTCCCCACCAAGGTCAGTCCCTGTGCGTTCTGCTGGTTTGCTTCACGGACCTGCTGGTTCTGCTTCACTGACCCGGCGGTTCTGTATACAGGTGCGGTCGACCATCAGTGACTTTGCCGTCTTCCTGACCATCATGGTCATGGTGCTGCTGGATCACTTGGTGGGAATTCCTTCTCCCAAGCTGGAAGTCCCGGAGCGATTCGAGGTGATCCACCTTCAGGTTGACGTTCTCAGGTTCAGGTAGGGGTTGGGGTTAGGGTCAGGATTAGGGTTGGGGTTAGGCTAGGGGTTAAGGTTAGGCTTGTCCTCGCTTCCTTAAAAAGCTGGCTGCAGCTGGCTTTAAAAAGTTTTAAAGTCATTGGAAAAATGTACAGTGGCCTTTGATAAATGACTCAGTGACTCGTGGCAGTATGCTAGCTAGCTATTTAACAGTTGTACATCTATCATAGATTAAGTGCAAATGTATGTCCAGTTGGCTGTTGCGATGCTACATGCATTCTGTGCTAATATGCTAGCCTCTGAGGGAATCAAGACTGTAAACAGCCATTTCAAGGATGATGAGCAATAAGCTGTGGATTTTATTTCTACATTTTAGCGTTTTCTTCCCTCCTGGATATTCAGGATCAGGTTCTAGGTACTTTAATACGGTTCTATTGGCTTTGGTCGCCCTGCGCTGGCGTCTGCCTCCTTGCTCTAATTGGTCCACTGGGTTGTAATGGCGTCTGCTGGATTATCTGCAGCCCACCACCAGCGACCGGTCCTGGCTGGTTTCGCCACTCGGCGCCAACCCTTGGTGGACGCTGCTGGCGGCCGCCATCCCCGCTCTGCTCTGCACCATCCTGATCTTCATGGACCAGCAGATCACCGCCATCATCATCAACAGGAAGGAGAACAAGCTGAAGGTGGGCGGGGCGGCTCGGGGCCGTGGTCTGGTCTCGGGTTGGGTGTCCGTGGTTCTGACCCGGCGTGCCCTTGCAGAAGGGCTGTGGGTACCACCTGGACCTGCTGGTGGTGGCGGTCATGCTGGGCGTCTGCTCCATCCTGGGCCTGCCCTGGTTCGTGGCGGCCACCGTCCTCTCCATCTCCCACGTCAACAGCCTGAAGGTGGAGTCGGGCTGCGCCGCGCCTGGAGAGCAACCCAAGTTCCTGGGCATCCGGGAGCAACGAGTGACGGGATTCATGATATTCATCCTGATGGGCTGCTCCGTCTTCATGACGTCCGCGCTCAAGGTGGACATCTGGTTGGACACGGGACGTTTGGCCGGACGTTCGACGTTTGGCCGGACGTTCGACGTTTGGCCGGACGTTCGACGTTTGGCCGGACGCGGTAACGAACGTGTCTTTTTGTCCCCAGCTGATCCCGATGCCCGTCCTCTATGGAGTCTTCCTCTACATGGGAGTGTCGTCACTCAAAGGCATCCAGGTTTGTTTCCAGATTTGTCGTCTGCTGGGAATCTAAATCATATTTTTGCTGTCGGTCAAAGTGAAGCGCTATTTGGTGGAAATGTTAAAGTCCTTGGTAATCAATAACTGGTTGAATATTTTCATATCATTGTCGGCGATATATAAATTTGAAAAACAAATATTTTCATACTGAAGTTACTCAGGGAGTCGTGCAGAGAAATGTAAATAATAATAATATTATTGAAGTCAGAAGTATTTGCTGTGTCACATTTATAAAGTAAAGTTGAGTGAATCCTGCATTTCCTGGTCCTGCAGCTCTTCGACCGGATCAAGCTGTTCGGCATGCCGGCCAAGCACCAGCCGGACCTCATCTACCTGCGCTACGTCCCGCTCTGGAAGGTCCACGTCTTCACCGCCGTCCAGCTGTCCTGCCTCATCATCCTCTGGGCCATTAAGGCGTCTGGAGCCGCCGTCATCTTCCCCATGATGGTGAGGCCGCGTCCCCCCGTCCCACCCCGCCGTCTCCTCGACCGCACGGCGCGGCTCACCGCCGTCCCGCCTCTCTGCAGGTTCTGGCGCTCGTCTTCATCCGGAAGCTTCTGGACTTTTGCTTCACCAAGAGAGAGCTGAGCTGGCTGGACGACCTGATCCCGAGAGCAAGAAGAAGAAAGACGACGACAAGAAGAAGAAGGAGGAGGTGAGGTGCTCTGATTGGTCGTTTGGCTCTGATTGGCTCTGCATTCTGATTGGCTCTGCGTTCTGATTGGCTGTCTGCAGGACGCCCAGCGGATGATGGAGGAAACGGAGGACGAGCCTCAGAGCATCCTGAAGTTCCCCATCAAGTCTCTGAAGGACAGGTGAGTGGAACACGGTGGCCCCCCCCCTCTGAGTGTGCTCTGCTGCAGGCGCTGACATGGTTCTGGTTCTGTTGGTCCTGCAGGTCTGACCCGTCTGAAGTCAACATCTCTGATGAAATGGCCAAAAGTGGAATCTGGAAATCCGTTTCCAAAAACTCTGAGGGAGGAAAGGCTCTGAAACGCTGCAAGAGGTGATGATGACATCACCGCCTGCGGCTGCCCCTATTGGTCCAGGAGGGTCTGGGATCAATTCCTGATCAGTTATTGATAAACTCAGATCTAACTGATCTGAAATTGTTCTGCTGTCCAGTCAGGAGAAACTTCCCAGCATCCAGATCAGCGTGGAGAACGAGGACGGACGGAGGTTTGTGGACGCTGAGACGGCGTTATGATCCTCCATTGGGACGGCGAGGTGGGCGGGGCCTGAATGAGGCGGAGGACCAATCAGCTTCCATCTGGCTGTGCTGCATTTCTCTGATGGCACGACTTTCATTTCCTCGTCGTTTTACACTGACGATCCTCAGGTTACTTTGGTTTCACTGCCAGACCACCGCTGCGCTCTGATTGGCCAACTGTCTGGGGCTACGCTCTGATTGGCCGACAGCCAGCGAACTCACAGGACGAATATTTATTTCTCCTTCAGTTCCTGCTTCTCCTCCATGATCCGACACAGAACGGACTTTTTATTTAATCTATCATGCTGATTTCACTTCAGTGTGTGTGTGTGTGTGTGTAGGTGTGTGTGTGTGTAGGTGTGTGTGTGTGTGTGTGTAGGTGTGTGTGTGTGTGTGTAGGTCTGTGTGTGTGTGTATGTGTGTGTGTGTAGGTCTGTGTGTGTGTATATGTGTGTAGGTCTGTGTGTGTGTGTGTGTAGGTCTGTGTGTGTGTGTGTATGTGTGTAGGTGTGTGTGTATGTGTGTGTGTGTGTAGGTCTGTGTGTGTGTATATGTGTGGGTGTGTGTGTGTGTATATGTGTGTGTGTGTGTGTGTAGGTCTGTGTGTATGTGTGTGTGTGTGTGTGTGTGTGTGTGTGTGTGTATATGTGTGTGTAGGTGTGTGTGTAGGTGTGTGTGTGTGTGTGTGTGTAGGTGTGTGTGTAGGTGTGGATGTGTGTGTGTGTGTGTGTATATGTGTGTGTGTGTGTGTGGTCTGTGTGTGTGTATGTGTGTGTATGTGTCTGTGTGTGTGTGTGTATGTGTGTGTGTGTGTGTGTATATGTGTGTGTGTGTGTGTATATGTGTGTGTGTATGTGTGTGTGTGTGTAGGTCTGTGTGTGTGTATGTGTGTGTGTGTGTGTCTGTGTGTGTGTGTGTATGTGTGTGTGTGTGTAGGTCTGTGTGTGTGTGTGTGTGTGTGTGTGTGTGTGTAGGTCTGTGTGTGTGTATGTGTGTGTGTGTGTAGGTCTGTGTGTGTGTATGTGTGTGTGTGTGTGTCTGTGTGTGTGTGTGTATGTGTGTATGTGTGTGTGTGTGTGTCTGTGTGTGTGTGTGTGTGTGTATGTGTGTGTGTGTGTGTCTGTGTGTGTGTGTGTGTGTGTGTGTGTGTCTGTGTGTGTGTGTGTGTGTGTGTGTCTGTGTGTGTGTGTGTGTGTGTGTGTGTGTGTGTGTGTGTCACCATGTTGCCTGTAGGTTAAACCTCAGCAGATGTTTTGTAGTTTCTTTGAAATTTTTTAATAAATCAGTTGGGAGGAAACATTGTCCACATCATGAGTCACATGACCAACAGGAAGTGACTCCTGGAGGAAACCATGAAGAAGACGAAGACAGGAAGCCCCCCACCTTCTTCAAATCACCCAAAATTGGTGTCAAACTTTTGTGCTCCGTTTGTGCAGCAAAAATATAGTTTGTGTCCTTCCTTGTGCTCCTTCTAAAGATATTAAGAAAAATGTTCTCTAGGGGTCATCAGAGGTCAACCACTCCCCTGGCCTGCTCACATTTAAAGTTATTTATTGAATTGTTTTTTATTTGTGCTGCTTTGGCGATATTAACTCAAGTTTAGGAGTCAAAAGGTCAACCAGCCCGCCTTCTTTTGTAAACAGTTTATGTTTTGAAGTTGAGAAAATAAGTGTTGATTTTGTCGATCATGAAGTTGAGGTGGAAACGGTGCATAGCGCCCTCTGGTGATCAGAAACAGGTTCATGTTGACCTTAAGACCAGGAGAAATTCATCCAGCTTGAAGTCAATGATTCATGGTCATAGGTCAGCACCGAACCATTTCCAATAAAATCCAGCATGAATGATGTCCATTGACCTTTGACCTCTGGAAACATTTTCATTAATGTCTTCAAAACAATAGCGACACAAACAGTTGGGTTTATTGATTTTGTCTGATTTGAAGAAGGTCCAGACCAGAGTGGGCCCCTGAAGGCCACTCTGGGCCCTGAAGGCCACTCTGGGCCACTCTGGGCCCCTGAGGGCCACTCTGGGCCACTCTGGGCCCCTGAGGGCCGGTTCTGTCCTGCATGTCTTTGCTCTCTCTGGTTTGATGCACCTGGATCCAATGAGGCTCTACAGGAGCACTGGTTGTTGGTCCCACCAGGGAGAGACAAACACATGCAGGATGCGGGCCCTCCAGGACCCACAGTGGAGGGACCCACAGTGGAGGGACCCACAGTGGTTCAGACCAACGTCACTGCGTTGAGCGTCCGGCTGCAGGATTTCAGGTATCAGGTTTTATTTCTTGTTTCTGATGATTGAGATCATTTTATTTCTGTGTTCAGAAACAACCAGCAGGTAACGCTCTGGATCCGACCCGGTTCTGGTTCCGCCCGACCCGGTTGCGTCCAGATGCAGCGGCTGCAGATGAGCTGCTGTTCCCACCTAAACATCTTTTAAAAATGAGTCCAGTTTATCGTGATGCACTTTAAAAACCAATTTCTGCTTCTAGTTCATCATTTCTCCTAATAAAACATGGCTGACATGTTTTCCAAAATAAAAGCCCTAGAAACACAAAACAATTTTCTAAATTTAACATAAAATGTTTTATTATGAAAGCTGACAGTTTAAGTTTATTTTAATGTTCATATTTTAGAACAAAATTAATTACAAGAGAAAATACATTTTGTAGGATGAAGCGACTCTTGTATAAATATGGAAAATGAAGAAATATAGTTTGAAGTTCCTTTTAAAGCTGGTTGTTATTAAAATCAGAATTTATGAAAAATAATCTCTTGTGTTGATCATAAATATTTCTGAGTTGTTCACTTCTGGACCAGCAGAGGGCGACAGTAGAAAGGAAGAAACCAGCAGAACCAGAACTTCTTCATTTATTTATTCATCTGTTTAGTTTCATGTTTTAGTGTAAAAATTAAATTATTGAATCCAGGTGAGCCGACAGGCCGGTTCTGCTCGGTTCGGTTCTGTTTGGTTTGGTTCTGGTCCAAACGCTTCGTTTCACAAACAAAAGATTTTAAAGAAAAATGGAGAAGCTTCATGCAGAATCCTGGCGTATCGTCCTGGTACCAGAACCACTGGTCCGTTTTGATGTCGTCAGTGGTTCTGCAGCTGGATGTGGAGGTAGCGGTTCTGGCCCGGTTCTGGCCTGGTTAGAGGACTCTGGCCAGCAGGACGCTCAGCAGCAGAGTGGCAGACAGACCGGACCTCTGGGATTCCCCTGCAGACAAACCCGGGTTAATCTGTGGTTCTGGTTCTGGTTGTGGTTCTAGTGGGCCGGAGCAGACTCACCTGCAGCCCGCAGCATGACCTCGGTGACCCCCACGACCCGTTGTGCGGCGCCGGCTGGATGCGCAGCAGCCTGCAGAGCAGCGGGTAGATGTGGATGCTGTCGAACGGGTCGGACACAAAGTTCTGCTTGAAGCTCGGTCCGACGGCCCGGAAGATGGTCTTCATGTCCATCTCCCCGTTGTGGAAGCCGTGGTCGCCTTTGTTCACGTAGACGATGAACCTCTGAGAAACAGAGAGGCAGCGTGACCTTTGACCTCAGCTGCTCTGCAACCAGAACCTGCATTTCATTGCATTCTGCCGTTGAGGCTACCGCTAACTACCTGCTAATGAAGCCTTGCTAGCTCGCCAGCTGGCGTTGGTTTGTTTCTGCGTATTTAATGATGAACTGCAGGAAGATGGCGTCTCCATCACCTCCAGCTGTTTGACGTTCAATCTGGGATTAAAGCTTTGGCATCGTGGTCGTTACGGCGAAATTGCATATTTTACTTGTAATTAAATACAAATATCCATTTTTGTACATTACTGTCATGGTGCTAAATTTACACTATTTCTTTACAATCTGCTGTAAAATAATCCGAATTCTGCTACTTTTAGCAGATTAGCAGGTTTTCCCACTGCTTCAGATTTAAAGATGAATCTCAAGATCGATGATGAAATGCTGGAGTTTGGACTTCAGCTAAACGAATCGTCTTGTAGGGACCATTAATGTCATCACTAGCAAAATGAATGAATCGGAAATCGTTCAGGGAACAGAGACGATAACGAGTCTTTCTGAAGCCGAGGAGAACAGAACCTCTGGGCCTTACAGAACCTCTGGACCTTACAGAACCTCTAATCCTTACAGAACCTCTGGGCCTTACAGAACCTCTGGGCCTTACAGAACCTCTAGTCCTTACAGAACCTCTAGTCCTTACAGAACCTCTAGTCCTTACAGAACCTCTGGGCCTTACAGAACCTCTGGGCCTTACAGAACCTCTGGGCCTTACCGAGTTCAGGTTGAAGCCCAGGTCCGCCACCACCACGATGGGCGGCAGCCGCTTGCTTCTCCCAGATGGAAACTCTCTGGGATGTCCTGTTTCTTGTAGACGGTCAGATTGGGAGCATTGGTCAGGGCGTCGTAAACCTCCTGGTCCTTCCCCGGCCGCGGCGTCACGATGCCGAAGCCGCCGTAGTCCAGGATCTCGAAGGAGGTGAGCTCCAGCAGGTTCAGGTACTTGTTGAGGACGATCTCGTCCACCAGCGGCCGCTTCTTGACGGCGGTCATGCCGTGATCAGAGGTGATGACGACGTCCAGGCTGTCGTCCAGGCCGTGCCTGCTGATGGCGTGGCGCAGGTAGCCGACGGTGCGGTCGATCTGCTGGATGACGGTCTTCCTGTCCGGGTGGTCCGGCCCCTTGTTGTGGCCCACGAAGTCCGGCTCGCCGTAGTACAGGGTCACCAGGTCAAAGTCCTCCTCTGAGAACCAGCTCAGAACCGTGTCGATGTTCTCACGCCATTCTGTCTCATTGGTGTAAGGGTGGCCGGGCTCCGCCATCCGAACTCTGTTGACCCTTTGACCCCCGTAGGCGGCGCCCCCTCCCGGGAAGAAGAACGAAGCGGTTTTCAGACCCTGAAGGAAGGAGATCAGTTTGATTCACTGGTTAATGTCGTTTGGAGCCGATGCTGAGAAACTCCTGACCTCTGGCTGTAAACTCTCATATTGATGAGAAAACTTTACAAGATATTCGTAACATTATCATGTTTCTCAACCATGTGGCAGGGGATGCAAATACTGGCTAGTTAAAAAGCAACGTAAGGACCCTGGTCTAGTCCTTACATTAATAGACCAGACCAGGATGTCAAACTCCAGTCCTCCAGCTGTCCTGCAGCTTTTAGATGAGCCACAGATCCAAACAGGAATGAAACGGCTTCATTCCCTCCTCCTGGTTCTCCAGAGCCTTAATGACCTCATTATTCTATTCAGGTGCAGCAGAGACTCATCTAAAGGTTGCAGGACAGCAGGCCTGCAGGACTGGATGTTGACACCCTGGACTAGACAGTCAAGGATGATGTAAAATGTTCGAACGTTTTCTGTTTTGCAAAGCTTGAAGATATTAAATTGGGAAATTTTAATCCATCTACGGAGAACATTTTCATCAGACACTGACTGGAAAACCTTCGACTCATAAGTCTCCTTAAAGGTGTAAAACCGTATTTATTTCAACTAATCTGTGAAATAAATCCTCCGTTTTAGGAGTTACATGGTTAAGAAATGTGATAACGTTACTAATATCTTTCAAAGTTTCCTCTTCGGTCACATTTCAGTTCGTTTTCTCATGAATATGTGAGAGTTTAGGGCTACAGGGTCTGAGTTTCCAGCTGCTCGTGGACTTGCCTGGTTCTGAGCCGTGATCCACAGCGGCAGCACTCCGTTGTCCCACCACTCCGACCTCTTCAGGGTCTCTTTGAAGGGAACTTTCAGGTTTGTTGTTTCGTTGAACATTAAGTTGTGGACAACTTCGTGGTCTTCAATCCATCTACCTGAGACGAGACATTTAGCTCTGTGATTCTGAAATGACTCTGTGCTCCACTGTAATGCTGCCATCTGGTGGTCAGATTTGGCTGTTCAGTGAAGCAGTGGTGATCAGATTGAATTCAGGTAAATTGGGCCATTTAAAGATTTACTTAGCGTCACATTTTTATGCTTAGTTTAAATATTTTTTGCTTACTAAATATTTACTTGCATCAGTATTCAGTCTCCATTTTTCACTGTGACTCAGCATAATCTCTAACAGGGGGCTCGTCCGGGATTGAAACATTATGCTTCTTTACTGCCCCTGAAGGACTCATCATCATGATGATCATGTAAAATTTAACTTGTGTGCAACTAAACAACATGGGTACCAAACACACCAGTTCAGTCCCAGTAACACAGGTTTTAGTTTTCAGCCAACAAATGGTGCCCCCTGCTGGAGTTCAGTTGACTCATGTTCACAATATTGTATCTGAAGCAGTGAGTTTAAAGTTCTTCACAACTAAACTTATTCTGTCTCTGACGGACGACGTCAATAAAACGATTTGTAAACTAAATCAAATCCGTTTGCAGAAAGATGGATTTCATATTGATCTTCTTTTTATAGCCTTTTTTATTAAATAAGTGGCAACATTAAACAAAAACAAATACTTCAGCAAATTGTTCTGCACAAAAATATATATTTTTCAAGAATCTGAATTGTATGACTCTTATAGAGCCGGAAAGTTTCTCCATTTAAACATTTTCAGGCCTGCTGAGGTGAAAATCCAGTGATTCAACAAAGAGTCGCATTTAAATGAAAACCTTCACTTCCTGTTTTGATCAGCAAACATCTGATTGTATCTAATGCAGCCATAAATCTCCACTTAGTGAAGGAAGATGAACTCAACCAGCTGATAACGCTGATAAGCAGTGATCAATAATCCAGAAATAATCTAAGAATACAGGATTAGATTACATTTCTTTTCCTATAAGCTGTTTCTGGTCTGCAGCGCTTCAGGACCGGATCATTTTCAGACTGGAGTCCAGCTCCTTCTTTATATCTAACAAATTCAACGTCAAACGTTTGTGCAGCAAAAATTTTCATTTTTTATTAACATTTTAAACATGCTAATAAAAAACATCAAAGCAGCACAAACACAACCTTTTCTGCTCAAACAGTCGGGTTGTTTGACATCAGTTTTGTCTGATTTGAAGAAGTTTGAGGGTGGTTGACCTTTCCTGACCTCTGGAAACATTTGTATTAATATCTTTAAAATTTTTGCTGCACAAACCAAAACGCTTGACGCCAATTTTTGTAGATTAGTAGAAGGTGGAGCGCAGACAGCCTCCGGAGGATTGAGACCAAAGCGCTTTGTTTCCAGTGGTTTAATGAAACCGTTTGGCTGACAGAAGAACCGAAACCTGGTTCCTGAACCTGATTTCCTCCGAGCCGTTCTGGGACTTCACGTTTGGTTTCTGTTGCTCTGTCCTGAAATGTCAGTTTCCCCCTGGAGGACTGACAAAGCTCTTCTTCTTCTTCATAACTAATTGTTGCTGTAATTACGTTTGGCTTAAGGCCGTCCGGCGGCGCTCCAGACCTGTGATGGTGGTGAAGTGTGACGGCGATGTCATGGTCATCATGGGGGGGGTGATGTATTTGGCCTTGACCCCGTCCATGGCCATGCGGTCCAGGTGCGGCGTGTCCACGTCCTGGTCGTAGTCCCACCTGAACCCGTCGAATGACACCAGCAGCAGCTTGGTCTTCTCCTCCTGGCTGCTCAGCGGCTTCCCGCCGATGCCGCTCGCCGCCACGAGCACGAGGAAGATCTCCAGCCTCATCTTCAGCCTCACTGCAACTGCCTGGCGCTCGGCCGGCGCTCACCTGTGCAGGTGACCCTGGTTAATGAGTAGTAAGAGTTCCTGATACAGATCTGCTGATGGGGGATCAGACCTTTGACTGTGAACTAACGGGTCTTATCCGAACCGACTTTAATGATTAGATGAACTTTGAAAGCTGCTCATTGGTGTTTATACATCTGGACCAATCAGATTCTTAAAGCTGATATTTTGATCAATAATAAGACCAGAGAATCTGAAGTTCTGTCCTGTGATGGACTGACCTGTCTCCAGGCAGACGAGGAAGAACAGAGAGAATTAAAATTTCTGGCAGTAAATTTTCCACAACAAGTTTTTATAAGACAATATTTCATCGATTTAATCTCAATTATCACACCTGTAGCTCTTAATTTGCTCTGTTTATGCTCAAAAGAGATTTATATAAACTTTAACAGCTTTACTATTAACTTGAGTTGATCTCACGAGCCTTCAAAGAAAATTAATCCTTTATTTTGAAATTACATCTTTTATTTTGTCGTTAAAAGTACCGGAAGCGCTTCTTTACGCTCTAAAGGACTTCCTGTCATTCGCTGCGGCGTGATGTCCTTCATTTCAGTGTGAAATGAAATGTTTTTATCGGGTTCTGGATTCACAGTAGTGTTCGGTTCGGACTGGTTGTTCTGGGTCATCTGAGCAGGTTTGTAGCTTTAGACGACGGAAGAGTCGGAGTAAAAGCTAACAGGTTAGCTAACCTGTTAGCTAACAGCCGTTAGCTTAACCAGACTCCATGAAGAGAAATGTGTTTTACCTGATAAAATGCTCCAGAGGAGACTTTAGAAAATAACTTACATTCTGTAGGTGTTTCTTCATAATTCGGGATGTTTGAACAGATTTTGAACTATTGAGACATGAGGCAGTGAATCCAAGCAGGAATAATCTGATGACTGGTTCTGGACCGGCCTTGAAATGAGCTTTGGGGAAATCTGAAATGATAATATGGGTCAGATTTATTCTATTCTAAATATTTCTGGAGGGAGACTTAGGGATTGTCAGGACATTATGAATAAAGGATCATTTCAGGAGCGGAGATGATTTAATCCTGTGTGGTTTGGATCTGATCCGGTTCTGAGTTTGATGGTTTTGGTTCCAGGAATGTCTTCCCTCTGGAGCCTCAGACCGGCGCTGGAGCTGCTGGTTCACGGTGAGTTTCCTCCTGCAGGCTGAAGATGAAAATGTTTTTCTGCTTTGGACAGAAACTGAAACAATATCTACAGAGAAATGCTGGAATTCTTCTGGGTAAAACATGAGCAGCTCTCTGTGTCTGCAGCGACCCGGGTCTCCTCTTCCTGGACCGGGCCGCTCCTCTCCAGAACCATGGCTACTCTCAACCAGATGCACCGCCAGGGGAAGCCCAAGGTTCCCCCTAAAACTCTGGGCGCCACATTCGGCCGGCCACAGCTCAAAGCCGTCGTCCTGAAGACGATGATCCGGAAGCCCAAGAAGCCCAACTCAGCCAACAGGAAGTGCGCCCGCGTGCGGCTGTCCAACGGGAAGGAGGCGGTGGTGTTCATCCCCGGGGAGGGACACAACCTGCAGGAGCACAACGTGGTTCTGGTGCAGGGGGGCAGAAAACAGGACCTGCCCGGAGTCAAACTCACTGTGGTTCGAGGAAAATATGACTGTGCTCACGTGGTGAAGAAGAAGCAGTAGATGAGGCCCACAATGCTGCCGGATTCATGTTTGATAATCAATGATCAATAAAAACTGTTTGGTTCCACACTTGAGTTGATTTTGCCTGAAACTGAACAAGACTCAATCTGCTATTAATAATGAAAGAAGTTTGTCAGCTAGAAGGTTTCAGACTTAATTAGCTCTCACCTTTATGGATTTGACTACATAGAAACACACACATATATATAAACATATGTATATATATATATATGTTTGTATGTATCACAATGTTTTTCATATTACATGTGAAATGTATAGATTCATTTGTACTGATTTGGTTTGATTAATGTTCTGAGTATTCTTTCAGAAAAGGATCTTTGAGACTTTACACTCCAGTTAATTAACTGATTACTAAACTAGCTGACAATTATTTCAATAATTGGTTCATAATTATTGAAGTAATTATTTATGGATGTGAATGTGAAGAGCAGCCAGTTCATCCAACAGGCTGAATACAGTCTAAATATGATCGGCATGAGTTCATTTTACTGCCAGTGTTGATTTGTTTAGAGGTGTAAACATCTGTATCTGCAAACACATCAAAGACAAACAGAATTTACTTTGACTAGACAGAGGTCAGAACTGACTTATATTTCAGAAATACCACAGCAACAATATTCAATGTCACTTTTATTCATATTGAACTTTATAACAGAAATGCTCCAAAATGCAAATAAAATAAAAATAATGTTGAAGTCATAGCATAAAACTCACCTCAAGCAAAAGCTAGTGAATTTCTGAAACTGATCCATATTCTGAGCAGATCTGACATGAAGAGGAAAGAGGAGAACAACAAACACACAACTCCTGCTTTTTAACTTCTTTTAACGCCATTAGTTTTATTCTGTAACCTGGTTGCTCTGTATTGCAGATTTCTGCCAAGGTCACTGTTGAAAATGAGATCCAGATGTTAGTGGGGTTTATCTGGTTAAATAAAGGAAATTCCTTGAAAAAATAACTTTCTTCAGTATTAACAGTATGAAACAGTTCCTGAGTCTGCAGGCAATGACAGACTAAATGTGTCTTTAAAGTGTTTCATTCATTTAAATATTTGTCTCAAAAACAAATATATATCTCCTCTTAGGTAAATCATCACACTACCATACAAAACATAAGTAAAAATGTTCTTACTTTGTTATTTGGAATAAAAAATAAAATTTACATTAACTTCTAAAAGGAAATTAATTTTACTGTTAATACCGCTTCGTTTGTTGTTGTAGTACCGCCCTCCTGCCGGTGGTGGCAGCATTGAGCCCGTGAGCTCCAGTTTCTACGTTTTTACTTGCAGTTGTTTCGGTTCTGGTTTCATTCTTGTCTGCTGTCGTTTATAGAAAACCTCCAACATGAAGCCCCGGATCTCTGAAACTCGTTAACTGACGGTTTACGTCTTTAAACGAAACAAACTGGACCTTCAACTGTCGGAGCCTCTCGAACTGTTCCTGTTAGCTCCATGCTAGCTGCTCGGGCCGGTGAGCACCGGATTTCTGACGGTAAAAGAGGCAGTTGTGGATATTTTTCGGCTACAGTTACTTTACATTCTGCTGCTGTGGTTTGCTTCTGATTTTGCGCTGAGGCTTAATGAAGATAAATCAGCTTTTATTAGCTAATTAGCTGGCGGCGTAATAGTGATAGCTGTTAATGCTCTCTGATTGGCTGAAATGATCTCCATTGTGTTCTCTGATTGGCTGAAGCTCTGTTTGTTGCCAGATGGTTTAAATAATGGTTAATGTGGTTCATTTATCTCAATAAAAATCTCAATAAACCACAAAGTAGAGTCAGTATGTTGCCTTTAACAGCTGGAATATTTTATATTGTGATGATTAGTATTGTTTATTTATTAGATGTTGTTGCTGTAAAGCACCTTTTCATTTGAGTGCTTTAAAATCACATGTTTGAGATCAAGCTGTGATTTCTGTTTCTTTATCCTTCAGAGAAATGTGTGTTTTTCCAGAGGCCTAGATGAGAGAAGATGATGAATGAAGTGAAGGTGGAAGAGGAGGAAGGAGGAGACGAAGGTCAGAGCTGCATTCACCCCAAACATCACTAACAGCAGCACATCTGGGGCATTCTTAGTAGTTTCTACCCTTATTATATTTTGTAGACACTAAGTCAGGAGAAAAGAGCTGAACTGGAATAACTGCAGGTGGATGGAACAGGAGGATCTGATAGGAGGAGAGACAGGTGGGATCTGCTCTGACGTGGCTCCTGATTGGTGGAGCTGCTCAGGTTCCAGCCTGAGAGAGAGAGGAAGAGTAGAGCTGCAGGAAGAAAAGAAGGCGGCCATTTTCAACTAATACATTGATAACGGCATAAAGTGAAAGTTCAAGACAATAACCTTTAATTAAACAGAAACATTAAACTGGAAGACATTTTAAACATACAAAATAAAAGGCAGAAACCGGAAATAAAACAGAAATAAAAACCAAACAACTGAAACCATCAGTGAAACAGATTAAAGGTGAAAACAACATTTTCTTTCAAGAATAAGGAGCTGAGATGTTAGTTTTACAATTTGTTCGATCAGAACGTTTTAGAAAGATGAATGATAGAAATGGGAAAGTCTGCAAAGAACCAGATCAGAATCTGGTCCGGTTCTGTTTAGATATGATCAGAACTTCTGATCTGGAGCGTGAAAGTTCTGATCGGGTTTTGGTCCTGATCGCATTCTGATGGTGTTCCAATTGGGTTCTGGTTCCTTCAGGCCCGCAGATGCCTCCTGACCATCAAAGTTTCTGCTCTACTCCAGAACCGGCCTCGGACCAACCCAAACCCAAACGGCGCCACTGCTGCTCGCTGTGCGGCCGGGAGTTCGCCGGCCCGGCCCGTTTGGCCGACCACGTTGCCACCCACTACGGCTACAAGCCGCACAGCTGCTCTGTCTGCGGGAAGCGCTTCACCAAGAAGGTGAACGTGTTGGTGCACCAGCGCGTCCACACTGGGGAGAAACCGTACTCCTGCCCCGACTGCGGCGTCAGCTACGCCCAGCGCGGCTGCCTGCGCCGCCACCTCCTCATCCACTCCCCGGAGAAACCCTTCAGCTGCTCCTTGTGTGGGCGTGGCTTCGTCCAGCGCCGCTACCTGGTCCAGCATGAGCGCACCCACACGGGGGAGAAACCGTTCTCCTGCTCGCTGTGCCCCAAACGCTTCGCCTCCCGCAGCGGCCTGTCCGACCACCTGAAGACCCACCAGGAGCAGAAGCAGCATTCCTGCTCGCTCTGCGGGAAAAGCTTCTCCTCCGCGTCGTCGTTCCGGGATCATGTGAGGAACCACACGGGACGCAAACTCCACCCCTGCTCACTGTGTGGGAGGAGCTTCAACCGGCCGAGTCTCCTGAAGAAACACCTGCAGAAACACCTGCAGAAACATGCGGATGGAACCCTGGAGAAGGTCAGAGGTCAATTAGTGGAAATGAATTAGTGGAAGCTAATGGTAAAGTGTGAACCATTCTGCTAATGCATCATACCAATATGTAGCTATTGAAAACCAATGCTGTACGGCTAACATAAATATTAATTTTCTATGCATTTTATCAACATGCTGTTTAGTGTATCTAAATTATGTGCAACGTCAAATCTGTCATTGCACCGACCTGCTGAGTTTTGCTAACTCTGCTGCTAACTAGCCACCGTAGCGCTTCAGTCAGAAAGCATGAGGAGAGTTTAGACTGTTCACTGTGGACGTACTGCAATGCATTCTGGGTAGAGAATGACATCATTCACTTTATCAGTGAAGAATTTGGGAAGAGGAACTAGAGTTCATCTGTAATCATACTTCAAAATAAGAGCATGCGTGAATATAAACTACTGCTCTGAATTCCTAAGTGCTACTAACCAAGACCTGACACAGATGTCAAACTTTATTGAAATGAAAGTTTTCCTCATAGCCCAGGAAATCAGCTCCTTCAAATTTATCTAGGAAAACTGAGTGAGAGAAGCTAAATGTGCTAAAGTTAGCAAGCGTGCTAAAGCGCTAAGCTAAAACTTCTCTGATCCTGCAGGAAGAAGCTGCCCTCCATTGCTTCCTCTGTCAGGAGCATTTCTCCTCCGTCAAAGAGGCGAAGGATCACGAGCGGCGGTACCACGCCGCGACCCGGTTCTCCTGCGACGTCTGCAGCCGCTCGTTCACTCGCTCGTCCCGGCTGAAAGACCACCTGCGCTCCCACACGGGGGAGCGGCCGTTCCAGTGCGACGTCTGCAAGACGCGCTTCACTGTGCTGAGAGCGCTGAGGAAGCACCAGGAGATCCACAGCCGGCCGAACCACCGGCCCGACACCGTACCGTCTGGCGGTCCGGATCCGCCAGAACCGGTGAGGAGGGAGAAACTGCAGGGTTTGAACGTTAAACTCCAGCTGATTTAAAGGGCAATATTATGTGTTTTCTATTTTATAGCACAATCAGGTCTGTTACCTTCAGTTGTTATGAAAATGTTGACTTTATTAAATATGACAAAAAAAGTTATTCCTGATTTACCACCTTGAAATTGGTCCTCTGTCTCTTTAAACTCCTGCTTTTCCTTAGGCTCCGCCTCCAGGAAGTCATCCCAACATGGTTCCTCTATTAACACAAAGTTGCTCTGAGCAGCAGCTGCTTGCTAATTGCTGCTGGCTAGTCTGAAGGAACTGAGTGGGGAGGAGCTAAGCCTTGGAGGCGCATGGACCAGAACAGTTCCTATGGGTTTGGATCTGAACTCCCTGCTGGTTCTGGTTCAAACCTGTTACCTTCTGTTGGTTCCAGATCCCAGACAAGCCTCTGGACAGAACCAGCGCCGCCCTGCAGGTGGAGAGCCGCAGCAACGAGTCACTGCCTTCACTGACTGGTGAGAAAATCACAACTTTGGCTTCAGGGAGCGTTTGGGTCCAGAAGTCTGTCGGTTGTGTTGGGTTTGTGACTCTTTTACTTGTGTTTTTGGTTCTACAGAACCGATCCCTGCCAGGACAGAGCCAGAGAAGAACCTGGAGGCCCAGGAAGTCTCAGAAAACCAGCGACCGGAACCGCCGGGCCCAGAGACCCCGACCACCTGCAGGAGTCTGGCGGTGAGGAAGAAGAGAAACCACAGCTGCTGCATCTGCTCCAAGAGCTTCCTGAAGCCCTGCCTGCTACGGGAACACATGAGGGTCCATATCAGGGAGGGCCGGCTGCCGGACCCGGCCGACAAGGTGACCAGAACCATCAGAACTGTACGGGTTCACAGTTTCTGTCTGATCCACGTTTCAGTGGTTCAGCTTTGACCTCCAGATGGTTTGATGGAAGAACAATGAGCCAAAACATCAATAGTTTAACCTACATTTTTCAGATTAAAATTTTTCAAGTTTTACAAATTCTATTGTTTTCAAATCACGTTTTACATATTTTGTTTGGGGGGGGGTCGGTGGGGGGCAGAAAGGCACATTCCTATTTGTCAACCTTGGGAGCTGCGTTCCCATTGGTCAGTGTGGAGCAAAGCCAGTGTCTAAAACAATCAGAAAAACTACAAACTGCGTAAATGTGATGTTTAGTATTGGACCAGATTTCTCTCCGTACTGATCTGGACAGCAGCTGCTTTGGGTTCCATGTTGCTGACCGACCCGGGTTCTGTTCCAGGTGTTCTGGCTCCACATGCGGACCGGCGGCCAGAAGAAGAAAACTGTGATGATGATGAGGAAGGAGGATGAAGGTGTGGAGGAAGAGGTGAGGAACCAGTTAACTCACCAGTCTCCAACTGGTTTAAGGTTCTGGTTGAGCCTGAAACTTCTCCTCATGTTTCCCTCCAGTGCCGACCCGGTGACCTCTCTACCTCTGACCCCGTCCTCGTGCCTGGCGCCGGGCAGCCTGCCGGTAACCATGGCGACCAGGGTGGGAACCAGCGGGAGGAAGAGGATGTCAGCGGTTTGATCAACTCTGATGGAGAGGAAGAGCGCTGGGAACCGGAGCGCCGCGGTACGACCACGGTTCTGACCCGGTTCCAACCCGGTTCCGACCCGGTTCACATGGTTCTTCCTGAGGTCCAGATTTCCCAGTAGACTGGTAAAGCAGGCTGGGTCGGTTCTGATCCGGTCCGTTTGTTCATTAGTTCTGAGGTTACTTCCTCGTAGCAAGAGGCTACTTCCTCGTAGCAAGAGGCTACTTCCTCGTAGCAGGAGGCTACTTCCTTGTAGCAGGAGGCTACTTCCTTGTAGCAGGAGGCTACTTCCTTGTAGCAGGAGACTACTTCCTCGTAGCAAAAGGCTACTTCCTTGTAGCAGGAGGCTACTTCCTTGTAGCAGGAGACTACTTCCTCATAGCACGAGGCTACTTCCTCGTAGCAGGAGGCTACTTCCTTGTAGCAAGAGGCTACTTCCTTGTAGCAGGAGGCTACTTCCTTGTAGCAGGAGAGTACTTCCTCATAGCAAGAGGCTACTTCCTCGTAGCAGGAGGCTACTTCCTCGTAGCAAGAGGCTACTTCCTTGTAGCAGGAGGCTACTTCCTTGTAGCAGGAGTCTACTTCCTCATAGCAAGAGGCTACTTCCTCGTAGCAGGAGGCTACTTCCTTGTAGCAGGGGGCTACTTCCTTGTAGCAGGAGGCTACTTCCTTGTAGCAGGAGGCTACTTCCTTGTAGCAGGAGGCTACTTCCTTGTAGCAGGAGTCTACTTCCTCATAGCAAGAGGCTACTTCCTCGTAGCAGCTTCCTTGTAGCAGGGGGCTACTTCCTTGTAGCAGGAGGCTACTTCCTCGTAGCAGGAGGCTACTTCCTTGTAGCAAGAGGCTACTTCCTTGTAGCAGGAGGCTACTTCCTTGTAGCAGGAGAGTACTTCCTCATAGCAAGAGGCTACTTCCTCGTAGCAGGAGGCTACTTCCTTGTAGCAGGAGGCTACTTCCTTGTAGCAGGAGTCTACTTCCTCATAGCAAGAGGCTACTTCCTCGTAGCAGGAGGCTACTTCCTTGTAGCAGGAGACTACTTCCTCGTACCAAAAGGCTACTTCCTTGTAGCAGGAGGCTACTTCCTTGTAGCAGGAGACTACTTCCTCATAGCACGAGGCTACTTCCTCGTAGCAGGAGGCTACTTCCTTGTAGCAAGAGGCTACTTCCTCGTAGCAGGAGAGTACTTCCTCATAGCAAGAGGCTACTTCCTCGTAGCAGGAGGCTACTTCCTCGTAGCAAGAGGCTACTTCCTCGTAGCAGGAGGCTACTTCCTTGTAGCAGGAGTCTACTTCCTCATAGCAAGAGGCTACTTCCTCGTAGCAGGAGGCTACTTCCTCGTAGAAAGAGGCTACTTCTTCGTAGCAGGAGGCTACTTCCTCGTAACAGGAGGCTACTTCCTCGTAGAAAGAGGCTACTTCCTCGTAGCAGGAGGCTACTTCCTTGTAGCAGGAGACTACTTCCTCATAGCAAAAAGCTACTTCCTCGTAGCAGGAGGCTACTTCCTTGTAGCAGGAGACTACTTCCTCGTAGCAAGAGGCTACTTCCTTGTAGTAGGAAACTATTTCCTTGTAGCAGGAGACTACTTCCTCATAGCAAGAGGCTACTTCCTCGTAGCAGGAGGCTACTTCCTCATAGCAAGAGGCTACTTCCTCGTAGCAGGAGGCTACTTCCTTGTAGCAGGAGTCTACTTCCTCATAGCAAGAGGCTACTTCCTCGTAGCAGGAGGCTACTTCCTCGTAGCAGGAGGCTACTTCCTTGTAGCAGGAGGCTACTTCCTCATAGCAAGAGGCTACTTCCTCGTAGCAGGAGGCTACTTCCTCGTAGAAAGAGGCTACTTCCTCGTAGCAGGAGGCTACTTCCTCGTAGAAAGAGGCTACTTCCTTGTAGCAGGAGGCTACTTCCTCGTAGCAGGAGGCTACTCATCTGAAGCTGCCAGTTCGATTGATGGAGCAGCACTGATAGCTGAGGAGGAAATCAGTTAGCATTAGCTTAGGAGGAGCTAGTGACTAGCATGGCTACTTCATCTGATGGCTGTTAGCCGTGATAGCCTAGCATTAGCTGTGGGTAAGCTACTGTTAGCCTTCTATAGGATAATTTTAGTACTGAGATGCTATTGTTTAGGAATGAATTGACTCAGGACCGGATCAGAACATTATCAGAGGTCAGAGGTCACTGAAGTCTTTCTGAAATGCGTCAACAGAGCTTCCATATGGCAGCGTGTCAAACCCGGCAGCTCCTAACCGACCCTTTGTGTTTCCAGCAGGTCCAAAGATCAGCTCCGACCCGGCAGCAGACGGCCGCTCCACGGGAAAATCCAAGAGCTGCTGCCCGGTGTGCGGCCGCGACTGCTTCAAGGCCTCTGCGCTGCAGAAGCACCTGCGCATACACTCCGGCGAGCGGCCCTTCCAGTGCCCCACCTGCAGGAAGAGTTTCGTGCAGCACGTCCACATGACGGAGCACCAGCGCATCCACACCGGCGAGAAGCCCTTCACCTGCGCCGTCTGCAGCAAGAGCTTCACCTTCTCCAGCGCCCTGCGCCGCCACCAGCGCGTCCACACCGACGCCCGGCCCTTCCGCTGCGCCCTCTGCCCCAAGACCTTCAAGCAGCTGTGCGTTCTGAAGAACCACCAGCTGACGCACTCGGGCGTCCGCTACCAATGCCCGCTGTGCAGCAAGAGCTTCAGCCGCGCGCTGGAGCTCACCTACCACATCGACGTGCACTCTGACGCGCAACCCTACTACTGCAGCGTCTGCAAGAAGAACCTGAGCGGCGCCCGCATCTTCAGGAAGCACATGAGGAAGCACGAATCCGACAAGCCAAAGCTCGACCCGGCGGCGGCACAGTCCACCAAAACCCAATGAGGTCACCTCGACAGATTCACTGCTAAACTTCCTACAGGAGCTCAGAAGGGCCAAACAAAGCAGAGACTCCGGTCTGATGGGTCGATGCCTTGCTCAAGGGCACGGTGAGAGACCGGCCAAGACGAAATAGTCAGATTCTCCACAATAAAAATTTGATCCAAATGAAAGTTTCTGATGAAGAGTTTGAATCTCATTGATCCAGAGGTCAGAGGTCATTTAATTACCAATAACTTCCAGATTGGGGTGTAAAAGTTCTTCCCTGCTGGTTCCACCAGGCTGGTTCTGTTGTACTGAGGCGTCCACCAGGTGGCGCCGTGCTAGATTCTCTTATTATTACCATTTCCAGTTTCCTGAAGGTGGGAACTTCTCTCCCAGTTCAACCCAAATCTGGTTTCCAGTCTGATTTGCTTTGATTGGGTTGTGAGGTGTGAACACTAACCGACCTCTGACCTCTGGTCCTCCAAACCTCGGTCTGGGTTCGGTTGAAGTGAACTCTGATTCGGTTTGAATCTGAACGCCAAGCGGATCAGAGAGCGCTCCAAAAGCAGGAAGTGGACTACAGCACAGGGCATTCTGGGTAAGTACAGCCAAAGCTAACATGCTAGCCTAGCGCTTCTGGTCTTCAGTCAAAGACTAAAGAGAAATCTTGACGCCTCCATCTTGTTTCCATCGGGTGAAGCAGGAAGTTGCTCTCAGTGTCTACAGAGGTTTTTGTGTCGTTTCCTTCAGTGGTTCTTTATGCAGCGCCCCCATAGGCCAGGAGGGGAACAGGTTGTAGTTCTGATTCCAATAGAACTGGACCAACAGGAGGGGAAGATGTCCTAAATTATTATTAATTGTCTCAAAATGATGTCAGATGGTGGCTGATTTCAGATCTGGTCACGTTTGCTTGGATCTCATTATTCTCCATATTTAACCTCCTGGCAGAAAAGCAGCTAAAGTCTCTGAAACGTTTAGTTTCTCTCCAAGCTTCACTAGTTTCTGTTCTTTCCAGACTGGAAACTCATTTTAAGTCCTAATGTGATGAATATGAGGAAGGAAGGACTGCAATGGAAACCAGGCTGAACTCAGATCCACTGACAGGAACTGATGGGGGCAGAAGCTGGTCGGGATCTCCTCCAGCAGGGGGCGCCAGCAGACATTCTCAGTAACTCTGTGGTTCGGGTTCCAGAAGAGGTCAGAACCTCCGGATGGGAGCTGAAGCTCGGCTCTGATCCAATCAGAGAGTCGATAAGGAAACCAGAATCTACCTCCTGAGAGACAAACCCGCAGCTCCGCCAGGTGGGCGGGGTTAACGCGGTAAGCCCCGCCCCCCGCAGGATAAAAGCCAGTTCCTGGTTCTGCTCCTCCAGAGAGCTCTCCTGCCCCAGCATGTTTCCCCCGCTGATGCTCAGCCTGCCCCGCAGCCCGGAGGCCAACACCACGGCGGCCTTGGACTGGACCCAGGTGAGTTCGGGACATGTCTCTGATTCTGCTCTAAAAGCTGCCAAATTATCTGGAAAAGCAGCAAAACCCTCATTATTTCATCTGGAGAAAGGAAGTTTTTCCATTTAATTATTGGAACATCAAATTTAAACTTTTGAAACTTCAGTAAAAAAAAAAAAAGTGGACTTCTTTCATTGGTATAGAAACTATAAACATGTAATGAAGTGTTTCTGGTTCTTTATTTCTTTCCGTTTATTTTAGTTTTAACGCTGTGGGTCATTATTCCCTCCGCACAGACTGACAGGCTCTGGGTCCAGGGAGCCGAACCGGTTCCGCCGCAGCAGATTCTCCTCATTGATCCCTCAATAGTTCACTTTCCTGTTGGATCCAGTAATTGGGATTAACAGCAGTAATCTGGATTATTAAACCTCAGATTTTCACCAAGTTATTCCTTCATTTAGAAATGTTCTGGAATATTTTACCCAAAAACAAAAATCCTAAAATGAGCAAAGACTAAATTTAATAGCAGGTTTATGTATTTCATTTGCTAACTGCATATTTAGTGTAAAAGTGAACACCATGCTTTGTAAATATTTCACTTTAGTTATTAAGATAAATATAGTTTAATTATCGAATTAAATATGTAACTAAAGTTTATCTTAATAAAGTTTTTTAGCTCGATTTAAATATTTTGATTGATAAATTTTCCTTTATGTTCAACTTAATATTTGAGTGAGACGAACGCTTTGGGAGGTAAAGAGAAGATCCGTATCAGCATCGGTTCTGATGGGTTCTGGTCGGTTCTGCTGGGTTCTGGTCGGTTCTGCTGGGTTCTGGTCGGTTCTGCAGGGTTCTGGTCGGTTCTGCTGGGTTCTGGTCGGTTCTGATGGGTTCTGGTCGGTTCTGCTGGGTTCTGGTCGGTTCTGCAGGGTTCTGCTGGGTTCTGGTCGGTTCTGCTGGGTTCTGGTCGGTTCTGCTGGGTTCTGGTCGGTTCTGCTGGGTTCTGGTCGGTTCTGCAGGGTTCTGAACGTGCTGTTTTCCCCTGCAGGTGTACGAAGCGGTCCGGTGGATCCAGCTCATCATGGCGTCGTTCAGGTCGGTTCCTCGGATTAAATGACATTTATTTGTTTCTGCAGTGAAAACATTTCAGGAAGGAACAGATTTTAGGCTAATTTTAGCTGTTCTGGACGTCTTGGTCCGGTTCTGGTTCTGCCGGTTCTGGTTCTGGACGTCAAGGTGACGTTTCCATGGCGATGCAGAGGTAGATGAGAAGCAAAGGTCTTTAAAAGATTTTGAAATAAAAGTTACATTTGTTTTTATATTTCATATATTTTATTGAAAGTTTATAGTAAATTTCTTTAAAAAGGACAAAATGTGTAAATGACAGACAGACAGACAAAGTTCCTGTTTGTGCAGAGCTACGATAGTTTCATTTAATTTAGCTAAACTTATGTTAGTTTGTAATTTACCTGAGAAAATATTTGAAAGGATGTTGAGATTTTTGCTCATTTCTTTCATTTCAGCTTCGCTTGCAGTAGTTTCTCCTTGATTTGTGTTTCATCCTGGTTCAGAAACATTCAATGTGTTTTAATATCACTTTTAAACATTTTCTCTGAATATTTGCAGCATTGTTGGCTCTGGCTCCATCATCTCCCTGATTATTCCCAGACTCAGCCAGACGCCCGAGGTCAGTGCCTTCGAGGTCGTCCGGCTGACCTTTGACCTGAGGGGTCAGAGGTCCGGTGTCTGACTGCCGCTGTCCTGTTTGCAGCTGCAGCCTCTGTTCCAGCTGAGCGTGGCCGACCTGCTGCTCGCCGCCTGCTGGCTGGTCGGCGCCGTCCTCTACTCTCAGCGCTGCGACCGCCTGAGCCTGCTCTGCTACAACCTGCACACCGTGGAGCAGGTAACGGCCGCGCCGCCGCTCCGGGGAGTCTGGCGGGATTTCTGGGGAACTTTGAGGGATTTCTATGAGTTTTATCGGGAAGTGGCTCCTTTTTCCTCCTCAAAGCCTTCACTGTTAGAAAATCTCAGCTTCCTCAAACAGAAACCGCAGCCTGGACCCGTCAGAAGCAGCTGCAGGCTGAGCTGCTGGTTCCCACTGAAACATTTCAGTGGATTCAACTCAAAAATCCTGTTTGGTTTCAATGAAAGATGACTATTATGATAATGATTAAGATAAAAAAAACAAACGATATTACTTATTTTTTAGGTAACTGAACCACAAACATGAATATTGAAAAACATTTCCATATGAAACAGGATCCTGAAGATAAAAATAAAAAGTGTGATTTTTTTTCACTGAACTAAGATGAAATTTATTGAACAAACTAAATTTGTTCAAACTGTAAAAATAACACAGATTTATTATTTATCATCAGTAACTGAAAATTATCCTACAGTAGATCAAAACTGATCATTTATAACAAAATATGTTATAAATGGTACGACAGATTCTCATCCCTAAGTTGAACAACAGCAAATGATGCAAATCGGAGAGTAGTAGGAGAAAGTAGCAGAATGAGAAAAGATCAGTTCAGCCAGGTGTAAAAATAAAGTTTAAAGTGAATAAAATTGATTCAGGTTAAGTTTGTGAGAATTTAGAGGCTGGAGAACATTTTGTTTTTCTGAGATTAAAGCATAAACATTTTGTTTTTAGCTTTAGAAAGTTCCTCTGAAAGTAGAGTTTAGTGTTTTCTGTTTTCAGGTTTATTTTTGACACCAGGAGCTGAACTGGAAGCTGCTGTCTGGGGTTTTCCCCCAGCAGCTTTGAGTTTTACATTTGGCAGATAAATCCTGTGGGGTCAACAGTCAGCCACAGAGGTCAATCACATAACATGAAATATGATATAGATCACATGCCATAAAAAACACATCAACCCCTCATATCAAAATAAAGTGTCGTCACTT
Organism: Poeciliopsis prolifica; assembly: GCF_027474105.1. NCBI lineage: Eukaryota > Metazoa > Chordata > Actinopteri > Cyprinodontiformes > Poeciliidae > Poeciliopsis > Poeciliopsis prolifica. The sequence continues at coordinate 1,225,988 of NW_026562438.1, read as the reverse complement.
GGTTGATGCAGAGGCTGGCCTCACCAGTTGGGGGCGGTAATGTTCCTTCACTTGCATTACAACGAAAAATTCTTAGGTCACTGCGCATGCGTAAACAGGCGCTAAGTGCCGCAAAGCTAGCTCGATAAGGAGTTTTCTCCCATTTCTAACCCTTAAACTTAAAACGTGAATAAAAGTAAATACTGCAGCCGGAAGAAGACAAAAGTGGATGATTTTTAATATATAAATACAGTTGAGTCCATTTTATTTGTTGGCTTGTTCCTCCATTTTGTCCTGAGTCGTTGCTCGGTGGTGAAACCGGGTCGGATTCCAGTCCGGGCCCGGCGGTTCCTCTTTCGCTCCGGTATTTGGCGGTTTGGGTTTGGATGTGAAACCCAGAGCTCTTTCAAAGCCATGACGTCATTTTCACTTTACGTGACGCATTCCAAGTTAGAAAGTAAGCAGGACAACAGAACCTAAACTGGACCTCGAGGACGGGAAGCAGGCGGGATCAGCAGGTTCCGGCCCGTTTGGCTCAAACAACCAGAACCTGTCCTGAACTGGTCACTGAGGAGGAAATGGAGCAGCAGGACCAGGACGCAGAAACACGCCTGACCTACATCTATTGTCCGCCGCTGCTGGTTTAACTCGTTACTGTCGGAACCAGACGGACCGTTTTGTTCTGTTTCAGATTCTGTACATGGCCTCCTTCTTCTTCACGCTGAACTACGTGTGGAACCTTTACACGCTGACCAGAGAGAAGTTCAACAGCTGCTTCAGCGGCTACTCCATACAGGTAGCCATATTGAATGGTAGCCATGTTGAATAGTAGCCATGTTGAATAGTAGCCATGTTGAATAGTAGCCATGTTGAATAGTAGCCATGTTTGAACGGTAGCCATGTTGAACAGTAGCCATGTTGAATAGTAGCCATGTTTGAACGGTAGCCATGTGAACAGTAGCCATGTTGAACGGTAGCCATGTTGAACGGTAGCCATGTTGAACAGTAGCCATGTTGAACAGTAGCCATGTTGAACAGTAGCCATGTTGAATAGTAGCCATGTTTGAACGGTAGCCATGTTGAACGGTAGCCATGTTGAACAGTAGCCATGTTGAACAGTAGCCATGTTGAACAGTAGCCATGTTGAATAGTAGCCATGTTGAACGGTAGCCATGTTGAACGGTAGCCATGTTGAACAGTAGCCATGTTGAACAGTAGCCATGTTGAACAGTAGCCATGTTGAATAGTAGCCATGTTTGAACGGTAGCCATGTTGAACAGTAGCCATGTTGAACAGTAGCCATGTTGAATAGTAGCCATGTTGAACGGTAGCCATGTTGAATAGTAGCCATGTTGAACGGTAGCCATGTTGAATAGTAGCCATGTTGAACAGTAGCCATGTTGAACAGTAGCCATGTTGAACAGTAGCCATGTTGAATAGTAGCCATGTTTGAACGGTAGCCATGTTGAACAGTAGCCATGTTGAACAGTAGCCATGTTGAATAGTAGCCATGTTGAACGGTAGCCATGTTGAACAGTAGCCATGTTGAACGGTAGCCATGTTGAACGGTAGCCATGTTGAATAGTAGCCATGTTTGAACGGTAGCCATGTTGAATAGTAGCCATGTTGAACGGTAGCCATGTTGAATATAGCTCCACAGAGCCATATTAAAGATCCATTAAGCAGCAGAAGCTTTAATCAGATTCAACATAACTTTTATTTTATCGTTTTTGTCTTCTTCTGTTTGAAGTGACATTAAAGCTATCTGCTTTCTATGGAAGGCCATTTCTGCCAAAAGACAAAAATAAGAGCCAAACAGGAAGTCATAATTTGAAGTTTTAAAGTTGTAACTATGAGACACTGGATAATCTCATAACAGTTTAACATGCTTTATCTAAACATTATGTTAGCTTTGCTCTGTCAACTCATTCATGTTGACATAGAGTAGCTTTATGTAAAGTTGTCTTTCTATTTCTTAAATAATATTGAAAGGTTGTAAATGTTAGCTTGGTTTAGCCTTTAGGAAGAGGAAATCTAAAGCTAAAATGTTCATAAAAGTATTATTATTATTAAAGAAGCAAACAGTCTTTAAAATGTTTATGTCCATATTTTGCCATAAAACCAGGTGAGCGTTAAACATCTGTTGGTTCCTGGATGAGGTTCTGATTCTTGGCATCTTTTCTTTCCTCAGTTTTCCAACACCATGTCGCTGAAAGCGAAATGATTGCCGTGTTGTCAAGGTGAGTGCAGGCTGCAACCAGCAGCAGGTGAACCTGGACCGTTCTCCCCCCGCTGACCCGTTTCTCCCGTTTCAGTCTGGTTCCGGCGCTGCTCATGGTCCCGGTCTTCGTACAAGGAACGTCAGCCACTGCCAGGTCAACTTTAGTGAGCCGTACAGGTGAGGACTCGTCTGAGACAGGTTAGCGCGGCGGCGCTGTCCGGAGCTGATGCTGTGTCTGTGTTGCAGGTGTCTGCTGATGCACACCGGAGCGCTGTTCCTGCAGCCGGGCGGCAGCAGCTCAGCCGCAGCTGCAGCTTCCTGCACACCTACCAGATCGGAGTCTTCCTCAGCAGCTTCCTCCTCACCCTGCTGGGCATCACGGTGAGCTGAGGGGTAGAGGGGTAAAGCCCTGGCTGTATGTAGAGGGGTAAAGCCCTGGGTGTAGGTAGAGGGGTAAAGCCCTGGGTGTATGTAGAGGGGTAAAACCCCGGGTATGTAGAGGGGTAAAACCCCGGGTGTATGTAGAGGGGTAAAACCCCGGTGTATGTAGAGGGGTAAAACCCTGGGTGTTTGTAGAGGGGTAAAGCCCTGGGTGTATGTAGAGGGGTAAAGCCCTGGGTGTATGTAGAAGGGTAAAGCCCTGGGTGTATGTAGAGGGGTAAAGCCCTGGGTGTATGTAGAGGGGTAAAGCCCTGGGTGTATGTAGAGGGGTAAAGCCCTGGGTGTATGTAGAGGGGTAAAGCCCTGGGTGTATGTAGAGGGGTAAAACCCCGGGTGTATGTAGAGGGGTAAAACCCCGGGTGTATGTAGAGGGGTAAAACCCCGGGTGTATGTAGAGGGGTAAAACCCCGGGTGTATGTAGAGGGGTAAAACCCCGGGTGTATGTAGAGGGGTAAAACCCCGGGTGTATGTAGAGGGGTAAAGCCCTGTGTGTAGGTAGAGGGGTAAAGCCCTGGGTGTCAAGGCTTCATTTACCCTGACCTCTGACCCGGTTCCTGACCCGTCCACTCAGGTCTTATGATGCAGTTTCGTTGTGGTTCTGTACGATGAGGTTCTGTGGTTCTGGTTCCAGGTTCTGGTGGTCAAGGCGCGGTGCGTTTACCGGCGGGCGGTGACGTCCAGCGGTTACCTCGGCAATGAGCAGCGAGCCTTGTTCCGGGTGATGGACGTGCGGATGCTGCTGTACCCACTAGTGTTCGTGTTCTGCTGGGGTCCAGGTGTGTTCCGGTTCTGATCCGTGACACCCGCCGCTCAGCGGGGCGACGGTGTCTCGTTTACCCTGTGCGTTCTGTTTCAGCCGTGGCGTTGGCGTTCCTGCGGGTGGCGAAGCCGTCGACGGGTCACGGTGTGGCGGGCGTCTGCCTCTACATATCTGAGGTCAGCGCTGCACTCGGCGCCGATCGGGTTGCTCCGGGCCGATACCTGGAGCTCCAACTGATCAGGCTTCACGTTTTAATCAAGAGATGTTTTGGTGATTTTTAAAGGGCCAGTGTCAGATTTTCCATCATGTCACATTTATTGTTCATAAATATAACAGAAATGTACCGTTAGTTCTCTGATCTCCATGGCGACCATTCAGCTGTTGAAACACCTGGGTAGACCTAGCCCCGCCTCCCCACTCTGCTCCTTCAGACTAGCCAGCAACAATTAGCAAACAACTGCTGAGCTTGTTATAGGAGCTGCTGCTCAAAGCAGTGCTGGTAAAAACATTAAAGGGTTAAAGAGAGCCATATTGGGACGACTTCCTGGAGGCGGAGCTTCTTAAAGAGACAGAGGCACAATTTCAAGGTGCTAAGTCAGGAAGTAAATTTTCCTTAAAGTCATATTTAATAGAATTTCTTTTACAACTGCAAAGTGTAAATGAATTGTTGGTAAAATCCAGATGTTTGGTTGAGGAAGTTTTATTTTGTGAGAGAAGTTTAAAAAAACAACAACAAGAAACACCTACACTGTAAATAATGATTGGAACAGAAAACTGAAAGTTTTCAGCTGGACCTTCTTAAAGGGACAGAGATCCAGTTTCAAGAAGTAATTTTTATAGCACCTGAAGGTAACATAGTCAGAAAGTGAAAACACCTGATGCTGCCTCTTTCAGGTCACTTTGTGTTGTTTTTGTTCCTGTTTCTGTTCTTAAAGTGACAGTGTGTATTTTCTAGGCCTTCACTTCGGCCTCTCAGGGTTTCCTCAACTGCCTGGTGTACGGCTGGACGCGCCTACACCTCCGCCGCGCTGGCCTGTCCTTCTTCTCCAGAGACCTGGACACGCAGACGCCGCTGCTGCGCTCCCAGCAGACCAGGAACTATCTCACCTGAGGGGGTCAGGGGTGAGCGGCTCAGCAGCGGGTGGGGGTGGGGGCTTTTCTGCTGCTTTCTGCCACAAAGACTCGAGGCGTTAACTTTCGCTTTCCACCGGAGGAAAAACTCCGCGGCTGCATCTTCCACCTCTGGTCCTGAACCACCGAGGCGAGAAAAGAGGAAGAGAGAAGGGGGTTGAGAAAGGTCGCTCAGTCGGAGCGCTGTCAGCGACCTCTGACCTCAGGAAGTGAAATCATCAGTTTGGACTGACATGCTTTTATTTTGAAGTTTTTCAGCTTATAAAATTGCTTCAGTGACCAGAAATTACCTGAAAGGTTTTTACAAACTGGTTTAATTTAGATTTTTAGTTGTTTCATTTATTTTGTGGATTTTCTTTCTGAAAGTTGGCAGAATAAATAAAACTGACTATTAAGTTTTTAAAAATTAACACGAGAAAAGAAATGTGAACTGGAAAACATTGAATTATTCGAAATTTTAAAATCCCAACAATCAACTGAATGTAAAATTTATTCACATTTTTATTTTTCAACTCTTTCAACTTGTTACAATTTTATTCTTGTTTTTACAACTTATTTTATTTTACTGTTCCGACTTTCTCGTGTTATTTTTTTTAACTTTATTTTCTCATTCTGACTGTTTATAATAATATTACTTTATTTTTGTAATTTGAAGAAAAGTTTGAACTTAATTGTTGCATTTATTTTTCACCTTTTCTTTGCATCTCAGCATTTTTATGTTTCAGAACTAATAAAAGTGTCAAAGATTATTGATGGAAAACATAAAAAAAATAAAATGAACAGTAAAAAGTCAAACTGGTCGTTTGTTAAAGATGACAAGCAGAGTTCAGATGCTTAAGTTTTGGAAAACTGAAATTTTTGATGAGTTTCTTTCAGTTTTTAATTTCTGTACGGTGTTTTGCTGCCCCTCCCCAGCCTGTTTCCATCAGAGCAGCAGCTCTTCCTCTGCTCTCCTCCTGGGAGCAAAACTTGCACAGTTTGACCAAAATCATGAAACCGGAACTTCAGAGACCCGCAGCTTCTCAAACTAACTGATCTCTGTTGGTTCTGTCCGTCTGGACCCGGCCGACCGGAACCAGAGTTCCTCCCCTTGTTGGTCCCAGTTCATCCCTGCTGGTCCCAGTTGGCCCCGGTGGTCCCCTCTCGGACCAGGTACTAAGTAGTCTCCAGAATATAAGGTGTTCAGAACCGGAACATGTTTTGGTTCTTAACCGGCAGGTGATCAATTTCTGTTGCTTTGCGCCCTCTAGTGGAATAAAAATGACACAACACGTTCAGGCTTCATGTTTATTATCAGAAATGATGGAAAATTCAGTGATTCATGATGTTGTCACAGGCATTGTGGCAGTTGTCCCCGATCAGCCGGTAGTCGGGCCTCCGGCTCCAACAAGGTCCGAGACCGTCTTGGTTCCCCGGAAGTCCTTGAACTTGTAGACCTGCAGACAGGAAGTGGGTCCATCATGAAACAATTTCCGGAAGGAAGTTGCCAAAGATTTTTTATTTATTTATTTATTTTTTTTGGGAAGCTGCCAAAGAGCTTCTGTGGCGCTGCTCGCACATGACGTCACGGTTTCCCGGATGTTCGGACAAACAGCGCCGACAGAATGGCGACATCTGAATAGCGTAATGTTGGAGCGTAATGACGTCTCTGGAGCTTCGGTTCAAGATTCTCAGGTACAGAAGCTCAGTGAGGACAAACTTCACGATGGTTGAAGGCCACGTTGGTCCAGAGAAGCATTTTCCTTCCTAGCTAATGCTAACGCTAATGCTAATGCTAACTGGGTCGCCTGGTCCCGCTTGCCTCGGACATCGCCTCAGTATTGGTAAATATATCGATTCATTGTTGGTTTTTCTAGTTTAGTATCAGTTCAGAAGAAGATGAATGACATCCGGGTCCTTTACTGAATTTGGTGCTTTTTGTGTCTTTATCTCATAGATTTCCATGTAATGCAAAAAACATTATTTGAGAAAATCAAGCACTGGTGATATCCATGTGTCCTGGTAATGCAACATGCAAACATATTTTAAAAATGATGTTTTGATAGTTTTTATGTGTTGTGGAGGTCAGCCATGTTCCCACTGTTAACTCTTCACTGAATATAAAACAAATACAAATAGCCAGAAACTGAAAGTTATTTATAATAACATAAACATTTTTATTATACTTTAACACAAAAAAAGAATTAGGATAAAACACATGAATTATTTATAAAACAGAACTTTTTAATCACGTCCCTCCAGTTTTGTTTAACCCAGTAACAACAAACCAATCCCTCTTTTTTTATAAATAATGGTTCAGTCCAATTTCCTGAACAACCCGGAAGTGACATCACTGCAGGCTCTTCCTGCTCCCACTGTGAAGATTTAAATGTTAGGATTTAAATGTCTTACCTATATTTGATTATTTCAATCCATAGATCATCAAGTTCAACCTTCCAACACCGTTTTGCATGTAAATTACATTTATTGTCTTTGAAACATGTATTAATTTCTTGTTTTCATCATATCATATGTTGCTGATGTGGACTTTTGACAACTTTTAGTAAAAATCTTCAGTCCGTAACGTTGGACTGTTGTTAAGCCAGTTGATGGGTTCATTTGTCCAAAACTAAAGTGGCTGCCATGCGCTGTTCCAAATTCAGCAGCTTGACGACTTGCAATCAGTATAAATCTGCAAAAATCACATTTTTATTTAACGGACCTGGACGTTTCCATCAGGAACCTCAGAGGAATAAGCAGGTTGGAGGTGATGCTGCTCCGTCTGCTTCGTCTCAGCCTTGTTTTGTAGCCTGCTACAGCAGCCTTTCCAGATGCTACAAGCATCTGGAAACAGAGACTTTTCTCCAGAAACTCACCCTGTTGATCAGCGGCGTTTGAAACAAAAGAGCAGGTGGAGAAAAAGGAACGCTGGAAACAAACTAATGTGGAAAAATGGGCGACTTTTTCACAGAAACAAACTGGTGTTTAGTAAGATCAAATGAGATGGTAAAAACATATGGAGGAGAAAGTTGTATAATTTAAGTATTCTCGTGATGTCCCATAAATGTCTTATAGTCAGAACAAACATGCAGCTTTCCCACAGTCACTGGTCTCAAAAACCAGTCCAAACTGGTTCTGGACTGGGGAAAGTCCGGCTTCTCGAATTTTCTCAATGTCAGCTAACAGTTGGATCCCAGAAACCCAACCAGTCAAAACAACATCAACCAGTCCTGACCACTAACACTTGGTGGCGCTGTTGTACCTCAGATGTTTGGTATGTTTGCTGCTCACCTCCCACCTGGAGCTCATGTGTCAAGCATCGGTCACCACCGTCTGAGAGAAAATCCCGTATCCGCCTCCTTTATGGATCAACCACTGAGATTGGTCAGCCAGAGTCACTCTGCAGAGAAACCACAAGGTTACAGAGCCGCCATCTTGAAGGTTACAGAGCCGCCATCTTGAAGGTTTCAGAGCCGCCATCTTGAGGGTTACAGAGCCCCCATCTTGAAGGTTTCAGAGCCGCCATCTTGAAGGTCACAGAGCCGCCATCTTGAAGTGATGTGAAATTTACCTCTGATTGCTATAACTAACCTCACCACAAGATGGCGATACTTACTCAATACTGGCCCTTTAACTCCTGAAAAAAGACTCCAGAGAGAAAACCGGATTTGAAGCTGTTCTGATCACAGCTGATCAGTTCTGACCCAAACAGATCAGAACCGGATCCAACAACTCAAACCGGGTTTAAATTATAGATCTGAGAAAGGAACCAGGAGCTCTCAGGATCAGTTACCATGACAACACAGATGATACTCATCCCTAAATTACAACGTCACCAGCTGACCTTCGAACCCACCTGAGGACAGAAATGTGTGGATGGAAAGAAACAAAACTGAAGGTCCAGTCTTTGGACCTAAAGAGGAACAATCTAGAGTCATAGATCTAGAGTTATGAATCTAGAGTTATAAATCTGGAGTCATATTCAGCTCGTCCGGCTGGAAACTAGAACTTAGGCTGACCTCTGACCTTCAAAGCCACATAAAGAAGGTTCCAAAGTCGGTCTTCCATCAGCTGAAGAACATTTTAAAGATCTGCTACTGCTGGATCAACCTTCCAGGTCTCCTGGTTCTGGTTCTGCATAGAAGCATTCAGCTTCTATGCTCCACAGATCTGGAACAAACTTCCAGAAAACTGCAGAGCAGCCGAAACACTGAGTTCCCTTAAGGCTCGAACCGTCTGGTTGGAGCAACAGAACCATGATCAGTGGAGCGTTGAGCAACATGTTGATTTTGATGGCACTTTGATAAGTTCTGGTTCCGTAGTTGATGACTGGATGTTTCCTGGCTGCTGAGTTGAGCTCCAGCTCCATCGGTTCTCCAGGATCTTTGCTAAACTTTACATTTATCAGGAGGTTTCAGTTTCACTGACCGAACGCTGCAGTGGCTGATGACTCCACATGTAAAAGGAAGGTTTCCCAGCGGCCGCCGCATCGCCTCCGCCAGGTGAACCCGCTTGTTGTAGAGGTCGGTCAGGTCGGAACCGGACAGGTCGTAGCTGAGGGGGCCGGTGGATCCTGTTGGAAAACAGTCAGTCGGGCTGCAAACCGCGGAGCGGTTCTGAAGGCGCCTCACCTCCAGACGACGACTCCACAGAACCGACCAGCAGAACCAGAGCGGCTGAACACAGCAGAACTCTGCAGAACATCATGGTGGACAGGTCTGTGGCCGGAGGTCCGGCCCAGCTAATAAAGAGTCCAGAACCTCCTCCCACTCGGCGCTCACTGGGCTTTTCTACTGCAGATTTCATAACAGCAGCAGAGGCTGAAAGTCCAACAGGCAGAAAAACACGAGCTGGTTCTGCAGAACCACCTCTAAGGAACAAACTGCAGCTTGTTGGATCTTTCAGGTTCATGTTATTCAGTCATTTATTAATGTCGGGTTCAAAATAATTTTTTAGTTTGAAAACTAGTTTGTGTCTAAAACTGTTTTTAGCTACAAGCTAAATATAATTTTATTTTCCAAACAACGTTTTTCTCTTTACATTAAATATTTAGAGCTAACTGATTAGCTAAAATATTTATCTTGTGAATTGAATATTTGATTGGAAAATAAATATTTAGCATGCTAACTAAGAATTCAGTTAAGCTAAATATGCAGCATCTTAACTACATTTTATTTACAAACTAAATATTTGGTTAGGAGCTAAGTTATTAGCTACAAGATCTAGCTTCTTAACTTTAGCTTTTGGCTAAATATTGAGCTTCTTACTAGCTAACTACTTAGTTAGCAAACTAAACATTTAGTATGGAGTGAAATATTTAGCCAATATTTTAGCAAAATTTGATTTGTATATGAAACACTTATTTAGTTTTAAATTCATATTTATAAATGAATGAATTACATGAACCTCTCTGTCTTTCTGTCATATCAGGCTGAATAACCCAGATTATTTCTATTCATTTTCAACTAGCTTAGCATAAATCTGCTATAAATTTGGGTTGCAGTTCCACTCCTGTCCGCTAGAGGGACTCACTCACATAATTTACCTTCATTTTGTCTTTTGATGATTTCTCCTCTCTGCTGTTAAAGAAACGTAAAATGTGTTTATACTCCTCAGCTGAGCGATGATATCTGATACCTGTTCTGGTTCTGGTTCTGCTCCGGTTTTGTTCTGGTTCTGTTCTGGTTCTGTTCCGGTTGTATTCTGGTTCTGCTCCGGTTCTGTTCCGGTTCTGTTCTGGTTCTGTTCCGGTTCTGTTCTGGTTCTGTTCCGGTTGTATTCTGTTTCTGTTCTGGTTCTGTTCTGGTTCTGCACCGGTTCTGTTCTGGTTCTGCTCCGGTTCTGTTCTGGTTCTGTTCCGGTTCTGTTCTGGTTCTGTTCCGGTTCTGTTCTGGTTTTGCTCCGGTTCTGTTCTGGTTGTATTCTGGTTCTGTTCTGGTTCTGCTTCGGTTCTGCTCCGGTTCTGTTCTGGTTCTGTTCTGGTTCTGCTCCGGTTCTGTTCTGGTTCTGCTCCGGTTCTGTTCTGGTTCTGTTCCGGTTCTGTTCTGGTTCTGTTCTGGTTCTGCACCGGTTCTGTTCTGGTTTTGCTCCGGTTCTGTTCTGGTTCTGTTCTGGTTCTGTTCCGGTTCTGTTCTGGTTCTGTTCTGGTTCTGCTCCGGTTCTGTTCTGGTTCTGTTCTGGTTTTGCTCCGGTTCTGTTCTGGTTCTGTTCCGGTTCTGTTCTGGTTCTGTTCTGGTTCTGCACCGGTTCTGTTCTGGTTTTGCTCCGGTTCTGTTCTGGTTCTGCTCCGGTTCTGTTCTGGTTCTGTTCCGGTTCTATTCTGGTTCTGCTCCGGTTCTGTTCTGGTTCTGTTCTGGTTTTGCTCCGGTTCTGTTCTGGTTGTATTCTGGTTCTGCTCCGGTTCTGTTCTGGTTCTGTTCCGGTTCTGTTCTGGTTCTGCTCCGGTTCTGTTCTGGTTCTGTTCCGGTTCTGTTCTGGTTTTGCTCCGGTTCTGTTCTGGTTCTGCTCCGGTTCTGTTCTGGTTCTGTTCTGGTTGTATTCTGGTTCTGTTCTGGTTTTGCTCCGGTTCTGTTCTGGTTCTGTTCTGGTTGTATTCCGGTTCTGTTCTGGTTCTGCTTCGGTTCTGTTCTGGTTCTGCTCCGGTTCTGTTCTGGTTCTGCTCCGGTTCTGTTCTGGTTCTGTTCCGGTTCTGTTCTGGTTCTGCTTCGCTTCTGCTCCGGTTCTGTTCTGGTTCTGTTCCGGTTCTGTTCTGGTTTTGCTCCGGTTCTGTTCTGGTTCTGCTCCGGTTCTGTTCTGGTTCTGTTCCGGTTCTATTCTGGTTCTGCTCCGGTTCTGTTCTGGTTCTGTTCTGGTTTTGCTCCGGTTCTGTTCTGGTTGTATTCTGGTTCTGCTCCGGTTCTGTTCTGGTTCTGTTCCGGTTCTGTTCTGGTTCTGCTCCGGTTCTGTTCTGGTTCTGTTCCGGTTCTGTTCTGGTTCTGCTCCGGTTCTGTTCTGGTTCTGCTCCGGTTCTGTTCTGGTTCTGTTCCGGTTCTGTTCTGGTTCTGCTCCGGTTCTGTTCTGGTTCTGTTCTGGTTCTGTTCTGGTTCTGCTCTGGTTCTGTTCTGGTTCTGTTCCGGTTCTGTTCTGGTTCTGCTTCGCTTCTGTTCTGGTTCTGTTCCGGTTCTGTTCTGGTTCTGCTCCGGTTCTGTTCTGGTTCTGCTCCGGTTCTGTTCTGGTTCTGTTCCGGTTCTGTTCTGGTTCTGCTCCGGTTCTGTTCTGGTTCTGTTCCGGTTCTGTTCTGGTTCTGCTCCGGTTCTGTTCTGGTTCTGTTCTGGTTCTGTTCTGGTTCTGCTCTGGTTCTGTTCTGGTTCTGCTCCGGTTCTGTTCTGGTTCTGCTCCGGTTCTGTTCTGGTTCTGTTCTGGTTCTGTTCCGGTTCTGTTCTGGTTCTGTTCCGGTTCTGTTCTGGTTCTGTTCCGGTTCTGTTCTGGTTCTGAGCAGCTTTCAGAGTTGAACTTTGGTCTGATCTTGTAAGTCCAGATGTTCCTGATCTGCTTCCAAAGCAAAGAGATGCAAAAATCAGACCTGCTGACCTTTGACCTTCAGCTGGAACATTTACTCTCTGCTTTAACATCAAAGGTCAAAGGTCATTTTTATGTTCTCAGGTAAACATGAAAGAACATGCAGGTTGGACCTTTTGTTGCTTTTATCCTTTATTAACAACATTTCTACAAAATAATGACAAGAAAAGGAAAATAATTTATTCTGTCTAAATATTTCAACAACAGTTCATATTCATCGTTCTATTTTCCCACAGGAAGTTCCTGGTTGAGCAGCTTCCTGTCCTTAGCTATACAGGAAGTGGTCCTGATGGCGGGGAGCGACGACTTCCTGTTCGCCGAAGAGGCTGGAGCTGCTGGAGCGCACGCCGCCGACGACAGGGAGGTAGGAGTGATGGAGGATGGGCAGCTGCATGGAGAGCCGGCGCCGGACGCTGCAGAACCAGACAGAACCAAACTGGGTCAAACAGAACCAATCCGAACTAATCAGAACCTGTCCTATAAGCGTTGGTAATGAGTTGTTTGAGAAGAAATGAACTGAATGTTCAGCTGAACATTTTCCCTCCACTGTCGCCCCGTGCTTCTGTCTGATTGGCTGCTCTTCTGAAACATCGTTCACTGATTGGTCACAATTTTAATTTGCTTTTGGGATAACATTTTTATTTGTTTAATTGAAGTCAAATCATTTTTGGTATATTTGATCTGGATCAGTTTTTTTTGAAAGGTTCAGCACATCGTTTGTATTTCAGAGACAGGAAACAGCAGCAGATATCAGGACCGCTGAAACGTTTTCAATAAATGGGAACAGAAGTCGTCCAAGCCCTGAGGAACCCCCGCTCCAAGCAGCTAGAACAAAATGGCGGCTCTGTGATAAGAGTGAGCGTTGTCATGACGACGATGATGCTCACCGCTCTGGGGAGTTGACGTTCTCCTCAGCTGGAGGTCTCGCCGCGCCGCATCCTGAAGAAACGCAAGAGACTCGGGTCAGCAGCAGAAACGCAGCTTCCTGTGGGCGAGCGCGCGGCTGTTACCCGTTTCCTGCTGCGGCGTGGCAGAAAGCTCCACGGCGACGGTTTCAATCTGGACGTCCAGCTGTGGAAACCAGAGGAGACGCGGTTACACCTGCAGCCCTCAGCCGTTCACCTGCAGCCCTCAGCCGTTCACCTGCAGCCCTCAGCCGTTCACCTGCAGCCCTCAGCCGTTCACCTGCAGCCCTCAGCCGTTCACCTGCAGCCCTCAGCCGTTCACCTGCAGCCCTCAGCCGTTCACCTGCAGCGACTCACCTGGCTGCTTCGACTCCTCAGGTCCTGGTTTCTCCTCCTCAGATACTCAACACCCGTATCCGCCTGCTGCAGCTCCGACACCTGCTGCAGCTCCGACACCTGCTGCAGCTCCGACACCTGCTGCAGCTCCGACACCTGCTGCAGCTCCGACACCTGCTGCAGCTCCGACACCTGCTGCAGCTCCGACACCTGCTGCAGCTCCCCGGTGCCGCAGCTGCTGTTGCTGCTCAGCAAGCAGAGAACCTGCAGACAAAAGGTTAAGAAACTGGCAGCAGGATGAAGCTGAAGCCCGAGGAAACTTTCAATAGGGATTTAGCATTAGCTTTCAATACTGGTTTAGCATTAGCTTTCAATACTGGTTTAGCATTAGATTCCAATACTGGTTTAGCATTAGCTTTCAATAGGGATTTAGCATTAGCTTTCAATACTGGTTTAGCATTAGATTCCAATACTGGTTTAGCATTAGCTTTCAATCGTGATTTAGCACTAGCTTTCAATACTGGTTTAGCATTAGATCTCAGTCATGATTTAACATTAGCTTTCAATCGTGACTTAGCATTAGCTTTCAATACTGGTTTAGCAATAGCTTTCAATACTGGTTTAGCATTAGCTTTTAATACTGGTTTAGCATTAGCTTTTAATACTGGTTTAGCATTAGCTTTTAATACTGGTTTAGCATTAGCTTTCAATACTGGTTTAGCATTAGCTTTTAATACTGGTTTAGCAATAGCTTTCAATACTGGTTTAGCATTAGCTTTCAATACTGGTTTAGCGTTAGCTTTCAATACTGGTTTAGCATTAGCTTTCAATAGGGATTTAGCATTAGCTTTCAATACTGGTTTAGCATTAGCTCTCAGTCATGATTTAACATTAGCTTTCAATCGTGATTTAGCATTAGCTTTCAATACTGGTTTAGCAATAGCTTTCAATACTGGTTTAGCATTAGCTTTTAATACTGGTTTAGCATTAGCTTTCAATACTGGTTTAGCATTAGCTTTCAATACTGGTTTAGCATTAGCTTTTAATACTGGTTTAGCATTAGCTTTCAATACAAGTTTAGCATTAGCTTTCAATACTGGTTTAGCATTAGCTTTCAATCGTGATTTAGCATTATCTTTTAATAGTCATTTAGCTTTAGCTTTCAATAGTGATTTAGCATTAGCTTTCAGTCGTGATTTAGCTTTGGCTTTCAATTGTGATTTAGCATTAGCTTTTAATACTGGTTTAGCATTAGCTTTCAATTCTGGTTTAGCATTAGCTTTCAATACTGGTTTAGCAATAGCTTTCAATACTGGTTTAGCATTAGCTTTCAATCGTGATTTAGCATTAGCTTTCAATACTGGTTTAGCATTAGCTTTCAATTCTGGTTTAGCATTAGCTTTTAATACTGGTTTAGCAATAGCTTTTAATACTGGTTTAGCATTAGCTTTCAATCGTGATTTAGCATTAGCTTTTAATAGTCATTTAGCTTTAGCTTTCAATAGTGATTTAGTATTAGCTTTCAGTCGTGATTTAGCTTTGGCTTTCAGTCGTGATTTAGCATTAGCTTTCAATAGTGACTTAGCTTTAGCTTTCAATACTGGTTTAGCATTAGCTTTCAATACTGGTTTAGCAATAGCTTTCAATACTGGTTTAGCATTAGCTTTTAATACTGGTTTAGCATTAGCTTTTAATACTGGTTTTGCATTAGCTTTCAATACTGGTTTAGCATTAGCTTTTAATACTGGTTTAGCAATAGCTTTCAATACTGGTTTAGCATTAGCTTTCAATACTGGTTTAGCGTTAGCTTTCAATACTGGTTTAGCATTAGCTTTCAATAGGGATTTAGCATTAGCTTTCAATAGGGATTTAGCATTAGCTCTCAGTCATGATTTAACATTAGCTTTCAATCGTGATTTAGCATTAGCTTTCAATACTGGTTTAGCATTAGCTTTCAATACTGGTTTAGCATTAGCTTTAAATCGTGATTTAGCATTATCTTTTAATAGTCATTTAGCTTTAGCTTTCAATAGTGATTTAGCATTAGCTTTCAGTCGTGATTTAGCTTTGGCTTTCAATTGTGATTTAGCATTAGCTTTCAATAGTGACTTAGCTTTAGCTTTCAATAGTGATTTAGCATTAGCTTTCAATACTGGTTTAGCATTAGCTTTCAATACTGGTTTAGCATTAGCTTTCAATACTGGTTTAGCATTAGCTTTCAATACTGGTTTAGCAATAGCTTTCAATATTGGTTTAGCATTAGCTTTCAATACTGGTTTAGCATTAGCTTTCAATTCTGGTTTAGCATTAGCTTTTAATACTGGTTTAGCAATAGCTTTCAATCGTGATTTAGCATTAGCTTTTAATAGTCATTTAGCTTTAGCTTTCAATGGTGATTTAGCATTAGCTTTCAGTCGAGATTTAGCTTTGGCTTTCAGTCGTGATTTAGCATTAGCTTTCAATAGTGACTTAGCTTTAGCTTTCAATAGTGATTTAGCATTAGCTTTCAATACTGGTTTAGCATTAGCTTTCAATACTGGTTTAGCATTAGCTTTCAATAGTGATTTAGCAATAGTGGAACTATTGTGTATGGTTAGCATTTAGCATTATCTTCAGCTAAATAGTGTGTTGGTGTAGTGGTTTAGCAGTAGCGTAAGCGGTCTATGATTAGCGCGCTGGGCTAACGCAGCTAGCTGTAGTCACCTGAGGAGAGAATAGGCCCAGGAGGATGAAGAGGTTGCAGCTGAGGATGAGGATGCTGCACAGACAGAACTGGGCGGTGGGGTCACTGGAGGTCAGCAGCGACCCCGCCGCCCCGGACGCACTGAACCCGGTGAGCGAGAACATGCAGAGAGCGAGGAGCTGACCGCTGACCGGCCCGCTGACGGCGGCGCCCGCGGCCCGGATGTTCCAGGCCTGGAAGCAGCCCAGACCCTGAGGAGGAACCAGCGGGTTAGTTTAATCTGTTGCCATGGAAACGGTCTGCCGTCATGGCGCCATGAGGTTCTGACCAGCAGAGGAGCTTTGTATCCGCAGACGGCGGTGAGCCACAGCTCCATGTTGGCGCTGCTGCAGCAATCAGAGGAGAACCGAACCACGACGTCCTGATCAGCCGCGACGTCCTGAGGAGAAACACAACTGACTAATAACTACTGGTTAGTCACTTACTAATTATTGAGCTACATAGTTAGTGCAATATCTAGCTTTCAAATTAAATATCTAGTTTAGAATCTGTATTTTCAGACTGAAACTGAATATTTAGCTTCCAAAGTAAATATTTAGTACCTTAAATATAAATATGGAGTTAAGCAACTGACTCAATATTTAGCTTTCTAATGAAATACTTAAACTAACATTTCTTTTTTTTTTTAAACTTTATTTTTATTTATTTTTAACAACACATGTCCACAGTTGCATTCGTCTGTCTCTTACTGACATATATCTTCTGCATTATAACTTGACAAAAGATGAGACATCAAATGATCTAACATAGGCAATAAGGAATACATACCAGTACAAACATCACACAAGAACAACAAAATAAAATAATAAATAAATAAAAATACAAGACACACAATTAAATCCCCTCTGACATAGGATGGTCCTCACATTCTTAAACAGTAAGGTATTCTAACTGACCCATGGGTACATACAGGTGCCAACAAGCAATCCTGTAAGGGCGTCATTGAATTAGTAACGGTAAGACCGGGCTCCACCTTATATCAAAAACTGTTTTTTGAAGCCTTAAGGAATATGTGATTCCTTCCATCAGATAAATGTCCCAGATTTTTTGTATCCATGTGTTATATGTAGGAGGCCCTGGTTTCAGCCACCTGATAGTTATACATTTCAAGGCTGCTGTGAGCAAGATACTTAGAAGATATCTATCACCCTTCCTGTCTATTCCATCGGGTATTACTCCCAGAACTGCCACCAAGGGAGTTTTTGGAACATTTCTCCTGAAAATAACACTGAGAGCTTCAAAAATGTCCTTCCAGAAATCACTTAGTTTAGGACAAGACCAGAAGATATGCATGTGATTTGCATTCTGCATCCCGCAGTTTCTCCAGCATGAACTGGGCTGTGTTGGGCCCATTTTACTGGTTATTGCTGGCGTTCTGAAAAACCGGACTACTACTTTCCATTTGAATTCTCTCCATGTATTAGAATTTGTTGTTAAATGTGCTTCAGTACATATTTCTTCCCATGTGTCCCCAGCTATTGGTTTGTGAAGTTTAGTCCAATTGTTGTGTGTCGTCAAGGTTCTAAGTTGTAAATATCTATAAAAGTCCGTTTTAGGGAGACCAAATTCTTTCTTCATCTGTTCAAAGGTTTTGAAATGTCCATCATTAATTAATTGATGAATGTGAGACAGTCCGTAATTAGACCAGTTTTTGAAACCAGAATCTAAGTTGTTTGGTGCAAATGTCTTCATAGATCCTATACATGATAAAAGTGAAATCTGTTTTAATAACTTAAAAGCCGATTGTATTTTGTTCCAAATTTTGAGGGTGTTTTTTGTCAAGATTGTCATTTCCTTTACAGGAGTATCTAAGAAAGGTAATGCTTGCAGTGGTACTGAACACATGCTTTCCTCTATTCCCAGCCATCGAGTATCTGCACTATTCTGTAACCAAACCAATAAGGGCTTGAGTTGTGCAGCCCAGTAATAATATTTTAAGTTTGGGAGTTTGAGGCCCCCCTTAGATTTAGATAACTGCAGAGTTTTCAGTCTGATTCTGGGACGCTTCCTTTGCCAAATGAATCCAGTTATCATTTTATCTAAGGTGTCAAAGGTAGATTTGGGAATTTCCACAGGTAGCATCTGGAATAAATAGAGTAGTCTTGGTAAGACATTCATATGGATACTTACAACACGGCCTATCAGAGAAATAGGGAGAGTATTCCAACGGTCCAGATCATTTTTAATCACACGTAGGAGCTTGCTATAGTTTGCCTCATAAAGGTCACATAGAGATGGAGGTATTTGAATACCCAGATATTTGATACCATTCTTGGGCCACTTGAAGCCACTCTGTACTTTTACGGAGTCTGAAATTGTGCCATTTATGTCCATAGCTTCCGTTTTTTCTATATTGACTTTGTAGCCAGAGTAAAATCCAAATTGGGAGATGAGCTCTTTTAAGTGGGGGATTGTTGATTTAGGTTCAGTCAAGTACAATAATACATCATCTGCATATAATGAGATTTTGTGTATTTCCTTGCTGATTTCTATTCCTTTAATATTAGCATCATCTCTAATGATTTGGGCTAACGGTTCAATACTAATGGCAAACAGAAGGGGTGAGAGCGAGCATCCTTGTCTGCACCCCCGACCTAGTGCAAATCTATCAGACCTAAAGCCATTAACTTTAACTGCTGCCTGAGGGAAGGAGTAAAGTGTTTGCACCCAGTCAACAAAATGTGGACCAAATCCAAAACGTTTCAGAGTATGAATTAGATATTTCCATGACACTCTGTCAAACGCCTTTTGGGCATCTAAGGATATGATCGCTGATTTGATCTTTCTTTCTTGTTGAACGCTTGTTAGGTTTAGCAAGCGTCTTATATTATGGGCATAGTACCTGCCTACAATAAATCCTGTCTGATCAGGATGTATGATTTGGGTGATGAATTTGTTAAGTCGCCTTGCTAGGATTGCTGTGAGTATGCGTAAATCTGTGTTCAGC
Source organism: Poeciliopsis prolifica (assembly GCF_027474105.1). NCBI lineage: Eukaryota > Metazoa > Chordata > Actinopteri > Cyprinodontiformes > Poeciliidae > Poeciliopsis > Poeciliopsis prolifica. The sequence continues at coordinate 1,206,989 of NW_026562438.1, read as the reverse complement.
AATGATATAGGTCTATATGATTGGCAGTCTGTAGGATCCTTGCCCTCTTTGTGAATTACTACTATAGTGGCTTCTGTCCAAGACGGTGCCATAGTTTTGGATTTTAAAGCATGATGATATGCTTTTAATAGCAAGGGAGCCAGGAGATCTATAAAAGTTTTATAAAAATCATTGACAAATCCATCTGGGCCTGGACTTTTGTGTTCTTGAGTGATTTAATTATCTGCTTAATCTCCCATTCCTCAATCGGTTGATCCAATTCCAAAGCCCCCTCATCCGTTAAATGGTTCAATTTTATCTTATTTAAAAAATCTGTGAGCTCTTGGTCATTATTACAGGTATCAGTGTTCATATATAATGATTTGTAAAATTTTGCAAAGGCCTCTGCTATTTTGTCAGGTCTTGTCTCAACAGACTCTTGGGTTTTTATTTTATGAACCATGTTGGCGGACTGTTTAAATGCCAATAACCTACTAGCCTTCTGGCCGTATTCATAATATTTTTGATTAGTGAACCTCAAGTTACCCTCTACTTTATCTGACAATAGACTGTTTAGTTGTCTGCGGGTTGCATTTAATTCCTTCATGATTTTAGCTGAAGCGTTTCTTTTATGTTTGAACTCTAATTTTTTGATTTTGTCCTCCAAATCTTTTTATTTAGCATCCTTCTGTTTTTTCCTCGCAGATGTGAAGGAAATGATGCGGCCCCGAAGGAATGCTTTGGCACAATCCCATATTATCAGAGGTGTTGTTTCTGTAGATGTATTAGTTTCTAGATATATCCTCAGCTCCTCTCTAATAAATGCGATGAATACTTTATCATTAAGCAGGGATGTATTGAGCCTCCATTGTTTAGATGTTGGCCTATGTCCCATTTTAATAAAACAGGTGCATGATCAGAAATAGTAATAGGTAATATTTCTATATCTATTATTCTATATAGTTCTGACTTTGGGGTAAAGAAATAATCGATCCTAGAGTAGGATGCATGACTGCTTGAGTAAAAAGTAAAGTCTTTAGTTCTGGGAAATCTGCTTCTCCATACGTCTGCCATACCTGTCTCTATTATCTGATATTTTAGCATCCTACTCATTCTAGAGAGTGGGGTTTTTGGAGTGGGTAATCTGTCCAATAGTTGTGACAGAGTACAGTTGAAGTCCCCGCCCAACAACAGCCCAGTACTGTGCTGCAATATTACCTTAAACAGTGACTTTATGAAGTCAGGCTCATCCGTGTTGGGTGCATACACATTTACAAGCGATACTTCAATGCCATCAATTGTACCATTAATTAATACGTATCTCCCCTCTGCGTCTCGATGTAGCAACGTTTGTGTGAAATTAATCTGCCGGTGCATAAGTATGACAACTCCCTTTTTTTCCCTGACTGGTGGGATGAGTAGAAAGCCTTATCTGCCCAAGATTTTTTTAATTTTCATGCTCTGTGTCAGATAGATGGGTTTCTTGCAAAAAAGCAATATAACAGTTAATTTGTTTTAATTGATTCAAAATTTTCTTCCTTTTGACTGGATTGTGGAGCCCTTTTACATTGTAAGTTACAATTTTGAGTGGTTCACCCATTATCTCTATAACTTATGTTTTGACATCTCAGAATATATTGTCAATGTCGGCCAATCCTTGATGCATAAAGCTGTCTTAATTGTGTGGGGACCACAGATTATGCACACACTGTACACAAAACTAAACAGAGAGCGATAAAGCAAATTTTTGACAACTCTCACAGAATAAGTATGAACAGGTAACGAAGCTAGATGATGATAACAAGAAGAAAATAAGTTTGCAAAAACAATTTGCGCAGGATCCCCGGGGAACAGAGGGATCTGAACTAGAAAAACATAGAACAGGTAGATACACAGTTTAAATACTTGGGACATAGTCCCCAGCAGCTAAGATAAGCCGCTAAAGTGCACAACCAAGATTGAATATATGTGCAGTAGGTGCGCTTAGATAAGTATATAAGCTATCAAATGAGGAAAGTCATAAGGAAAAAAAACAAACAATATAGCCTTGAAAGCTTCAAGTATACTGCACCATCTCCTGCAAACCCTGAAAAAAAGGAATCTGAAATAAAACAGCATATCTGCTCGTATCAATAAGACGTATAAAGAGAACTATATGAAAATTAGCCATAGCAATGAGAATATTTTCTAATATAGTTGTCTCTCTGGGCTCACGGTAGCTACCTTTATTCGGCTGTCTCTGTTGGAGTAATATTGTTCCGGACGTATTCCATGGCCGTTTTGGGATCAAGGAACTCCTTTTCTTCATTGTGATATGTAATCCGGAATCGGGCCGGGTAGAGTAGGCCATAGCGGACCTCCTTGTTACCCTGCAACGCCCTCCGTACCTCCGTGAAAGTGGCTCTTGCTTTGGCTACGCTGGCCGTGTAGTCGGGGAAGAAGGCGACTCGGCGCCCGTTGTAAAGAAGCGGGGCTCTACCTCGGGCTCTCCTCAGGATCTCCACCGCGTCCCCGTCATGATGTAATTTAGCGATGATGACTCTCGGTGTCTCCCGGTTTCTGGGTCCTCTCCCGGTGAGTGTGCGGTGTGATCGGTCCACCTTTATGTCTCGATCTAACTGCAGGACTTCTCTGATGATTTTTGCCACAGCTTCAGGGGAGCTGGAGCCCGGCCGTTCTTCAATGCCCGCTATGCGGATATTGGACCTTCTCATTCTCCCCTCTAGGTCTTCACATTTATCTTTGAGCGTCGACATTTCCTTTTGTAAGCTGGTTACAGTAGACTGTAGAGAAGTGATTTCGTCTGACCATGTTGATAGGCCACCCTTTAAATCCTGAACGTCCGTCTTTATAATATCCACTTCACCTTGTATGGTCTTTGAGCTGTTAGCTATTTCGGAGCGGACCGCTTGCAGTTCGGATCTTATAGCTTGAAAATCTTCCGCTAATGCGCCTTTAAGTTCGTCTCTTATCACTTTAGCTATTTCACCTCTCAGTGATGATAGGATGTCCGCTTTCATTTCTTCGTTACACGTGTTTGGGCCCTCAGTCCCAGTAGTCGTCAGTGGGTCCCCTTCACCTGTTGTCCGCTGCCTCGCGGTCCTAGCAGGCCTTGTAGCATTAGCATCGCTTCCGTGTCTATACTTTTGCAGTTTTTCGGCCATTCAGGAATATTATGTTCGGGTTGTCCAAATGTTTATGATCCTAAGGTTTTCTCTCCAGGTTTTCAACAGATATTAACGTGGTTAATGCTGTTTTTAATGTAATTATTACGGATTTTGCAGGAGCTCCGAACAATACGTCCTACACCATATCTTGCTCACCAGCGCCCCCTAAACTAACATTTCTAAATGAATGAATGAACTTTGAAAATGAAACTCTCCTGTTTCTCTATTTTCAGCTATTTGAAGCTTTAAAGGTCTGAAGACGTTCCGGACCGGTCCAGAACCGGTCCTCACCTCCAACTGGTGCTGCAGAACCTCTCGTCTGAGTGGGTCCAGAACCTGCCAGGAGATCAGAACCAGCAGGTCCAACAGGAGGATCCAGAGCTGAACACGGCCTGTTTTCTGCAGCTGGTTCTGGTTCTGGAAACACAGAGACGTCAGAATTCCCTCTGGACCCGCTGGACCCGGAGCGGTCCTACCTTCAGCTGGACGCTGCAGACGGCGTAGACCCTCCAGGTTCTGGTGAGCAGCACCGCCAAGCCCACAGTGTGACCCAGAGACAGAGTCCACAGGCGGACCTGCAGCACAGGAGCCAGCGGTTCTGGTTCTGGTTCTGGTTCTGGACTGTTACATTGTAGTTCAGCTTTATTACATTGTGATGATTATTTGACATTTCTGCCAGATTTTGCCCAAATGTCTCAGTTTGTCCTGATAAAATTAAAATTATTCAAACAAATCAAACAATAAACAAAACATAAAACTAAAGAAGGCATTAAAACGATGAGTTTTTGTTTTATTATTACTGGTCGTGTTTAGATGGCTTCGTTTTAGTAGTTTTTATGTTCTGGTTTTATCTGTAACCTTTTGAATTATAACGGCTTTCATCAGCTCTGTGTTGTGTGAATACGGGACCAGGAGACAAAATGTGGTTCATCTGTATGAAACAAAATATAAAATAATCAGGAACCAGGTTCATGACAGGCAGTGCAGCACCTTACCAACATTTTACAGTTACAATGTTCTCTGTGAACCGACATCATCTCTCATCAACTGGCAACCAGGCGTCTGTTCACTATATTTAACGTTACCAACCACCAGGGGGGGGCGCTGTTTCACATTAACCCTAACCCATCTGCACAATTCAAAATATTCAGAAGATGAAACAATTTTCACAAAATGGATTCAATTATTGCTGAACAACCAATAATTGGGTCATAATGTCTTTATCGATCAGCATGAGCTGTAATGAGCCGACAGCTGCTTGTGGAGTGAGAAAGAAATTATTATTTTTATCAGTTTGAAAGGCTGATAAAAAGATCAATGAAGGTTAATGATCAATCGTTTGATTAGTGAACAATTTGGTTCCTGTTTCAGTTCTTATTTATTTCAGTTAAAATGCTTCATGAACCTGAGTTTGTTTTAGTTAGCTTGAATAACCTGGTTCTGGTTCTGGACTCACAGAGCAGAATATCTCCAGCGTCGGGTCCGGCAGCGAGGTCCGGTCCAGACCGGAGAACAGAACCGAGGCGGAGGACAGCAGGAGGCCCAGCAGGAGCAGCTCATCCTGGGGAGAAGTTCCGGGCCGCCGGGGCCTGGAACCAGACAGACAGCTGAGTTCTGGCAAGTTCAGCTGGACCCAGAACCGGACCTGGACCCACCAGCGCCAGCGGGCGATGATGACAATGCAGAGGACCATCAGGGTGATGAAGATGGTTCCGGCAGCAGCTGCTGACAGGACGCAGTACAGCAGGAGGCCGACCCGGAGGTGCTGCTGCCGGACCAGAGTCTGGTCTCTGGCCGGTCCCGGACCTGCAGAACAGAACCGGGTCAGTTTGGACCCAATGACCTCTGGACCTGCCGACGGGACAGCGAACCCAGAGCGACCCGGAAACATTCATCTGAATGCAGAGACGAACTGAGCAGTTTTTGTTTTATTTTCCCTTTTATAATGATAATGATGATAATGATGATGATGATAATAATGATGATGATGATAATGATGATAATAATGATGATGATGATAATGATGATGACGACAATGATGATGATAATGATGATGACAATGATGATAATGATGATAATAATGATGATGATGATAATAATGATAATGATGATGATGATAATGATGATGATAATAATGATGATGATAATGATGATAATGATAATATGTTTGTATCTCATGGGGACCATGACGCTGAAATAAACCACTTATAATCTTTATTTAACCAGCAGAAAGAGATGAAACCCGTTTTAAGACCCAGGATTTTGTTCTTGGCCTGCAATCATTTTGGGACTATTTTCTCTCCATAGGTCAGTCAGACAGGAGCCGTCCTAACCTTTGAACCTGAGCAGCTGGTTCAGGACTCGGACCTGCTGGTGACTCGTGTTGAACTCGCCCACCAGAACCCCGCTGGCTCCTGAGGACAAACAGGCAGAGCAGAGCATCGGTGCGGCGCCGGTACCAGAACCAGACCGGAACCGGGTCGGCTGTCCTCACCCTGAAACTGGATCAGCTCGATCACCGTCATTCTGTCGCCGTTCCGGAAGGAAACGGGCCCCTGGCGGAGACAGACAGGACAAGGCCCGTTGGCCCGGTTCTTCAGAGTAAAACATTCATACTTTTAGCTTCCGCTAACTTTGAAAACGTTTAGCGCACTCAGCTTCCCAAGAATTAATTCTAAAGCTTTAATGTGTATTTGGTAAACCTTCAGTTGAATTCAGTTCAACAGTTATCTTGTTGGTGTAGCTTCAAGATAGGTTAGATACCAATTAGCAAAAGCTAATTAGCAGGTTAGCTTCTGCTAATTACTGTGAGGTAGCATTTTAGCAGAACCTTCTGTTGAGCTATTTCTGCAAAGAATCAACCTGTGGAGCTTTACTGTTAGCCCATGCTAACAGTAACTGGCTTAAACTAATTACTGGCTTTTACTTTTGCTGTTTTAATGATTATGTGGGTAAAGTGGAGTTAGTGCTTTAGCATTAACTGTCATTAACTGCTAGGTGCGGCTAGCAGTTTAGCATCAGTTTCAACTAATTATTTTGGAGTAGCAAAGCTAGCTGTTTTGTTAGCGGTGCCCACCACTGCAGAACAGATGCAGGAGGACAATGAAGGAAGCCGATGGGAGCCTGTCACTGTCTCAGGTGTGTGTCCAGTGTGTGTCCTTACTGTTACTCCTTCAAACTGTGTGCTCTTCACGGCCTCCAGCAGCATTTTCCCTTCGTCTTCCTCGCCAACAGAGACGTTCCTCAGAGAGCTGAACTTTCTCCTGAGCTTCACCGTCTCCTTTACCTGAACCAGAACCTGGGCGGCGACCCAAACCGCATCGTAGGCGAAGGCGTGGAGAGGGTAGACCTCTGACCCCTCCTGGTTCAGCTGCTTCAGGTACGACTCCAGGTAACCCTGAGGAGTCTGTGGACAGGATAAACCTTTAACCTGGAGCTGGCATCCTTGCCGGGCCAGGAAAGCGCAGTGCAGAAAAGTTCTGACCCGTTCGGAGACTCCAGGCGTGTTGGTGCTGCTGAGCTGTCTGACCTGCAGCCTGAACGATCCGTCCGCCGCCGTTAGCAGGCTGCTAGCAGAACAGCTGGAGGGCTGCCATCCCAGCTTCCACCCAGAAGGTCGTCCAGCGGCCAGAATCCACTGGTACCGAGGTCCGAACAGGCCCAGTCTGAACGCCTGAACACAGCCACCGGGGTCCAGATGTTCTGGTTACAGCCAGCACGTTGCTTTGAGGTTAGATACCAATTAGCCTCAGACATTTTAGCCTGCTGAATTTCAAGATGGACACCGACTTTTGAATTTTTTAACCAATTACTTCCATAAAAGGTTCCCCACTTTAAAAGGTTCCCTATTTTAAAAGGTTCCCTACTTTAAAAGGTTCCCCACTTTAAAAGGTTCCCTATTTTAAAAGGTTCCCCACATTAAAAGGTTCCCCACTTTAAAAGGTTCCCTATTTTAAAAGGTTCCCCACTTTAAAAGGTTCCCTATTTTAAAAGGTTCCCCACTTTAAAAGGTTCCCTATTTTAAAAGGTTCCCCACTTTAAAAGGTTCCCTACTTTAAAAGGTTCCCCACTTTAAAAGGTTCCCTACTTTAAAAGGTTCCCTATTTTAAAAGGTTCCCCACTTTAAAAGGTTCCCTATTTTAAAAGGTTCCCCACTTTAAAAGGTTCCCTATTTTAAAAGGTTCCCCACTTTAAAAGGTTCCCTACTTTAAAAGGTTCCCCACTTTAAAAGGTTCCCTACTTTAAAAGGTTCCCCACTTTAAAAGGTTCCCTATTTTAAAAGGTTCCCTATTTTAAAAGGTTCCCTACTTTAAAAGGTTCCCTACTTTAAAAGGTTCCCTATCTTAAAAGGTTCCCCACATTAAAAGTTCCCTATTTTAAAAGGTTCCCCACTTTAAAAGGTTCCCTATTTTAAAAGGTTCCCCACTTTAAAAGGTTCCCTATTTTAAAAGGTTCCCTACTTTAAAAGGTTCCCTATTTTAAAAGGTTCCCCACTTTAAAAGGTTCCCCACTTTAAAAGGTTCCCTACTTTAAAAGGTTCCCTACTTTAAAAATTCCCCACTTTAAAAGGTTCCCTATTTTAAAAGGTTCCCTATTTTAAAAGTTTCCCTATTTTAAAAGGTTCCCCACTTTAAAAGGTTCCCTACTTTAAAAGGTTCCCCACTTTAAAAGGTTCCCTACTTTAAAAGGTTCCCCACTTTAAAAGGTTCCCTACTTTAAAAGGTTCCCCACTTTAAAATGTTCCCTACTTTAAAAGGTTCCCCACATTAAAAGGTTCTCTACTTTAAAAGGTTCCCCACATTAAAAGGTTCCCTATTTTAAAAGTTTCCCTATTTTAAAAGGTTCCCCACTTTAAAAGGTTCCCTATTTTAAAAGGTTCCCCACTTTAAAAGGTTCCCCACTTTAAAAGATTCCCTATTTTAAAAGGTTCCCTATTTTAAAAGGTTCCCCACTTTAAAAGGTTCCCTATTTTAAAAGGTTCCCCACATTAAAAGGTTCCCCACTTTAAAAGGTTCCCTACTTTAAAAGGTTCCCCACTTTAAAAGGTTCCCTATTTTAAAAGGTTCCCTATTTTAAAAGTTTCCCTATTTTAAAAGGTTCCCACTTTAAAAGGTTCCCTACTATAAAAGGTTCCCCACTTTAAAAGGTTCCCTATTTTAAAAGGTTCCCCACTTTAAAAGGTTCCCTATTTTAAAAGGTTCCCCACTTTAAAAGGTTCCCTACTATAAAAGGTTCCCCACTTTAAAAGGTTCCCTACTTTAAAAGGTTCCCCACTTTAAAAGGTTCCCTACTTTAAAAGGTTCCCCACTTTAAAAGGTTCCCTACTTTAAAAGGTTCCCCACATTAAAAGGTTCCCCACTTTAAAAGGTTCCCTACTTTAAAAGGTTCCCCACTTTAAAAGGTTCCCTACTTTAAAAGGTTCCCCACTTTAAAATGTTCCCTACTTTAAAAGGTTCCCCACATTAAAAGGTTCTACTTTAAAAGGTTCCCCACATTAAAAGGTTCCCTATTTTAAAAGTTTCCCTATTTTAAAAGGTTCCCCACTTTAAAAGGTTCCCTATTTTAAAAGGTTCCCCACTTTAAAAGGTTCCCTATTTTAAAAGGTTCCCAATTTAAAAGGTTCCCTATTTTAAAAGGTTCCCCACTTTAAAAGGTTCCCTATTTTAAAAGGTTCCCTATTTTAAAAGTTTCCCTATTTTAAAAGGTTCCCCACTTTAAAAGGTTCCCCACTTTAAAAGGTTCCCTACTTTAAAAGGTTCCCTACTTTAAAAATTCCCCCACTTTAAAAGGTTCCCTATTTTAAAAGGTTCCCTATTTTAAAAGTTTCCCTATTTTAAAAGGTTCCCCACTTTAAAAGGTTCCCTACTTTAAAAGGTTCCCCACTTTAAAAGGTTCCCTATTTTAAAAGGTTCCCCACTTTAAAAGGTTCCCTATTTTAAAAGGTTCCCCACTTTAAAAGGTTCCCTATTTTAAAAGGTTCCCCACTTTAAAAGGTTCCCTATTTTAAAAGGTTCCCTATTTTAAAAGTTTCCCTATTTTAAAAGGTTCCCTATTTTAAAAGGTTCCCCACATTAAAAGGTTCCCTATTTTAAAAGGTTCCCTACTTTAAAAATTCCCCCACTTTAAAAGGTTCCCTATTTTAAAAGGTTCCCTATTTTAAAAGTTTCCCTATTTTAAAAGGTTCCCCACTTTAAAAGGTTCCCTACTTTAAAAGGTTCCCCACTTTAAAAGGTTCCCTACTTTAAAAGGTTCCCCACTTTAAAAGGTTCCCTACTTTAAAAGGTTCCCCACTTTAAAATGTTCCCTACTTAAAAGGTTCCCCACATTAAAAGGTTCTCTACTTTAAAAGGTTCCCCACATTAAAAGGTTCCCTATTTTAAAAGTTTCCCTATTTTAAAAGGTTCCCCACTTTAAAAGGTTCCCTATTTTAAAAGGTTCCCTACTTTAAAAGGTTCCCCACTTTAAAAGGTTCCCTATTTTAAAAGGTTCCCTATTTTAAAAGGTTCCCTATTTTAAAAGGTTCCCCACATTAAAAGGTTCCCCACTTTAAAATGTTCCCTACTTTAAAAGGTTCCCCACATTAAAAGGTTCTCTACTTTAAAAGGTTCCCCACATTAAAAGGTTCCCTATTTTAAAAGTTTCCCTATTTTAAAAGGTTCCCCACTTTAAAAGGTTCCCTATTTTAAAAGGTTCCCCACTTTAAAAGGTTCCCCACTTTAAAAGGTTCCCTATTTTAAAAGGTTCCCTATTTTAAAAGGTTCCCCACTTTAAAAGGTTCCCTATTTTAAAAGGTTCCCTATTTTAAAAGGTTCCCTATTTTAAAAGGTTCCCCACTTTAAAAGGTTCCCTATTTTAAAAGGTTCCCTATTTTAAAAGGTTCCCCACTTTAAAAGGTTCCCTATTTTAAAAGGTTCCCCACTTTAAAAGGTTCCCCACTTTAAAAGGTTCCCCACTTTAAAAGGTTCCCCACTTTAAAAGGTTCCCTATTTTAAAAGGTTCCCTATTTTAAAAGTTTCCCTATTTTAAAAGGTTCCCCACTTTAAAAGGTTCCCTACTATAAAAGGTTCCCCACTTTAAAAGGTTCCCTATTTTAAAAGGTTCCCCACTTTAAAAGGTTCCCTATTTAAAAGGTTCCCCACTTTAAAAGGTTCCCTACTATAAAAGGTTCCCCACTTTAAAAGGTTCCCTACTTTAAAAGGTTCCCCACTTTAAAAGGTTCCCTACTTTAAAAGGTTCCCCACTTTAAAAGGTTCCCTACTATAAAAGGTTCCCCACTTTAAAAGGTTCCCCACTTTAAAAGGTTCCCTATTTTAAAAGGTTCCCCACTTTAAAAGGTTCCCTATTTTAAAAGGTTCCCCACTTTAAAAGGTTCCCTATTTTAAAAGGTTCCCCACTTTAAAAGGTTCCCTACTTTAAAAGGTTCCCCACTTTAAAAGGTTCCCTACTTTAAAAGGTTCCCCACTTTAAAAGGTTCCCTATTTTAAAAGGTTCCCTATTTTAAAAGTTTCCCTATTTTAAAAGGTTCCCCACTTTAAAAGGTTCCCTATTTTAAAAGGTTCCCCACTTTAAAAGGTTCCCTATTTTAAAAGGTTCCCCAATTTAAAAGGTTCCCTATTTTAAAAGGTTCCCCACTTTAAAAGGTTCCCTATTTTAAAAGGTTCCCTATTTTAAAAGTTTCCCTATTTTAAAAGGTTCCCCACTTTAAAAGGTTCCCCACTTTAAAAGGTTCCCTACTTTAAAAGGTTCCCTACTTTAAAAATTCCCCCACTTTAAAAGGTTCCCTATTTTAAAAGGTTCCCTATTTTAAAAGTTTCCCTATTTTAAAAGGTTCCCCACTTTAAAAGGTTCCCTACTTTAAAAGGTTCCCCACTTTAAAAGGTTCCCTACTTTAAAAGGTTCCCCACTTTAAAAGGTTCCCTACTTTAAAAGGTTCCCCACTTTAAAATGTTCCCTACTTTAAAAGGTTCCCCACATTAAAAGGTTCTCTACTTTAAAAGGTTCCCCACATTAAAAGGTTCCCTATTTTAAAAGTTTCCCTATTTTAAAAGGTTCCCCACTTTAAAAGGTTCCCTATTTTAAAAGGTTCCCCACTTTAAAAGGTTCCCCACTTTAAAGGTTCCCTATTTTAAAAGGTTCCCCACTTTAAAAGGTTCCCCACATTAAAAGGTTCCCCACTTTAAAATGTTCCCTACTTTAAAGGTTCCCCACATTAAAAGGTTCTCTACTTTAAAAGGTTCCCCACATTAAAAGGTTCCCTATTTTAAAAGTTTCCCTATTTTAAAAGGTTCCCCACTTTAAAAGGTTCCCTATTTTAAAAGGTTCCCCACTTTAAAAGGTTCCCCACTTTAAAAGGTTCCCTATTTTAAAAGGTTCCCCACTTTAAAAGGTTCCCTATTTTAAAAGGTTCCCTATTTTAAAAGTTTCCCTATTTTAAAAGGTTCCCCACTTTAAAAGGTTCCCTACTATAAAGGTTCCCCACTTTAAAAGGTTCCCTATTTTAAAAGGTTCCCCACTTTAAAAGGTTCCCTATTTTAAAAGGTTCCCCACTTTAAAAGGTTCCCTACTATAAAAGGTTCCCCACTTTAAAAGGTTCCCTACTTTAAAAGGTTCCCCACTTTAAAAGGTTCCCTATTTTAAAAGGTTTCCTACTATAAAAGGTTCCCTACTATAAAAGGTTCTCCACTTTAAAAGGTTCCCTATTTTAAAAGTTTCCCTATTTTAAAAGGTTCCCCACTTTAAAAGGTTCCCTACTATAAAAGGTTCCCCACTTTAAAAGGTTCCCTATTTTAAAAGGTTCCCCACTTTAAAAGGTTCCCTATTTTAAAAGGTTCCCCACTTTAAAAGGTTCCCTACTATAAAAGGTTCCCCACTTTAAAAGGTTCCCTACTTTAAAAGGTTCCCCACTTTAAAAGGTTCCCTACTTTAAAAGGTTCCCTATTTTAAAAGGTTTCCTACTATAAAAGGTTCCCCACTTTAAAAGGTTCCCTATTTTAAAAGGTTCCCCACTTTAAAAGGTTCCCCACTTTAAAAGGTTCCCTACTTTAAAAGGTTCCCCACTTTAAAAGGTTCCCCACTTTAAAAGGTTCCCTACTTTAAAAGGTTCCCCACTTTAAAAGGTTCCCTATTTTAAAAGGTTCCCTATTTTAAAAGGTTCCCTATTTTAAAAGGTTCCCCACTTTAAAAGGTTCCCCACTTTAAAAGGTTCCCTACTTTAAAAGGTTCCCCACATTAAAAGGTTCCCCACTTTAAAAGGTTCCCTACTTTAAAAGTTTCCCCACTTTAAAAGGTTCCCTATTTTAAAAGGTTCCGTATTTTAAAAGTTTCCCTATTTTAAAAGGTTCCCCACTTTAAAAGGTTCCCTACTTTAAAAGGTTCCCCACTTTAAAAGGTTCCCTACTTTAAAAGGTTCCCCACTTTAAAAGGTTCCCTACTTTAAAAGGTTCCCCACTTTAAAATGTTCCCTACTTTAAAAGCTTCCCCACATTAAAAGGTTCCCTACTTTAAAAGGTTCCCCACATTAAAAGGTTCCCCACTTTAAAAGGTTCCCTACTTTAAAAGGTTCCCTATTTTAAAAGGTTCCCTATTTTAAAAGGTTCCCTATTTTAAAAGGTTCCCCACTTTAAAAGGTTCCCTATTTTAAAAGGTTCCCCACTTTAAAAGGTTCCCTACTTTAAAAGGTTCCCCACTTTAAAATGTTCCCTATTTTAAAAGGTTCCCTATTTTAAAAGGTTCCCCACATTAAAAGGTTCCCTATTTTAAAAGGTTCCCTATTTTAAAAGGTTCCCCACATTAAAAGGTTCCCTATTTTAAAAGGTTCCCCACTTTAAAAGGTTCCCTATTTTAAAAGGTTCCCTACTTTAAAAGGTTCCCCACTTTAAAAGGTTCCCTACTTTAAAAGGTTCCCCACTTTAAAAGGTTCCCTATTTTAAAAGGTTCCCCACTTTAAAAGGTTCCCCACTTTAAAAGGTTCCCCACTTTAAAAGGTTCCCTATTTTAAAAGGTTCCCCACTTTAAAAGGTTCCCTACTTTAAAAGGTTCCCTACTTTAAAAGGTTCCCCACTTTAAAATGTTCCCTATTTTAAAAGGTTCCCTATTTTAAAAGGTTCCCCACATTAAAAGGTTCCCTATTTTAAAAGGTTCCCCACTTTAAAAGGTTCCCTATTTTAAAAGGTTCCCCACTTTAAAAGGTTCCCTACTTTAAAAGGTTCCCCACTTTAAAAGGTTCCCTACTTTAAAAGGTTCCCCACTGTAAAAGGTTCCCCACTGTAAAAGGTTCCCTACTTTATGACTTGGATGAACTTTGTCATCTTATGTTTTCTACTTTTCTCTTCCTGTTCATAGAACTGTAAAATAATCAGAAACTGGGAACTCTGCTGTAAGCGAGTCTCACTCCAGCCGTCAACTGGACGGAGAGTCATCTTAACGGTTAGCGTTAGCTTTTTCTGCTAATTTTTTATGTGTTAGCGTTAGCTTGCACTAACATTTATTTATGCTTTTACCAGTTGAGGTTTAGCATTAGCTTACACTAACTGTATGAGGTTAGCATTAGCAGAGCTATTTTTGTTTTTATTTATCAGTTCAGCTAAACACATGAGCTAAGAGTTTTGTTTATTGAAAGAGTTAATTTATCCTTTTGGTTCGCTGTGGCCTCCATTGCCAGTAACGTCTGTGGATTTTATATCTATATATCACAACCATGGCGGCCATCTTGAGAAATGATCATATTATCAGTAAATATCGTTTCTGTGGTCCAAATGTGACTGACACCGAAAGTTTCCATCCTTTTTGTTTTGGTACATTGATAAATGGCAGCCATCTTGAATCTTTGAGACTTTTAAAGCCGGGTCCTGGGATCATCTGGGCCACCAGAACCTGGACCCTGGACCTGCTCACTCACACAGCAGAACACGTCCGTCACAGAACCATCTTCAAAATGTCCCACGATGATGCGCACATCTTCATCCTGTGAAGCCGGAGCAGAAAGGAAGTGAAGAGCCACAGAACCTGGACCGGGACCAGAACCGTGCTGGACCCGGCCCGGTTCTACCTGCAGCCTCCTCAGGCCGCCGCAGGCGTCTCCAGAGAAGCGTTCGGCGGCGGCCAGCTGGACGTCGGCCCTCAGAAGTTGCCGGGTCAGATCTCTGGTCATCTGCAGACAGAACGGGTCGGACTCCGGGTCAGGTTCTGCTGGCTCTCAGGTTAGTTCTGTTTGCAGCATTTTCACTCTTAAAAACGGCAATTAACAGAAAAACTAAATCATTTATAAAACTAACTAACCTACTGAAATTAGTAGCTCCAGTTTCTGTGTTTATTCATCTGCTTTTTACCATTTCGACTGATTTTAATACGACTATTAAAATGAAACTGAAACAGAGCAACGTTTAAGTAACAAACAAAAACTAGCAAAACACTATAAAAACTAACTAAAGTTAATTGAATTTGACAAAAATTCACATCAAACTGAACTGTAATGACAGACTGTTTTGACCCGGCAGCGACGGAGGTGATGAGGATCCTGTTGGTCTTTAGCTGACAGGAAGTGTAAAGGTCAGCAGGTCATGTCATCAGTCACATGATCACCTCGGTGAGTCCTGGCTGGTCCTGGGTCAGCAGCCCGACCCTCCTCCACCTGTAGCGCTGCAGCAGCTTCACCGTGGCCAGGTTCACGGCGCGGACCGGCGGCGCCGTGCTGAACAGGTGCCGGTACCACTTCCTGTTGGACAGGCTGGGCGTCGGAGCCTCGAAGGAAACCTGAGACCCAGAGCCGCAGGAAACCAGGTCATGATACAGAAACACGACAGGATGATGAGGAGGAAGAGCGGCGCACCTGCAGGAGGCCGAGCGATGGAAGAGCGCGAGCGATGAGTGATGTCACAGATGGACACGCCCCCCCAAGGATCAGCAGGTACTTGGGCCCCGCCCACAAGGCGTCAAACAGCGCTTTGAGGGCTTTGGCTTGGTCACACTGGAAAACAGGTTAAACACACCTGAGGATGAAGATTTGGAACAAAATGTCACCAAAAAACTGCTGAGGCTCTTCTGGACCAGCAGGGATGAACATAGTGAGAAGAAACAAAAATACTGGAAATCTTTACCGTTTTTAACTAATATGATATCGCTGATGATCAATATTCAGTGGTGAGCAAAGCTGGGTAAAAAAATGTCTGTGCCAATGCTAAAGCGCTAACTAGATCATTAGTTTCACCAATGCTAAAGCGCTAACTAGACCATTAGTTTCACCAATGCTAAAGCGCTAGCTTAACCATTAGTTCACTAATTCTAAAGCGCTAACTAGACCATTAGTTTCACTAATGCTAAAGCGCTAACTTAACCATTAGTTTACTGATTCTAAAGCGCTAATTAGACCATTGGTTTCACTAATGCTAAAGCGCTAGCTTAACCATTAGTTCACTAATTCTAAAGCGCTAACTAGACCATTAGTTTCACTAATGCTAAAGCGCTAACTTAACCATTAGTTCACTAATTCTAAAGTGCTAACTAGACCATTAGTTTCACTAATGCTAAAGCACTAACTTAACCATTAGTTCACCAATGCTAAAGCGCTAACTGGATCATTAGTTTCACCAATGCTAAAGCGCTAACTAGACCATTAGTTCATTAATGCTAAAGCGCTAACTAGACCATTAGTTCACTAATGCTAAACTGCTATGTGAACAAACAAATTAACTGATACTAGCGCTAAGTGCTATACCAGCATAAATTTAACTTGGAGGAAATATGCTAAACATTTTCAAAGTTAGCTAAACTGTTGATTAGCTGAACTGAGCCAACCACTGCTAATACTATAAATGTTGGATACATTTCAGACAGCTGGTGTTGCTCCTCTGCTTCAGTTCAGCAGCCATAGTTCTGCATCAATAAAGTCCAAATAACTGGGACAGAACCGAGACGGAGACAAACATCAGTCGAGATCGGTTGATTTTATCGGCCCAATTCCGATGTTGATGCTAAAATATCGTTCACCTACCAGGAACAAATGCAGATAAAGCTGATCACAGAGAGCTGAACTGAGTCCAGAACCGACCTGTGAGTCCAGCTGCTGCAGTTGGACCTGGTACTTCCCCAGCGGTGCCGTTTGTCTCTCCAGGTCCTGCAGAGCCAGACTGACGGCTGGAAGCAGGCCAGCTGTCAGGTTCTCCCCATCGGACCCGACCGGCACCATGAACAGGACGGGCAGCGGCTGCCGGACCCGGGCCAGAACCAGCATCGGGCCAACAAGGAGCAGCAGCGTTCCGAACCGAGCCATGCTGCCGCAGAGCGCTGATCCTCCTGAGAGTAATCCTCTAAGACGCTGGGAGGAAAACGGATCAGCTGCAGGTCCAGATGGCCCGGCAGAACCCAACAGAACTGAAGCAGAACCCAACAGAACCGAAGCAGAACCCAACAAAACTTCTACTTCTGCTCATCAAGCTCATTTCCATATTAGCTAAATATGTAGCTAGAAACCTAAATATTTAGTTGGCAAATAAATATCTAATCTTGGACTAAATATTTAGTTTGAAAATTACATAATTTGCTTCCTAACTAAATTTTTAATTTAAGAACCAAATATTGATTTTGGGAAATAAAACTTTGGTTTTGAACTCTGACATAAATGTCATAAATTCATGAAATGAACATCCACAATTTTATCTCTATGAAAAAATAAAATTATTTTTAAAGTGTAACTTTACAGTCAGCTCCTTATAAAACAAACCTCCTGCTCTTCCTCCTCCTCTTCCTCCTGCTCTTCCTCCTGCTCTTCCTCCTCCTCCTGCTCTTCCTCCTCCTCTTCCTCCTGCTCTTCCTCCTCCTCCTCCTCCTGCTCTTCCTCCTGCTCTTCCTCCTCCTCCTCCTGCTCTTCCTCCTCCTCTTCCTCCTGCTCTTCCTCCTGCTCTTCCTCCTCCTCTTCCTCCTGCTCTTCCTCCTCCTCTTCCTCCTCCTCTTCCTCCTCCTCCTGCTCTTCCTCCTGCTCTTCCTCCTCCTCTTCCTCCTCCTCTTCCTCCTCCTCCTCCTCCTGCTCTTCCTCCTGCTCTTCCTCCTCCTCCTGCTCTTCCTCCTCCTCTTCCTCCTGCTCTTCCTCCTCCTCTTCCTCCTGCTCTTCCTCCTCCTCTTCCTCCTGCTCTTCCTCCTCCTCTTCCTCCTGCTCTTCCTCCTGCTCTTCCTCCTCCTCTTCCTCTCCTCTTCCTCCTCCTGCACCCTGCTGACCTCCTGACCCGTTTCTGCCTCAGGTTCTGGTGGATTAACTTTAACCTTTCAGATTCTGAATCTGATTTTATGGATCAAATATTGTGAATTTCAGATTTATTTGTCCAGAACACCTGGAGTCTGTTAACCGACGTTTAGGTCAAAGGTCAGTAAAGAGAAACTGAAAATTTCAGCACAGGCTACCAATAGGGTCGCTGTGTGGCGCCCTGGATGTCGAGGCTGTAGAGCGGATATCTGGAGTCCGACTCCGTCCTCGGTTTGCCGGGCCCTGACCTTTGTGACCTTTCTGCCCCTTCCAGTCAGATTGTTGTCAAATGAATTCGGGCCCAAAAAGTCCTTAAGAAAAAAAGAACGACTACCGGAGAATGCGTGCCAATGCTGCACGATGTCGGGCTGATCAGCGTCGCTCTGCGTGTCGAAGCTTCTGACTGGCAGCTTCACGCTTTTAGAAACTGGAAACCAAGTTAAAGCTTCATCCTGAAGGTGGCGCCGTAGCAGGAGGCTTCGTTAATTCCACTGAACAAATGCATAATAAGTTTGGTTTGTGATGTTCCAGCAGCACGGCTGTGGTCAGTGTGATCATCATCGTCAGGAGCAGGACTTTTCTCCGCTGCTCATGAACAATGATATATTTATTGCTCCTTTAGTTCTGCATGATAGACTTAGTAAATATTTACCTCCATACAGCTGATAAAGCCTCCAAGTGTTTGTGCTCACATCACTGACATCACCGCGACTTCCATGATGTCGTCCACCTTAAACAATATGACGTCGTTCAACCTTCAGAAAAGCTTTAATAAATCACGATGGAACAGAAAACATAAAACTGGACTTGAAATAAATACAAAAAAATGGAGAAGCAGGCCACACTTTTCAGATTTTTAGCTCCAGTTTGTCCCAACGTTTTCCAGTAAAAACCAGGATGGCTGGAAGTTAGCAGGGTGTGAATACTTTCTCCTGCTCAACTTTATTAAATCAAAACATCAAACTGAACTCAAACATGGAGTCACTTCCTGTCCAGTTGCTATGGAAACCTCTACTGTCCTTTGCCAGGGTCTCTGGAGCGGCCGGTGTGTCGGCCGGAGCCTTTCCCTCTTCCTCCTCCTCCTCCTCCTCCCCTCCTGCGGGGCCCGGTGCGGGGCCCGGTGCGGGGCCCGGTGCGCGGCCCGCCGGCGCCCCCCGGGGCCCACAGGGCGTCGTAGCGCCCCGGCGCCTGGTAGCCGGGCTGCTCCGGGTCCAGCGGCTCCCGGGAGAGCAGGATCCAGACGGCCGGCAGCTTCCTGCTGACGGTCAGGCTGTCCAGGCCGGCGCCGGCCTCCAGCGGCTCCCACACCTCCAGAACCGTGGACTGGGCCAGCCGGGTCAGCTGGTGCAGCCCCTTCAGGCGCCGCTTCACCACCTCTGCGCAGGTGATCGCCTTGGAAACGGCCCGGCCGCTGGCGCTGAACAGAAGCCGACTGCAGGGCGGACCGGGACCAGAACCGGCCTCCTCCACTTCCTCCTGGGCCCGGCCCGGCCCGGCCTCCAGCCGGCTCAGGGCGAAGCGAAGCAGGTTCCGGATCTTGCTGCCGTCTCTGACCCGGACCTCCGGCGTGTCGGCGGGAAGCCCGGCGAACGGAGAGACGCACGGCTGCTCCACGACCCGGGCCCGGCTGTAGTTCTCCATCTGGAACCAGAACCAAACAAAGGTCCAATCAGAGTAAAGTCACCAGCAGGGGGCCCCGCAGAGCACCAAGCTGGTATGAGGACAAATATATAGACCTAAAATAACATAAAACACACCAGAAGTGATCTGAGCCATCTTGGTCAGAAAGGAACGAACCTACAAAAGCTAACAACAGTTTATGACTGCTAATGTCACCAAACGACTGCTACCGTCACCAAACGACTGCTACTGTCACCAAACGACTGCTACCGTCACAAAACGACTGCTACCGTCACCAAACGACTGCTACCGTCACCAAACGACTGCTACCGTCACCAAACGGCTGCTACCGTCACCAAACGACTGCTACCGTCACCAAACGGCTGCGCCAACTGTCGTAACCGAAGTAAACATGGAGAGTTCAGTGAAACATCAGGTAAAAACATTGTAAGAAATCAAACTGGTGATGTGACTTTAAACGAGTTAAAATAATGCGACGTAAATAAAGCCTGATTAAAAACAACTCAGGCTGTTAGGATGCAAGCTAACCACAAATTTCCAGTAAAAATGGATGCTGATGCTAGCTTTAGTGATGCTACCTGATGAGCTTAATGAAGCATCTGGTATTGGCATACTGGATTCTGGTCCAGTTACAGTCCGACTCGTTTCTCACCTCAAACAAAATAACACAATGATCCGGATCAGGTCCAAACGTGATCAACTTCCAGTCTGAGTGGTTCTGGTTCCATCTGACCCATAGCTGGGTCCAAACGGGGTCGTCAACAGAACCGGGATCCAAACAGCAGGTGATCGACAGCAGAACAGCTGAAAAACAGAAGAACCAAGATGCTGAAAAGGCCTAGTCAAAGTCTAGACCTGACTGAAATAAATGAAGGCACCAGAACCTTGTATAATTATTTCTGTTTACGAAAACCCAAATATACAAAGACAAATAATACATATTTTTAAATAAATTTCTTTGATGGAAATTACTGCCATTATTTAATAACGTTTATTTATGTAATAGCTTTTGGCCCTTTTGGTCCTCCATACATCACTATTCATTTAAACTCATCCATACTTTGGGAACCTAAAGCTGTCCAGAACCTCTTAGAAAGACCCGGAACCAGCCGGTTCTGTCTGCTCACCGAACCCTACAAGGATTTCCTTGAATTCTACTCATTTTTCTCTGAACTTCGGACCGAACCGAGTCGGAACCGACAGGCTTTCCAGGAAAACATGGCGCCTTCTGAAATTCAGCTAAACAGACTTAAAACCAACCGGCGGCTCCTGGTTCTGGTACCGGGTTCGGTTCGGTTCGGTTTCAACCTGCTTCGCTCCAACGAGCCATAAAAACATCAAACTTCCAGTCAGTTCCTTTAATAAATGTGAAAAAACTTGATGTTTTTACCTGATGTTTCACTGAACTCTCCACATGTTTACTTCGGTTACGACAGTTGGCGCTGCCGTTAGGTGACAGTAGCTGTCGTAAACTGTCGTTAGCTTTTGTAGGTTTGAGCCAGAAATGCAGCGAAACGGATCAGAACAAATAAACACCTGGATTATTAATCAGGATGAGATTGTTGGAGTATGAGGCTGCTGAAGTTATGGCTTATCAGATAGATAGATAGATAGATAGATAGATAGATAGATAGATAGATAGATAGATAGATAGATAGATAGATAGATAGATAGATAGATTTTGTTTTGTATTTATATTCTTATTACATTTACTGTGTACCTTTGTATTTAATTTGTATTTTTTGTATTCTTTTGCATTTTGCTCACTATGTGCCACTTTTTGCCTGTAAGCTGCTGGTAACTTCAACTTTCTGATGGAGTCTTCCCAAGGGATCAATAAAGCACGAGTCTAAGATAGATGGATAGATTTATTTTATTACAGGCAAAAGTCCAAATTACATAAAAAGGAAACAAATACAATAAAAGAATAAAAATGCTCCTAACCATTCAGTTTATTTATGTTTCTTAATGTGATGAAGGAAAGAGAACAGGGACAAGTAAATGATAATATTAAAATACTGTCAATAGTCATAATAATATAAATACTGTCTATAATTTTTGATGGTTTCCTCTCCTGCTGTAGTGACTCTTTGCCGCCTCTTGGGGGCGCCATTTAATGTTTTACAACAGGTTTTCCGTCCAGATGTTTGGCTGGAAGAATCTGGAGATGGAAATGATAGAAATGTCATTTATTGTCCCTCAGTGAGGAAATTGATTAGTAAAAGTAAACAGACACAAAAACAGATGATGAAACAAGAAATGTAATATCTGAGGTGATCATAATCCTGACATTTGATCTAATTACTTTGTGTTTTACTTTTTTACATGCTTTAGTCTTTTATGATGCTTTAGTATTATTTGTCTTTATCTGCTGCATGTTTGAGTGAATCCACGTCTTTTGGAAGCGTTTCCTGTTTCGTTGATAAATCTCTCCTCGATTTGTTTTCTTTAATGTCGGTTCTGATCTCCGTTTGGACCAGAATGAAGATAAAACGTTACAAAAACTCCTGCAATATTATAATCAGATTAATATTAGGGGAATAATGGTCTTGCAGCTCTGGTTGTATTTTCCTCGTTAGTTTCTGTTTTTATTTGTTGGTCTAAATGTTCTCTCTTCAGGTTCAGTTTGATGTTCTGTTTCCAGATGTTTTAACTTTAATGCGGTTCTGATCGTCGATGTTTTAATGACTCAGAGAGCCAGATGTGAGGAACTCGTCTGACTGAGCGTTTCGGGTCGTTTCGGATCTGCTGTTAAAAGCTGGTAAACTTGAATATTCTCAGTTGTGGTTCTTGATGTTTGGGGCTTTGATCGCTCCGGTTTCCCCTCTGAAGGTTTTTCTTTGTGGTGATTTGGATGATTTCAGCCTGAAGCCGATGATGCTGTTTGGATCGGACCGGGCCGATCCAAACAGCTGGTATTGTTCAGAGTTGAGTAACCAGAGGGAGGTTCTGACTGTTCCTCTGAATTTCCAGTGAATTTTCGCTGCGTTTTTGTCCCAGTGGGAGCAGAAGCTCTTCGTCTCCATCCTCCTTGGTTCAGACACACAAACTGCTGTTTCTGGCTGCCGGTTCTAAAACGAGTCCATCTGTGAAACGGCTCCAGAACCGGGACTCTCAACGTTCCCTCAGCAACGACACAATCCATCAAATCTCACTTGAAAATAAAGTTAAAACCTGCCCAGGTATGTAAACGTTAACTGTATGTGTGTGTGCGTGTGCAGGGTCACAGGGTCACAGGTGCAGCAGGTCACAGGGTCACAGGGTCAGCAGGTCACAGGGTCAGCAGGTCACAGGGTCCAGGTGCAGCGGGTCACAGGGTCAGGTCACAGGGTCACAGGTGCAGCGGGTCACAGGGGCAGCGGGAGGCTCTGATGGCTTCAGCTGTAATCAGGGATCCATTCAATAAGTTCACTTTATTATGCAACATAATAAAGTTGCATAACTTTATTATCAATGATAAACGCAGCTTAAACAGACATGAAAGTTCTCCGACTATATTGAGAAAATGAACCAAACATTTAGCTATAAAGAAATCTCGATTCACCTGCAGGCGTTCTGCTTGCGTGACCTTTGCCCTCCAGAATATTCCTAAGTCTTAATGACTGGGTTTTTTTTCCTTCCTCAGCTTTTATTTCATAGAAACAAAAATATCAAACCCAAAGCAGGAGAAGAGCCGTTTTGTTCCTCAGAGCTGCAGATGGACTCAATTAAACCTTCAAACTGAAATATGGACCCAATCTGCTGCTCCTTCACTTCATCAGATGATTGCTTTACTTCCTCTCAGGCTTGAGTCTTCTGCCCCCTGCTGGTCGTCCTCACAGCTGCGTCCAGCCTGGAGTTCGTCGGTGGCGACAGTCCATCACGAACTGAGGGGCGGGGGTCAGTCAGGTCAATGGAAGATGACCTTTGACCTGACCGACCCTCCTCCACAGTTAAAACCCGGCAGCGTTCTCCTGCGTGAGCCACCCTCACATCTGGAATAATGTAACTCAGAGTTTTCTCCAGAATTTCCTAGGAAGCGTTACTCTGAGGTTCTGCTCAGCATCATGTGAGAAAACACTTTTCACTTCTTTCATCCAGAAACCACAGATGTGCTGCGGCTGCCAGCATTAAGCTTCTCTGCCCACACAAAGTCTTTGTGACGTTTCCAACGACAGCCAAATGAAAGCAGAAACATCTGGCTGCAGCAGGAAACCTGATCAACGCTCCTGCAGACAGAACCGACGGGTCGGAGGCAGAGACGCCGCCATGACGCCTCACTACGGAGCCGTCCAATCAGGACGTGTGGAGCCGTTTCTGTCCAGCTTCATTAACAACTGCAGGCAGCCCAGCTGACCGCTGCAGGATCCCTGGGGGATCAGAACAGAGCCTGGGCCCCTGCAGCCTGGACCCCGCCCCTGCAGCCTGGGCCCCTGCAGCCTGGGCCCCGCCCCTGCAGCCTGGGCCCCTGCAGCCTGGGCCCCGCCCCTGCAGCCTGTGCCCCGCCCCTGCAGCCTGGGCCCCTGCAGCCTGGCCCCACCCCTGCAGCCTAAACCCCGCCTCCTTCATCCTTCCCCTCATCCTCCTCTCACCCAGTCTCAGTGCTGCAGCTCTGTGCCAGAGGAACGCAGCTGGTTCTGATGCAGCAGCTCGACTGTGAGTACCTTCTGTCTGACCTTTGACCTGCAGGATGAGTTTCAGTTGCTGCCTGACAGATAACTGATTGGTTTGCAGGTTTCGGTGATCAGCAGTCAGATTCGCGTTTCTCCTGCTCAGGTTTCTTGTCGTTCCTGCTGGTCTCTGGAATGTTTCCTGTTTTGGGGCGTTTTATTTCTGCTCATGTGAACCGACAGAAATCTGATGATGAGATTCTTCACTCACCTGCGATCGGTGCAGCCAGCTGGAATATAGAAACGCATTCATGACATTCTGTGGTTCAATTCATTTCTCTCAGGCGTAAATACAGGAGCTAAAAATGTGATGTATAGCAGGTGAGTCTTTCTCACCTTTTGTAGAGCGGTACCGGTTCTGGTACCAGTACCGGTTCTGGTACCAGTACCGGTACTGGTACCGGGCTGATTCTGAGCCTTCAGGACATTTTAAAAGAAGTTTCACATCACTAAGATGTTGATGTAAAAATGTTTGTTTCAGACAGATAAATTATCCGTAGCAAACGGCTTTAAACCGCTCGTGTTGATGAAGGAACAACATTTCCAAACATTGAGAAGTTTTAATTATTATCAAACGTTATGAAGAACTGGGTCAGTCACCCAGTGACCCTCACCGGCCGCTTGGTTTGCTTCTACCTTGGGCCGGCCCGCCCAGCGCAGCGGCAGAATCAGGCAATGTTTGTCTCAAATGTTCCTGATTTTACCAGGAATCTCTTTCTGAGGACGGATGTGGTTTGATACGTCGCTCTTATTTTGAAAAGATTTGATGTTTTCACTGAACTTTGCTTCCTGTCTGTTTGATTCATCCTGACTTGGAAACAAGTAAATTAGAGATGATTAACAAACACGATGCAGAGATCAGGAGACACCAAACACCTGGGCCTGGACCTCCTGATGGTCCGGTCGACCCGGTTCTATCAGAACCAGAACATCTGCTCCACCTGCAGCTGCTGGTTCTCTTTGTCTCTGCTCTGAGTCCAACCAACCTGTTGGCTGTCAGAACCGACCCTGCTGAGGTGAAGCAGGAAACTAAGAGCAGAATTAAAATATCACAGCCTCCAAGATTTATAGACGTTTGAAAGAAATGAGGATTGGAGACAATGGAAACCAAAGCAGGGTCATCTAGAGGTCGTTAAGCAGAAGGTCTGACCAGATGATATTTTTCTGCTTTTTGATAGAACCTGTTGATCTTCAGTCCAGATCCTCACTGACTGTTTTCTGCAGGAAGTGAAACCACCAAGCATCCGCCATGAGGGAGGCCGTGGTCCTCATCATCACCGCCGCCGCCGGGTTCTGGGCGGTCTCTGCTCAGCCGACACTTGATATTAGAAAAGAACTTACTGGTGAGGAAGATGACCTTTGACCTGACCGACCCTCCTCCAGCGCTGCTCTGAAAGGCCTGTGGCTGGAGCGGCGCCGGCTGCCGGAGGTTTTCCTCACTGTAATAACGTGTGAGGAGATTCTCCTCCCGGTGATATTCCAGCTCCTAAAGCTTGGTTTGTTTCTCTAAACCAACCATCTTTCATCACATTGATCTTTCTTTCTAGAGTGTGAAAACGCCACATCGGGGGACATCGTCTTCCTAGTGGACAGCTCCGGTAGCATCGGCGAGGAAAACTTCAGGATAGTCCGCACGTTTCTCAGAAATGTCATCCAGAACCTGGACATTGGTCCTGGTAAAGTGCAGGTGGGCTTGGCACTGTACGGAGACGCTCCCAAGAAGGAGTTCCTGCTGAAAGACCACATGGACAAGACAGCCATGTTGGACGCTGTGGAGAGAATTGCTTTCCTTCGCGGTGGCACAAAAACGGGCAAAGCTATGGACTTCATCCGGGAGGAATACTTTACTGCTCAGGCAGGAAGCCGAGCCAGGCAGCATGTCCCTCAGGTCGCTGTGCTCCTGACCGACGGAAACTCCAGCGATGATGTGTCCATACCCGCCAAGCGTCTCCGCGACCTCAACGTCTTTGTGTTTGTTATCGGCGTGTCTCAGTACAATTATGATCAGCTGAAGATCATCGCTAACCACCCACACCAGAAGACTACATCCTGACCACCGACAGCTTCCAGACTGCAGAGTCTGAGAAACACTCTGCTGAAAACCGTGTGCTCCTCCCTGGAGATCCAGAAAAATAGGTAAGGTGTCGTCGGTCTGAGCGTTCGGTTCATTTCAGTTCCTCTCCCCACTACATCTACACTGGAACAAATCCGAGCTGCAGCGTCAGGCGGCCGATGCAGACGGACGCTTTGCTGCATCTGTCAGGGAGTCCAGGTTTGGCTGAGACAAAGACAAGTTACAGCAAAATTACATTCCTTTGTTCAAGAAATGAAATGAACAGTAAAATCTTGCATGTTTAGTTTGTCATTGAGGATATAAAATAAGGACACAAAATTAGTTGAAAGTTGAATATTTTGTGGCCCCAGTGCTTCGGCCGTCATGTCCCAGGGTTTGGACAGCAGCCTGTAAGCACCTCGTTCTGCTCATCCACCGCGCCTGGACTCTCGACAAACTGTCGTTTCCTGGAGGACTGAACTCTCAGCAACATTTCTCTGTGACGTGTGAAATGTGGCACATTGATCAGAAACAACCGGCCTCCACTGTTATGACATTAATTCAGTATTTGGAAGGACGAACTTCCTTCGCTGCTCAAACTGCAGTTCTAAAACACAAAAACCAACTTTACAACTTCTCCTTTTGTTCGCTGATTGACCCGGTAGAAAACCTACCAGAAAGGTCCAAGTGGATGTGAGTTTGGTCAGTGGAGAGAGCAGCCTGGCACAGGAAGGCGGTGGCCAGACCTCCGGCCGGCATTCAGAGCCATCCCTGCCTCAACCTGCTGAGTTAGAAAGTTCTGCAAAGGTTCTGCAAACAGAACCGATTATATATGTGAAAAATCAAACTGATCCAGTTCTGCTGACAGATCCAACTAGAAGTTCAAATTTAATTCTACATCTGATAAGTCAGTTTATGATCAAATGTTTTTGACTTCAGGAAGCCCAGTGCGGTCGCGTTGCAGTGACTCCTCATGCATGTGCAGACAGTGGGAAGGAACCTCCTCCTTTAAACAGCAGCCGGTCTGACAGTCTGAGCTTTCAGGGGAAATATTGATGGAAGATTCAGCATTTCTAACTTTGGTGTTTTCTTGATTCTGAGCAAAAACAAGAGATAAAGGAAATAAAGGAAGAGAAATGTTGGTCAATCAGTACAGACGTGATTGAAAATGAAGGACGCCCCCACAGGTCCTGTTAACAGCATATTTTCCATATTTTACCTTTTTTCATGACAGGAAAATTTGAAGCCGTTTGGCAGGTTGTAATAACAGACATTATAGACTTTATCCAAAAGTTCTTTTTAATAAAACTGAAATCAGTTAATTAAAAATCCTTTCTGAATATCAGCGGGTTGAAGGGTTACGGGCCGGCCGTGTTAAGAAGAGCTTTAAAAACCTTTGGTAGAAACGAGGCCTTTAATGCCAGACTCCATTACAGAGCAGAAAAACTAAAGACAATGCAATGTTGTGTTAATCCATTTATAGTCTGAACGGAGGAGCCGGCAGTTATCTTCAGCAAATAAATGACGGTGCAGAAGTTCATTCGACCATAATATGCGCAGTCGGCTGCACAACCGATGCTCTGCCGCTGCAAACTCAACTTAACTCGCCTGCAGTTTGAACTACGGAGCTGGAAGTCGGTCCCCTCTCTCAGCTGATTTAACATCTGTCCGTTTTGGAAAAAGCACAACGCCTGGATCACACAGTGAGAAACTCAGTTCAGTTGATCCGGTTGGATCAGACGGATCAACTGACGGATGAAGCAGCGCAGGTTTCTCTGCAGATGCACCAGGAGGAATCTGAGGCTGAGCGTTCAGACCGCAGCAGGTGAAAGGATGTGATGAAAGTCAATTACATCACTTCAGTGATAAGTTATTGGGGCTACAGTCAGTGGTTTTTGTTCGATGGATTTATCTGCGTTATGTGCGATGGGATCTGGATTCACGGCTCAACTAATGTACATAAAAATGAATAGCCGATGTTAATATGATTACAGTTTGACGGGTAAAAACAGAATATGGCCGATTTATTTATGCTGTCCATCAAAAACGTCTAGCCGACCTCTGTCTCACCTTGGAGATGTTTAGTTGCATGTCGAGTCTCTGGAGCCTGAAAATCGTGTCTGTCCGCATACATGTTCATGAAGAAGTTGCTCCAAGAAAAGCACCAAATCTTTGACCCCTGATTCGTTTTCCTAATGAAAACGGATCAGGGTCATCCTGAGCCCAGTTCCTGGGACCCTGATAAAACTGTGTTGTGCCAACATGATTTTTTGCAGTGAACTTTTCTGATTAAATCATTTAATTTCACTTTGGGATAAATGAAATATTTTTGAATTTGAACTGAATTTTCCGGATTTGGTTTTCAGTTGAGTTTCTTTGTGTCTGCTTCCAGCTTTGGGCAATAAATTTGCAGACATCTTTCTGCTGGTGGACAGCGCCTTGGGCCCGCGACAGTTCATCTTTTTTAGGAATGAGCTCATCAGATTTATCGAGCAGATAGGCGCTGAACAGTCGAGCTACCATGTCGGTTTGGCTCAGTATCGCCAGGATGTAAAGACTGAGTTCTATTTAAACACTCATAAAACTAAACCACAGTACACAAAAGCATTAAAAAACATTAAACAGCTGCCACAAACTGGCCAAGCACCGAACCTGGGAAATGCTCTGAGGTACGCGGCTCGTAACTTTTCCTCCCTGAAAACGGCGGCCGTGCAAACCAAGGAGCTCAACAGTTTTTGGTTGTTGTTCTTGGAGAAAAGCCTAAGGGACTCTTATATTTGGCCGGTCAAGACGTCAGATCCCAAGGAGTGTCTGTTGTAGGCATGAGTTCGGCTGTGCCAGTGGAAAACATGCTAAGCTTTGCTGACAGTGCCTATGACAGTCTGAGGATCACTCAGCTGAAGGATTTCTTCACCACCCAGGAAGTGGAAACAGCCATGGAAGGTAGGAGCTTTCCGCCTGTAACAAAGTGTCAGATGAACCTCACCAACCCTTCCAACAATAGACCGATAACTAGGGCTGTGAGAAAACTCAGTTTTTAAGTCACTGTTCATTATGAAACATGACTTATCTCCACATTACAATCATAGAAACAAGCCAGCCAATCTTGCTAGCTGACATCTTTAAAACAAAATACTTATTCTCTACACCAAAGCAGGATTTACTGACGATTTAGAGTATAAATACACATTTTGTAACTCCTCCACTAATGACACACAAGCATCATAAAATTACCTTTGGATTATCGACTGCTTGTCTCACTGACATGTACATCCCTGTGGAGTAATGTGAGTAAATTACAGGATTTACAATGAATCAATGTCATGTTAGCTGATCTGTTTGTTGTAATTTAACAAGCTGTTGATTAAAACTTTGTGAATCTTTTGAAGACGGTCTAATAAACTTCCTGCATTGTTTCTACAGACTGTCAGAGAGTCAACACTGCAGACATCGTCTTCATCATCGATGAGTCCGGAGGCATCGGGAACAACAACTTCCAACTCATCCAGAGCTTTGTGGGGTCACTTATCGGCAGCCTGAACGTCAATCAGACGGGAGTCAGAGTGGGAATTGTTACCTACAATGAGGTTCCCAAAGCCCACGCTTATCTCAACAGCTTCCAGGACCGAACAGAAGCTCAGCAGTTGATGAAGGTGCTCCCTTACCGCGGCGGTGGCTCCAACACTGGAGCTGCTCTGAGGTTCACTCTGGAGTCAGTCTTCAAAGGGAGTGGCAATAGGAGGGATGTGCAGAAGGTAGCTATCCTGGTTACAGACGGTAAATCCCAGGATAGCGTGAAGGAAGCGGTGGCAGAGCTACATCGCTTTCCAGTCAGAGTTTATGATGGGACTAAATGAGAAGACGCCAGATCTGTACGAAATGGCCTCTTATCCTACCAACAGGCATGTTTTTACTGTGGACAATTTCATGCAACTGAAACCCTTGAGGAAAATCATGCAGAAGAGTATCTGCAGTGCCATCATTCAGGGCTCCGTCAACTCCTTCAAAAACAGCGCCGACACCAAGGAAGGTGGAACTGTTTCACACTATTTAAGGTCCAGCTTACAGAAAAGTCTGTAGACTCGTAGAAATCTCTGTGAAGTCAAACATTAGATCATTAAAAATGATTCATATTTTCTACCTTTGACGGTATCTTACTAAAGCCTCATTGAATTGTGTTCATGTCCTTTAAATTAATACCTTTGGATTTAATTTTGTCAATTAGTTTTCTTTGGTAAATATTTATTTGAGCTGATGTGCCTTGGCATCGCGCTCTGCAATTGACCCCACAGTTTTATGACTTGTATCAGATCAGGCGTTCCCTCATACAAATTTTTAATTTTCTTCAGTTTAAGATTTTATAGATTTGTACATCTCTCTGTAGCTTTTCAGCAAATGGGACAAAGAAATACCTCCAGTCAGGATCTGTCAGTTGTAGGTAATTGGGGTCGATCCAGTGGCGTCACACAACCACTGACTGAAGGACAGAAAAACATCCCTGCTTACCTCAAACACAAGACAAACTAGTGTGTCACGTTTGTTGTTGAGTAGCATCACACTAACCGGTAGCATTTCTGTTTCCAGCATGCTATCAGAAGGATGAAGCAGACATCATCTTCCTCATTGACGACTCTGACAACATCGATTCCTCTGACCTCTCTGACACAAAGAAGTTCATCACTAACTTTCTTGGAGAATTTCAGGACAGACTCGATCATATTCGCATCGGGCTTGTGAAATACTCCAACTCAGCTCGGTTTGAGTTGACCGGATGACACTGTCAGACGTGAGCAAAGCTCTGAATTATGTCAATCATGAGGGGGGTCGGACCAACACAGGGAGAGCCCTCACATTCATGGAAAGACATGTCAAGACGGTACCCTACAGTCAGGGTTCGACGTATCTGATCGTCATCACTGCAGGAGAGTCCGAAGACAGTGTCAGAGGTCCAGCAGAGAAATAAGGGCGCAAGGCGTCATGGTCTTTGCTATTGGAGTAAAGAGGTCAAACAAAGCTCAGCTGCAGGAGATCTCTGGTGATCCAGACAGGACCTTTAAAGTCAGAGATTACTATTTCCTCCAGTGGATCAAAAACGATATTCTAAGACCAATCTGTGGACCAGCAGGTGAGGAAACGAGCAAAGACATTTCTCCAATACTAAATGCTCTAGATATGGCACATTGTTTTTATCAACATTTTGAATTACGTAACTTTAGCAGCTTATCTCCAGTACAAGCTGTTATGGAATATAGTGTCAAAACGGACCTAAACAAACATTGTTTTTCCTTTTTCATTTCTGTCATAATGTTTCAAATCCTCAAAAAATGTTAATATTGGACAACGATGAGTAAATACCAAGGCTGAGAATGCAGATTTCTGTTATTGTGATTAATACATTTTATTGCACAGGCTTCCATACTTTTTAGAAATGGCCTTCTTTACCATAAAAATAAGAGAATCTGATTTGTGTTCATATTTATCTGTAAATGGGAAGCGACTGATGACTCTTGAGAACAATAACTGCCATGACTCTGTGGGTCAGTTTTCTCTGTAAAGTCAGACCTTGTTATCCAAGTGCAACATCCAGCAGCACTTGATAGCACTTTATAGTCCTGGGTTACACGCCCCGTGTACATCTAATTAATTAGACTTTAAATCAGTGGTTCTTAACCTTTTTTCAGGAACCGAATCCCCCAGTTTCATCTGCGCATTCACTGAACCCTTTTTTATTGAAATAAAATGATTTTTTTCCACATTCAAGTCATAGGTATGTGCTTTTTTACCAGCGCACAAAATGAGTCATGCATGAACATCACTTTGCTCAAAGAACAAAACCAACACAGAGCATGAACAACAAATTACAGAGTTACTTTATTCTGGCCCCAGAAAAGATTTTCAACCCACCCAATTTTTTTAAACCATTTTACTAATTAAAAATAAATTTGATTTTTTAAAGAATTAACTTAATTTTCTTAAATTTATTTTGTTTTTTTCAATCCACCAAATACTTTTTTACTTCTTGAAGCTGACTGGAGTTGCTCAACTTGGCGTTGCTCATCATGCAGATGGGACTCTGACTCCCATCCGTTCCCTGATACACATCGATCCATGTTGTACATATTCGTCCGACCACTTCCTGCTTTTGCTCGACTTGCTTAGTAAGGATTCAAATATTGAGAAACAACAATAGCCGTTGAATACCGCGCGCTAACTTCCCCGCGGCTCTGATTGGCCGAGCGGCGCATCATCACGACTTTACACAATGTGTCTTCACCTCTGAGGCAGAGGCTCAGCCGAACCCATGAGACCGACTCATCGAACCCCTGGGGTTCTGTAGAACCCCAGGGGTTCAGAACCACTGCTTTAAAGTCTTTGCCTTTGATAATTTTTACCGTAATAGGAGAAATGGTATGTTGTGTGGGAGTATATTCATAAGAGCACTTCTGGCTAATCTATCAGAGAATGTGATAACTTCATTGAGTTTTCTGTTGCAGTAAGCAGAGAACCGTTCAGCTGGACTCTGCAGTTACCTTTGGACCGGATCATAACTGATGTTCTTGTGTTCTGTCTCCAGTTTGTGAGGACGCTCCCAGTGACGTCATCTTCTTAACCGAGAGCTCAGAGAGAATCTCTGCAGAAAACTTTAGGAAAATGAAAGAATTTATGAAATCTGTGGTTACCAAGTCTATTGTGGGCATGACTGACATGCATGTGGGTGTCATGCAATTCAGCACTACGACAAAAGTAGAGTTTCGTCTGAACCAGTACTTCAGCAAAGATGAAATACTGGGAGCCATCGATAACATGGAGCAGCAAAATGGCGGGGTTGAAACGGGAAGGGCCCTCACCGAAGTTTCACAGTTCTTCAGTGAGGCTGAAGGAGGACGTCCTACTCTGAGGAAGAACCTGGTGCTGATCACCTTCAACAAAGCAACCGATGAATTCAAAGGACCAGCAGAGGCTCTGAGACAAAAGGAGTGTTAATCTTTTCAATCGGAGTGGTGAACAGTAACTACAGCCAGCTGTACGAAATCAGTGGCTCTTCAGACAAAGTCATCAATGAAGTAAATGTTGATCTAATAAGTGAACTGGACAGCATGCTGGCCTTGAAGTTCTGCGACCCACACAAAGGTGAGATTGGATAATGACTACCTGCTTAAGTATTTTATTTTTTCCACTGTTTATAATTTTTTATCTTAGATAAAAAATAAAAGATGGTGAGGATCCTTCAATCAAACTGTTGGGATTGTTGTCTGATGAAGCTGTCATCAGTCCCATCAGGTTGAAAGTTAGGTTTCAAAGCAGTCACACAAATTGATGTGTTGTCTTCACTTGTTCTACTCACAGATTGTAAGAAGATTGAAAAGGCTGATATAATATTCTTGGTGGACGGCTCAGGAAGCATAGAAAACCGCTTCGGAAGCATGCAAGTGTTTATGGAGTCTGTAGTGAACCGGAGCATAGTCAGTAGTGACTCTACCCGTTTTGGAGCCATTTTTTCTCCAACGAACCTGAAATCAAGTTTACTTTGAATACCTACAGCTCCAAAGGAGAAATTCGTAATGCTATAAAAGCTCTAGTGCCGCCAAAAGATGACACATACACCAGCGAAGCTTTGGACTACTCATTGCAGTTCTTTAACGAGGAACACGGTGGCAGGAGAAGTTTCCGCGTTCCTCAGATTCTCATGGTGATCACAGATGGGGCAGCCACAAACCCTGCTAACCTAGGAAAATATTCGGATGCACTGCGAGCCAATAACATTACTGTCTTTAGTATAGGTGTAGAGAACGCAAACAAGAATGAGCTACTGATCATGGCGGGAAACAATCAATCCAATGTCTTCTATGTGGATAAATTCAAAGAGCTGGAGATTCTGTATAAACAGATATCTGGAGTCATCTGTGGTATCACCAAACATCGTAAGTATGGAGAATGAACGTGGAGTGTAAGATACACAACTTACACTGTCTGGATGTATACATACTAAGAAAAAGTTTGGGATAGTTCACTTTCAGGTGAAATTGATGGAAAATATTAATAGTTCACTCTATACTAAAATAGTGGTGGTTCCTTTATCTCAAACACTAACAAAGGCCTACTGCAGTGCTGGTTATGTCAATGTCTAAAGTGACATTGAGCATCAACCCCAGTTTGACAATGCGATCTCCTCCTGTCCGTAACTCGTCTTATCGCCTGCTGAGGTGTGGTGTCCCTCTCTTGTTGAACGACCGGGTCATTAAGGTTTTGGGGTCCAGCGTTACAATCTTGTATATCAGTGGCCTCAAACTCCATTCCTCAAGGGCCAGAGTCCTGCAACTTTTACATGTGTCCTTGTATTTGAAATAAATGGTGAAACTATCTCACGAGAATGCTCTCAGCTCTATGGAGCTTTGCTAATGAGCTAATATTTGAGTTAGGTGTGCTGAAACAAAGACATATAAGGGAATTTTTCTGCCATAATTTGAGAGCACACATTTTCATTTTGAAAGCAGGACAAGTATTTCTTCTCTTGATAGAAGCGTGTGAGACTACTGTCGAGAGAAAAAACAACGGCCTCAGCTTCACAAATGTATTCAAACCGTGCCAGAGTTCATGTCCACCAATCCAAGACCAAGGTTTATAGGCGAACCAGAGTTCAGTTTTTTGGTCCACATTTCCACCTCCCAAACACACAGTGGATGCGTGTTTGGCGACAATGTCACATTGAGGTCTATGAATCAAACTAGAGTTTGATTAAGGCAGATGATACGAGGCTGGTGTGGAATCATCTTTGGTCTTATGACGTCAGGATGTAAACTGTTGGACATGTGCGTTCAGACATTTAGAGAGGAAAGGAAAGGTCATATTAAGTTCACCCTAAAAGGTTAAATTGGATTCTTGGTTCATTCTGAGATTTCACCTAAAAGGCAAATATCTCAAGGTTTTCTGGTCAGATAATGTATATTTGAATGTGAATATCGAAGCAATGTGTTGTGATTATCTCCTGCTTTCTCCCCCGTTGATGTGTTGTCTTTTCTCTGGCAGCTTGTGAACTGATGGACCTGGTCTTTCTGATTGATCACTCTGGCAGCATCACCTCCACAAATCACAATGTAGTGAAAAACTTTGCAGCAGAAGTAGTGACCGGTTTGGAAATCAGTGATAAACGTACACATGTTGGACTGGCGCAGTTCAGTGCAACTTTCCAACATGAGTTTTATCTTAATAATTACTATTCTGAAAAGGACATAGTTGATCACATAAAAAGAATAAAATATTCAGGTGGAGAAACCTACCTCGGCAGTGCCCTGAGGTCTACGAAGGACTATTTCACCCAGTTCCAAGGCAGCCGCATCCAGAGAAAAGTGCCCCAGACTCTGCTGCTGCTTTCGGATGGTAATTCTTACGATAATGTGGAAAATGCAGCCAATGAACTCAGAGCACTTGGCGTTGATGTATTTGCTGTAGCAATTGGAGATGTTTATCAAACGCAGCTCCTTCAGATCACTGGTGACCCAAGGAAAATTATCGAAGTTGGTGACGTAAACAACCTGCCAAACTTCAAGACTAAGGTGGTTGATGCCATCTGCAAGGAGAATGAGAAGCCTGTTTCCACTGTTGTTCCCTCTGTCGCTCCTGTTTTCTCTACTGTTTCTCCTTCTCCTCCCCATGGTAAGTTGATAAATGTGTTTGGCAAAAGTATTCAAACCGTGCCAGAGTTCATGTCCACCAATCCAAGACCAAGGCTTATAGGCGGACCAGAGTTCAGTTTTTTGGTCCACATTTCCACCTCCCAAACACACAGTGGATGCGTGTTTGGCGACAATGTCACATTGAGGTCTATGAATCAAACTAGAGTTTGATTAAGGCAGATGATACGAGGCTGGTGTGGAATCATCTTTGGTCTTATGACGTCAGGATGTAAACTGTTGGACATGTGCGTTCAGACATTTAGAGAGGAAAGGAAAGGTCATATTAAGTTCACCCTAAAAGGTTAAATTGGATTCTTGGTTCATTCTGAGATTTCACCTAAAAGGCAAATATCTCAAGGTTTTCTGGTCAGATAATGTATATTTGAATGTGAATATCGAAGCAATGTGTTGTGATTATCTCCTGCTTTTTCCCCCGTTGATGTGTTATCTTTTCTCTGGCAGCTTGTGAACTGATGGACCTGGTCTTTCTGATTGATCACTCTGGCAGCATCACCTCCACAAATCACAATGTAGTGAAAAACTTTGCAGCAGAAGTAGTGACCGGTTTGGAAATCAGTGATAAACGTACACATGTTGGACTGGCGCAGTTCAGTGCAACTTTCCAACATGAGTTTTATCTTAATAATTACTACTCTGAAAAGGACATAGTTGATCACATAAAAAGAATAAAATATTCAGGTGGAGAAACCTACCTCGGCAGTGCCCTGAGGTCTACGAAGGACTATTTCACCCAGTTCCAAGGCAGCCGCATCCAGAGAAAAGTGCCCCAGACTCTGCTGCTGCTTTCGGATGGTAATTCTTACGATAATGTGGAAAATGCAGCCAATGAACTCAGAGCACTTGGCGTTGATGTATTTGCTGTAGCAATTGGAGATGTTTATCAAACGCAGCTCCTTCAGATCACTGGTGACCCAAGGAAAATTATCGAAGTTGGTGACGTAAACAACCTGCCAAACTTCAAGACTAAGGTGGTTGATGCCATCTGCAAGGAGAATGAGAAGCCTGTTTCCACTGTTGTTCCCTCTGTCCCTCCTGTTTTCTCTACTGTTTCTCCTTCTTCTGCCCCTGGTAAGTTGATAAATGTGTTCTGTCCCATCAGATGAATGTGTTTACCTGATGGAACTCAAGCTGTTCCTTTCTTCCCTTTAGTTGAAAAGTGCACCATCGACATCGCCGTAGGGTTTGATATTTCTGCAGGTACCGTCAATGTGCCACTTTTCAGACTAGTTAGGCCTCTCCAGGAAATTGTCCGTTACGTTGCTACGGTGAACGACCTGTGTTGCTCGGCTTCTGTCCCGACCCGGATCTCCTTCAGCATCGTAAGTGTCGATGGCAGCTCCTTGTTCGACACAAACTTTGAGGCTTTCAAGGAGGATGTTCTGAGGAACGTCATGGACTTTTCATGGTCCCGGGCCACTTTGCTCAACCCTGCCATGCTCAAATATTTCAGGACCAAGTTTGAGTCCAAGTCCAGAGCAAAAGTCAAGGTGAGATTATGTCTTCATGTGATCAGTTCCTCCGAAATCTGAGATTGAGTCCAATCAGCTGCATCATATCTCGAGGACACTGTTGCAGTTAAGACTGTTAGCAATGAAAATATAGGATGTCATCTGTTTCAAATGTACAGTTCCATCTTAGAACATAATTGCATTTTGTTTTTTTTCAAATTTGCAATTATGTAATAAGATATCCGACAACCATGAAGAAGACTGGACTGACGAGAGATGTTCAGCAGACAGTCACTGACTCCCACACAGCAGCTCAGCAAAAGCTGGGCTGACACCTGGACATACTGTTAAA
This sequence comes from Poeciliopsis prolifica, assembly GCF_027474105.1. Lineage (NCBI taxonomy): Eukaryota > Metazoa > Chordata > Actinopteri > Cyprinodontiformes > Poeciliidae > Poeciliopsis > Poeciliopsis prolifica. Next base: position 1,169,772 of record NW_026562438.1, on the reverse strand, counting down.
ACTGTTCATATTTTATTTCTTTAGAAACTGTTGCATTTTTACTAAGCTGAAAGCCAGAAATATTAAACCCAATAGAAATACTAGTGAAATATTTCACTCTGTGGGATAGATCCATAACTACCGTTTCAATTGAATTATTGAAATAAAGATCAGTTCCAATGACATTTCATTTACTTGTGGTGAACTGTATTAATTATCCGGGTTTCAGAGCTCTTAACATCTTAACTAATCTAATGCAATGGACATTTTCCATCAGGTGCTGCTGATTTTCTCTGACGGACTTGATGAAGACGTGGCGATACTGAAGCAGGAATCTGAGAGACTAAGAACCTCTGGTAACACCACCACATATTTCCAGTTTCATTTGAACTTCAGCTGCAGATTTCTGTCGGTTTTCGCCAGCTTCTTAACTGTGGGTGATAGTTATGACAGGTAATATCATATATATTCAATTATATTGATATGAAAATGATGAAAAATTGAAAGACACTTAATTTAATCAATTGTAGAAAAAGAGCCATTGAGCTGCTTATAATCTGCATTGTTTTCCAGAGATTACAGTAGTCTGAATCTTTCTACTGACGTTAGCAGTTAAAAAACAACCTTAGATTGTTACATCATCATCTTATTTATCAGAAGGTGAAGCTCCATCTAATGATTGACTCACTGACACGGCAAAGTAAAGTATCAGTATCAGTGATTTAAAGTATCAGTACTGAAGCTGTTGGTCTTCTGCAGGAGTCAGCGCCATGTTCGCCGTGGCCTTGATGGACTCGGCTGCCTCACAGCTCCAGATGGTCGAGTTCGGACGCGGATACTACTACCAGGCTCCTCTGAGAATCAGAGACCTGAGCATCAGCAGCACCATCCTGCAACAGATGGTGAGTTTAAAGAAAGCTGCTTTAAACCATTTTACAGGTTTTGTGAATGAGAAAGGACCCACACATCTCGTCACAGGAGGTGTCACAGGTCTACCTCCCAATCTTTTGCTAAGCTGGACGAAGGAACACTCAGCTCCAACAGACCGGTCCCAGCGGTCCAACTCATTAAGGTTGGCAGCTTAATGTCGGCACCGGGGGAAGCTTTACCCTGTTGTGGATCGGTTTGGCAGGTGGAATATGTACAGCAGCAGCTGGTCATTTTCTGTAGATGGACTACATGACTGCGTCGGACCACTGCCATGTCTGCAGCTATACTAATTAGCGATGGCAGTCATGGAGCTGAGGAGTGAAGGATGATCCAGTCCAGCTCGTAAAACGACTGCAGCTCAAACTGCTGATGTAGATCCTGGTTGTGATGGACCTACATGACCTTTTTCACCTCATGGGGTTGCGGACCAGTCCGAGTCCTCGCTGCTAACTGTGGACACATAAACACCATAACTGATCCATGTTGATAAATCTTATTTTCCTTGTTTTCCCTTGATTGGCCAGGTGAGTGTGTCTGGTTTGAGAAAAACATGATTCTCGGAAAAGAGAGACTGGGATTGTTTTCCCTATTTGTTTTTGCCAGCTTATTCCTGGCTTCTTGTTCAAGTCAAGCTAATGTGTCTGTGATCGTAACACACCTGGATGGACCTCAGAGAAAGCGTATTTACCAAAGTTGGAAATGGCTAGCTTAGAAACCGAGCCGTCCCTCCTTCCTCCTGCCGTGTTGATCAAATTCCCCTCCCACTGGAGCAGATTCAAAAACGGACAACCTACAAGTTTTTTTCCACACATGATGGTGCGGCATTGATGGTTACTACCTCAGTACCTTCTCCATAATTTCATTACATTTTTCTAATCATACTCACTTTAAAAGTATATGAATGTTAGTCTTCTTACCTTGTAAAGGCTGACAGTCATTATGATTGACTGCTGCTATCCATCGCCGCTGCATCTTCCCTCATTAAAACAAATAAAGTAAGTTTGGTTTTCACCCGTTTGAGCAGCTCGCCCCGTCCTCGGAGCATTCTTAGTGAAATCAACTAAATAAAAGCAACATTAGGTGACCAGCTGCCTGGTTTTCACAAGCTCCACATGATCACATGGGTTGTTTTGATGTCCATCATGGCGGAGCGGGCAGCGTCCTGAAGAGCCTGACATCACGTGCATAAGGTCATTATGTCTTTTTAATAGCCCAAAGACGCTATTGATTGGCGTTGCTATCATCATTAAAGCAGGAAAACTGTCTTGCACAGGACAGGATTGAGATTAAAGTTTTTCTGGATTGTTGAATTTAGATTTTTGCATCTCTGTGACTTCTTGCAGAGCTCCGTAGCAGATCGGGTTTGCTGCAACGTTTCGTGTAAATGTTCAGGACCTCCAGGCCCTCGTGGTCCTCCTGGGAAACCTGGAACAAAGGTGAGAGAAAAACTTTTCTGTTTCCAGAACCACAGCAATGTTTCGATTGCCTGGTCACTGTCAGGTCCAACGTTTTTGCAGTTTTTCAGGCTCACTGAGTCAGCCTCATTTATCATCTTACCTGTGTTTTGGACAGTGGTCTCAGCAGTAACTGTCAGATAACTAAGTAAGTAGGGAACAGCTGATGCAAACCTCTGTGGTAACTCAGATGATGGCTTTGTCTAGGGTTAAACAGTGAAACACTGGCTTAGCCCCAATAGCAACACGTTCTCCAGAAAAATCAATCCAACTCATGCTATGCATAAACTAGTGTTTGGATATTTCATATCTGCATAACGGGCAAAGGCTCATGTAAATGACATAAACAATATTTTCTACCTAAAACACCCAATTTCAGCAGCTAGATGAAAAAACTTACATGATGCTAAACACAGACAAACACAAAGTAATGAGTTCAAGAAGTTACAGTTCAAATTTAAAGCTCAAACTCAATGACCTGCATGCAAAACTCGCTGAACCAGCAGCTGACGAAGAGGAAGACGAAGCTCATTTCATGAAGCCCAAAGCATAAAGAGAGTCCTACCTTTCCTGTTTTAGGGTTTTATTCCAGGTTGCATAAATTATTTCCACTCGGCTCCTGCAATCCATTGTATAAATTTTTGGCATTTGAAAAACTAAAATAAAAATACTAAAATATAATACTATAAAAATACTAAAAAGGTAGCAGAAACACGTTTTCATATCAAACTTTCCATAAAACAAGACTTTGGTAACGTGTACCTGTCAGAACAGAGCAATGTAATTACAACATGTCATGTTTTCTGTCTTATTGATTTGTAAACGACACAAAAGGCTCAGAAAATGACACTACAAACAGCTTTGGTTAAAATGTGTGTGTTCTTTCTTCATCAAAGTTACTTTATTGGACAGAGTATCCAGAAATTGTACTCAAGTAAGCGTAGCAATAGTTCATAATAATATTACTCAAAGCACAGAGCAGGAAAACTGCACAAATGTAACTGAATGTAGTTACAACTCTAAACACAGAAAACAACATTAGTAACCTTTTTAACAAGCCTAATGTGTTATATTCCAGTCACAACTATCTAGATCCACCAATGTTACTTATTGAATTGGAACAAAGTGTGAAAATATTTTTACCTTTTGCTGGCTGGTTGCTGGTCGCTGACCCACAGGTGTAAACCGCCGTTAGTACGCGTGTACGCTCACGGTGCGTTTAAAGATGGCTCGGGGAAACGCGTTACAGCATCTTAACAGCGGTTTGGGGAAGCCCAGGTACAGGAAGTACACTGACGCCACCGTCTGTTACCGAACGTTACACCTGTCTGACTCCGCCCACTGGCACCGCGAGGAACCTGCAGCTGAGTTTCACTGCTTCCTGGGTTCCTAACATCGAAACGCTGCAGGTTCTGCTTCTCTGTGTTTCTTGACAGGGCTCACCTGGTCTGAAGGGCCACGCCGGCTATCCTGGAGACGAAGGCTCTCATGTAAGTACGGATCTGCTCTGACACTATGCTGCTTTCAAAGACTGCTGTTTTTTAAATTGAACTGTTCAGTGTGACGACGCCCGGTTCTGCAGGGCGAACGAGGGCCTCCGGGTCTGACGGGGCCTCAGGGCACCACGGATGTCCAGGAACCAGAGGACCGAAGGTACGGCGGGAAAAAGCTGCAGCAACCTGGGAAACTCTCTCAGCTGATTTGGGGTTTAGTTACTAAAGTGTTCACAGCCTCTCTCACATTACAAGGACTTTACGTGACAAACCCACACTAAATTAGAGATCTAATATTAATCTCTCAGTTGGTTCTTATTTGAAAAAAAAAAATCCAGATCTGTATAAATGTGTCAGATTCATCAGGGCAGATCTATTCAACCTAATTCTATGCTCTGTGTTGTGATTGAGTTTTTTATTTTATTATTTATGTTAAAACGAGGTATAGCGTTCAACCTTTATTTATTTATTCATTCATAACACCGGGGTCGCGCTGCACTTTGTTGTTGTCATTTGAGGGACAGCATTAAACAAAATGTTGTCTGTATTATTATAACGGGTATAATAGTAATAACAGACTTCCCAGCGTCCAATCAGATCGTTGCTTTTTTAAACAGAAATTTACATTTGCTGTCCGTTGCTGCTGTTTACAGCTGTGCGTCAGATTTACAGAAACAATGAAGGCGCTGGAGTTTTGCATGTAAAAAAAACTAATGAAAAAGTGATTAATTGGGTCAAAATCTGTGGCATGAACCAATCAAATTTAACATGTTAAAGTCTCAGCCTAGGTTGGAAGTTTTATGGAGCTTCAGATGTAAAATTTTAAACTTTCAGACATTAGAACAGATTGTTGACTAAATGAGACTGTAAGCTTTTTAAAACGTGTTCATATTAACACACTGTGGGGTTTACGCTGCATGAAGGAGCCAGCACTGTTCAATGTGGTCAGAATGAATAAGTTTGGTTTGTGAAAACTGAGACGGCTCCAGCTCCTGTCCTGCCAACTAAATGCTGGGAAAAGAAAATTGAACGGAGCCCAAAACCAGCAGCTAAACTCAAACCATCTGTTAAAGGTTTGTCCCACAAGCCCTTCAGAGTTTTAGATTATTTGGGGGCAACAGTAGCACTAATTAATTAAAATCTATTATTTTTATTGATATGTCCTGTTCTGGGGAAAAAATAAATGATTCATTTTCTCCTATTGACATGAAATTAGACAACTGTAAACCTTGGCTTGACAGCAACTGGTCATTACTAGATGTTAAATCTACTAAGTGGAAATTGAAAATAAATTTGAGGAAATGAGATTTAAGTCTATAAATCCATTTATTTATAAGGATTTAGATGCGATTTACTATCTACTTATACTTTCCTACATATCCTAAGAATTTGTTTTTGGGTCGTTTCTAACAAATCATGAGATGACTGAATAAATTAACAATTAATCGAAACAATCCAGGCTCAGCAGCATCAATGCTAGCTGCTAGCTACATCAATGCTAGCTGCTAGCTACATCAATGCTAGCTGCTAGCTACATCAATGCTAGCTACATCAATGCTAGCTGCTAGCTACATCGCGCTAGCATGCTGTTGTGCTAGCAGCAGTTAGCATCGTTCCCTGGAGCAGCCGGCATCGCTCAAACATAAATAGCTTGGGATTTACCTTCCATACTCTTCCTCAGGCCTGGTCCTGGTCAATAACTCGGCATTAGCCGCTTTGTTACACTGATTTACTCTCTTATTGTCGCACTTCTGCTCCGATGTCCGCCATTTTATTTACACCCTAAGCGAATTTATGCAACATTCAAGGGACGTCGTAAAAATATATACGGTCAGTTTTAGACTGCTTAAAACCAGGTTTTGTATGAAATATGTATTACATTTTAAATTGCTAAAACAAATTCTCATTCCAAAGAACAGATTTATCATATTCAGTTCAAACGGCGCTGCATCTGTATGTCAGAGTTAATCTACTGACAAATGAATGTATTAATTTAAACAAATCCTGGTGTGTGGAGCCGCGAGCTAAACATTTATCTGTGCGCTGCTCCCGCTTTCCTGTTTATTCTTTGCACTTTGAGCGAGCGCTGTTCTTATGGATGTCTTGCTTTCTTTGGCAGGGATCTCACAGCTTCTCTGGACACAGGGCGAGTCACTGAAACTCCGCTGGAATGAGTGAAATGATGCATTTAGCGTTTATGATAATTCATAGAATGCATGTGAAGTGTAGCAGTTGGGCATTGCTGACTGTTTCTGTGCTGCAGGGTGAAGATGGAGAAGATGGACTGAACGGAGTGGATGGAGAGCAGGTAGGAATTTATCTTTCTCCACCGATTCAACCTTTATTTATTTATTCATTCATAAATGAACTTATTTTACTAATTAAAGTCATGTAGAGATACATAACACACAGGGATATATTTCATGCTTTTATTTCTGTTAATTTGGTGATTATATCTCATTTAAATACATAATTTAGTTTCTTATGCATTCAGGATATGACGTCAGACCAATGAATAAATGAGCCCTTTATGCCACTGACACCTTCCACTCAGACAATTGGTGTGATAGCAGCAGCTTCACTTCAGAGACCGATCAGGATAAACATCAGCTCACTGTCAGCTCTGTCACAGAGGAAAGTTTTAGGCTAACTTCCAATCCTCTCATGAAGTTTTTTCATGAGAGGAAAAACTTCATGAGAGGAAGTTTTTTGAAAGGCCACTTATTGGGTCTAGTGTCCTTTATTTGAAAGTAGTTTGACAGGCAAGAGGGGGAAAACGTGCGGCAAACGTCGTCAGGCCGGGAATTGAACCTGCGACCTGCGCCACCAGGACTAAGGCTTCAGTACATGGGTCTTGCTTTGCCCCTGCACCACCAGAGCACCCAATTTCCCATGAAGTTGACCTGCCCTAAAACAATGAGTGTCACAATAGAGAGTAGCATGGTTCTTTAGCTCTTCTGTTTTGAAACCACGGTGTACTGAAGGGGGCGCTGTGGCTGAGATGAAAGGCAGATGATTTCAGATGTCAGACCTGAACTCCTGCTGCTGCAGAGCCAGAAACTGTTGAAGTGAAGATGTAAACTGAGCTGTCTTCATCTTCTTCTTTTACTTCTTCTTCAACGTCAAGGCCAGGCTGAGGCTGGAGTTTTGCTTCCACAGAGCCACCAGGAACATGGAACATTTCCTGCAGCTGTGGGGTTTTAATGGGATACTGTGCAATATATCCACTCAGGGAAAAACTGATCTTTAACAAGCACCTTATTCAATGTTTTTAAGCTAGTCCTGATTTGATATCTTGTGTTTTAATTGTATTTTGTGCACTTTATTATTGTAAATAATGTTTTCTCCTCAGGGAAAAGAGGGAGGGGATGGGATGAAAGGACAGAAAGGAGATCCTGGAAACCAGGTAAAAACCCATTGAAATGCTTTAATTCTCCAACCACAGTCTGACATTTCAGGCTTCAGATTCTGAGAAGCTTTTTGTTGATTATGGGCTCTACAGACTAACCTGTCATCCTCAGGGAATCCCAGGGATCAGAGGGGAGGAAGGACTGAAAGGAGACCGAGGCCTGAGAGGAGATTCAGTAAGTTTCCAGCTGGTTTCTCTAAGGTGCTAATTATGAAGCCACATTCTCTCTGCTTCCTGGAGCCAGCGTGTCGCTGTTATCACCCGGATCAGCAGCAGCCCAGACATTTACTCTGTTGGTGGGAGTTGATCTGGCGCCACAAGCAACTCAGAGTCCGGCAGTGCAGTCAGAAAACGCTTGGCCTGAAGCTAAAACTAAGCATCATGACCTTCACTGCACCAACAAAATCAGTGAAAATGTGTTTCGCTTGGCCGTCTTCCTCTGCTGTCCATTACACAGGCAGGCTAGTGTTAGTATTGGCTAGGCTAACATCGAGCATGACTAGTCACCCCCTGAATGGTCTTCATCATCCACCGTTCATTAGCATGCTTAGGCTAGCATTAGCCTTGAAGAACTAACAAACTAGCATGTCTTGGCTGGTCAACCGTGACTCACTGTCCTTTAAACTAAATTTTACCAAGAAAAATAGTTGAAAAACAATAAGACAGAGATTTCTGTAACCCAACACGACACCAAACACAAACATCATGCAGCAGAGCTGAAGTTGGCTTCTGATTGGGAACATGGCTAAAGGGCAATTCCATCTAATTTTTCACATTAATTTGCTCTAATTTCAAAAAATTAAAGGCTCTGCAAACATGGACCAGATCAGTTTTCACTGAAAGCAGAATTTCCAAATCGTAGGTTGTGATTTATTTACTTGAGCTGTGAACTAAAGGTACTTTTTGACTTTTGCAAATCAGATCAAGATGTCACAATTAAAATCTGGCTTTTAAAGCCAACTTCAGCCAGTGTAGTACAGCATGTTTATGCTAAATGTCACGTTGGATTACAGTAAAGTCAGTGTGTCTAATGTATGCACAGATATTGTATGACAACCATTTTCCTTCATAAAGTTTCATTTAAAGAAAAAGAATCAGTCTAAAGTGGAAAGCTAGCGTAGGCATTGTAGCTGTTAGCTTATTTGAGCCTAGCGCTAGTTATCCAATGCTAATGTTACCCTTTCCATGCTAATTATCAGCAGAAGGAAGCAATCCACCGGATGACCACCAGGTTTTAGTATGCTAATGCTAACATATCCAATATCAATGCTAACCTGTTCAATGCTAGCCTATCTGTGCTAAAGGACAGCAGAGGAAGTAGGCCATCCAATGGGTGACCATTATTGGCATGCTAGTTGCTAACCTCTTCAGAGCTAATGCAGTGACAGTTAAATGGTATTTATATTTAGTTTGTTTCTTTTGTACCAGCTTCCAGAGCTGCCGTCAAAGTTCAACTCCATGTCACATAAACCTCAGTACCATAAGCTCACACGGCAAAATGTGTTTATGTGCTGACTGTGTTTTTATTCATTCTTCAAATGTGAGATATTCATCCACAATAAATCCCAAATATTTCTATTTTCTAGTAATCGACAAATAAAAATCCCAATGTAAATGAGTAAATTAAATTTTATCACAATTTATCTTTAACCTCATTTTGTTAGAACAGAAATAAAACAGAATTTCTAATTTTCTGAGGATCAGGTTGATTCTCATCTGGATACAGACGTTTTTCAACTGCTGCCTGCTTACTGGACCCGACCAGGTCATTTAACCATGCCACTATATAAAGAATTGCAATAATCCAAACGAGTGGTCATGCAGATAATATATCTATATTACCTGCCTTTATATGAAAGACAGTAAATAGTTCAGGAACATTCATTCAAAACGCAGTTATGGAGGCCAACGCAGGTTTTCCTTCTCACTGGCAGACGGATTCAGATTTCATCCAGACTGAAACGACTCAAATGTGTAAATCCTCTCTGGATTAGTCTGAAAACTAATTCTTAACATCAACAAAACCTGAATCTAAGCTGCAGTGCTGCGGCTGAGCCGGATGTTTCAGAGCGGAGGCTTCCTGGATCCAGAGTCGCTGAACATCTGCAGTGTTTGCTTCATTTAACAGGGCGAGCCGGGGCGCAACAACGTGACACCAGGACCCAAAGGAGAGCCTGGCAACCAGGGGACCCGGTAAGAAACGTCTCATTATCAGCCCAACATTCAGGGCTGATGATGCCCTGAGGTATCATCAGGTTACCTCTAAAGGACAACCTCTAAAAGCTTCTGCTGAAAGCCAGAGATGCTCTGTGGTGAGAGGAATCTGAATCTTCAGGTACATCCCGTTTGGTCTGAATGCGTGTTGTAGGAGTTGCCATGTTTTCAGTCAGGCTGTAGATGCTGGCTTGGCTCTCCATCTTCTGGATTCTTCCTGCAGCTGCAGAAACCAGGAGCAGCTGTAAATTTCCCTGCCAGTAATCTGAGTCAGGCTGAAAACGTTCGGCTGGTGTGAAACTGGGACACACTGGAGAAATGAGGACTGAAACAACGGAAAGCAAACTGGAGTCACTCAGGCCTCAGAGGGCCTGGACAGTTTATTCTGTTTCATTAATGGATCCCATTAAACACGACACAGAGACTGTTCTCCGTAAAATCACAGACACATTAAAACTAAACAAATTAAGATCTGATAAAATCAGCTGATCCAAAACTGGGACAATGGTTCCGATCGGATGGATGGATGGATGATGGATGGATGATGGATGGATGGATGGATGGACGGATGGATGGATGGATGATGGATGGATGATGGATGGATGGATGATGGATGGATGATGGATGGATGGATGGATGGATGGATGATGGATGGATGATGGATGGATGATGGATGGATGGATGGATGGACGGATGGATGGATGGATGATGGATGGATGATGGATGGATGGACGGATGGATGGATGGATGATGGATGGATGATGGATGGATGGATGATGGATGGATGATGGATGGATGGATGATGGATGGATGATGGATGGATGGATGATGGATGGATGGATGGATGGATGATGGATGGATGATGGATGGATGATGATGAATGGATGATGGATGGATGATTGGATGATGGATGGATGGATGGATGGATGATGGGATGGATGATGGATGGATGGATGGATGATGATGGATGATGGATGGATGAATGGATGATGGATGGATGGATGATGGATGGATGGATGGATGGATGGATGGATGATGGATGGATGGATGGATGATGGATGGATGGATGGATGGATGATGGATGATGGATGGATGGATGATGGATGGATGGATGATGGATGGATGGATGGATGATGGATGGATGGATGATGGATGGATGGATGGATGGATGATGGATGGATGATGAATGGATGATGGATGGATGATTGGATGATGGATGGATGGATGATGGATGAATGATGGATGGATGGATGATGGATGGATGATGGATGGATGATGGATGGATGGATAGATGGATGATGGATAGATGGATGATGGATAGATGGATGATGGATGGATGGATGGATGGATGATGGATGGATGGATAGATGGATGATGGATGGATGGATGGATGATGGATGGATGATAGATGGGATGATGATGGATGGATGGATGGATGGATAAATGGATGGATGATGGATTGATGGATAGATGGATGATGGATGGATGATAGATGGATGGATGGATGGATGATGGATTGATGGATAGATGGATGATGGATTGATGGATGGATGGATGGATGATTGATGGATGGATAGATGGATGAGGATGGATGATGGATGGATGATAGATGGATGGATGATGGATGGATGGATGGATGGATGATGGATGGATGATGGATTGATGGATAGATGGATGATGGATGGATGATGGATAGATGGATGGATGGATGATGGATGGATAGATGGATGGATGGATGGATGGATGATGGATGGATGGATGGATGATGGATGGATGGATAGAGATGGATGGATGGATGGATGGATGGATAGATGGATGATGGATAGATGGATGGATGGGATGATGGATGGATGGATAGATGGATGATGGATAGATGGATAGATGGATGATGGATGGATGGATGGATGGATGGATGGATGGATGGATAGATGGATGATGGATAGATGGATGATGGATAGATGGATGATGGATGGATGGATGGATGATGGATGGATGGATAGATGGATGATGGATAGATGGATGGATGGATGATGGATGGATGATAGATGGATGGATGATGGATGGATGGATGGATAAATGGATGGATGATGGATTGATGGATAGATGGATGATGGATGGATGATAGATGGATGGATGATGGATGGATGGATGGATGATGGATTGATGGATTGATGGATGATGGATTGATGGATAGATGGATGATGGATTGATGGATGATGGATGGATGGATGATTGATGGATGGATAGATGGATGATGGATGGATGATAGATGGATGGATGGATGATGGATGGATGATGGATTGATGGATAGATGGATGATGGATGGATGATGGATTTATGGATAGACGGATGATAGATGGATGGATGATGGATGGATGGATGGATGGATGATGGATGGATGATGGATTGATGGATAGATGGATGGATGATAGATGGATGGATGGATGGATGGATGATGGATTGATGGATAGATGGATGGATGATAGATGGATGGATGGATGGATGGATGATGGATTGATGGATAGATGGATAGATGGATGAGGGATGGATGATAGATGGATGGATGATGGATGGATGGATTGATGGATAGATGGATGATGGATGGATGGATGATGGATGGATGATAGGATGGATGGATGGATGATGGATGGATTGATGGATAGATGGATAGATGGATGATAGATGGATGGATGATGGATGGATGGATGATAGATGGATGGATGATGGATGGATGATGGATGATGGATAGATGGATGGATGATGGATGGATGGATGATGGATGGATGGATAGATGGATGATGGATTGATGGATAGATGGATGATGGATGGATGGATGATGGATGATGGATAGATGGATGGATGATGGATGGATGATGGATGGATGGATAGATGGATGATGGATTGATGGATAGATGGATGATGGATGGATGGATGGATGATGGATGGATGGATGATGGATGGATGGATGGATGATGGATGGATGATGGATGGATGGATGGGTGATGGATAGATGGATGGATGGATGATGGATGGATGATGGATGGATGATGGATGGATGGATGGATGATGGATTGATAGATGGATGATGGATTGATGGATTGATGGATGGATGGATGGATGGATGATGGATGGATGGATGATGGATGGATGGATGGATGATGGATGGATAGATGGATGGATGGATGGGTGATGGATAGATGGATGGATGGATGATGGATGGATGGATGGATGATGGATGGTTGGATGGATGGGTGATGGATAGATGGATGGATGATGGATGGATAGATGGATGATGGATAGATGGATGATGGATGGATGATGGATGGATGGATGGATGGATGGATGGATGGATGATGGATGGATGATGGATAGATGGATGATGGATTTATGGATAGATGGATAGATGGATGATGGATGATGTATGGATGGATGATGGATGAATGGATGATGGATGGATGGATGGATGGATGATGGATGTATGATGGATGGATGGATGGATGGAAGGATGGATGGATGGATGGATGGATGGATGGATGGATGGATGGATGATAGATGGATGGATGATGGATGGATGAGATGGATGGATGATGGATGGATGGATGGATGGATGGATGATGGATGGATGGATGGATGGATGATGGATGATGGATGGATGGATGATGGATTGATGGATGGATGGATGGGATGATGGATGGATGGATGGATGGATGGATGGATGATGGATGATGGATGGATGGATGGATGATGGATGGATGATGGATGATGGATGGATGGATGATGGATGGATGGATGATGATGGATGGATGATGGATGGATGATGGATGGATGGATGGATGATGGATGATGGATGATGGATGGATGTACCAGGCTGCAGCCTGTTCAGCAGAAGTTCATCAAATATTGACTAAATTCACATTTTTCGTTGTTTTGCTGAAACGTGAATAAAAAAGAATCAAATCTAGAAATGGCCTGTGATTGTTGGCACCTGTTGGCACCTCGATGAAAACTTAAAGGCTGTTTCTGTGTGACAGAGAGCAGCAATCCAGTTTTATTTTCCCATCCTGCCCGGTAACGGATCCCTATTGGCCGATCAGGATCCTCATGAAGAAGCGATTATTTAACATCCTGTTTTTAATCTGTCCCTCAGTTGCTTGGACTGAACAAACTCTTTCATGTTTCTCTGGCAGAACATGAATTGATGTAACTTCTTTATTAAAACACTCACTTCCTGTTTATGAATAAGGAAGTCTGCCATCTTTAAGCGTTCTCAGATGTTTGCTGAGTCAGCTGGGAGGGATCGAGTTTCCCTGGATTAACATCAGGATCTAATCTGAGGCCTGAAGTGGAGCTGAAGGCGAGTCGTTCTCAGACGAACGTCTCTGCTGTTTCCTGGAGGGACACGGGGAACCAGAACCAGGTCATCGTTTCCGGGTTCTGGTTACCAGCAGCTGGGCCTCTGGTCCGGATCCAGAGGTTTAACACATCTGGTCGCTGTTCTCATCCGGCTGCATTTCCGTCCCCAGGGAACGCCTGGACAGCAGGGACGTCCTGGGACGGACGGCGAGGACGGGAACCCGGTGAGTCTCCTCATGCCGCAGAACACGACGGGAACCCACCCTAACGCTGACCCACTTAGTAGGCTGAGTATCTGTTAAAATTATTTATTAATTAAATATTGATTTCATTATTATGTTCAGCCAAATATCCATCAACCAATCACTGGAGCACTTCAGTTCTTCCTCTCAGCTTCTGATTGGTTAGCCAGCACAGCTAGTGTGGTTCAGACCAATCATAACCACCAGAGGAGTGTTGGCTCCGCCCACTGGAATCATGTCTGTCTGCAGATAATTATCACAACTCAAATAAAAGTGTCAAATTATTATTTAATATTTAGTTTCTGTTTTAAATGATTTAATTTAAATGACAATTGTTTAAACATGTATTGATTTATTGATTAAGTTTTGTTTATTTTGAAGCAAAAATAAGTCAACTCATCATCTTAGGCTAAATTTAGCATGTTAGCATTAGCTTCCATTAAATTCCATGTTGGTGTAATGCTTTAGCATTAGCAGAGCTAACTGTTTGGCATGCTAGTATGCCAAACAGTTAGCTAGTATCTGCATGCTAGTATCTTAAAACGTAATTTATCAGTCGGTGCTGTGAGCAGCAAGGATTTTCAGTAGCAGTCAGTGTTGCAGTGAGTCTGTTCAGCATCCAGGAAGCAGAGTTTAAACATGTTAATCCACCTCCTTTGTTTTTACTGTTGCTCCTTCAATCTCTAAAGGGGAGATGAAGGTTCACCTTCCTCCTCCTCTCTCTGCATCCATGAAACCTCCTTCCCAACTGCTCTGGATTTGGGGTCAGAGGTCAGGTGCTGTTTGAGCTTTTAACCCTTTAATTGCCCACACAACCGTTAAAGGGTTAAAGATGCTTATCAGCAGTCTCAGGTCGATGCTTCAGTAGATGACGAGTTGCTCTCTGCGCCGCAGGGTCGGGACGGGAGGCGAGGCGCCAGCGGCTCCACGGTAGGAGAACAAACAAACTGCTGCCATGTTGACTGTGGAGCTGCACTGTTGAGCTCAGCGTGTGACCTTCTCTCTGCAGGGCGCACCTGGAGACAAAGGGAGACGGGGACCACCAGGTGTGCCAGGAGCTTCAGGTCCAAAGGTAGGGACCACCCCCATCTCATCTTCACCTGCCAGGCTGTTAACTGCTAACACTTTGTGTTAAGTGATTACACTTTCTGCTAACTAATAATGCTACCTGCTAACGCTAACTGCTAATGTTTCCTGGTAACTCCTGACGTTCCTGCTATTTCCTAACACTTCCTGCTAACTGCTAACACTTCCTGCTAACTGCTAACGCTTCCTGCTAACTGCTCAGTAATCGGCAATCAGAACTCTTGAGGGTTCTGGTTCTGATTTTGATCTGGTTCTGATTCTGATGCTGGTTCTGCAGGGACCAAGAGGGGACAGAGGCCCGGAGGGACCAAA
Organism: Poeciliopsis prolifica; assembly: GCF_027474105.1. Classification (NCBI taxonomy): domain Eukaryota; kingdom Metazoa; phylum Chordata; class Actinopteri; order Cyprinodontiformes; family Poeciliidae; genus Poeciliopsis; species Poeciliopsis prolifica. The sequence goes on along the minus strand of NW_026562438.1, from coordinate 1,154,300 downwards.
AGGGACACCGGGGTTTCCTGGACGGCAAGTAAGAATCAGTTCATGTTCATGTTTACACATAGGTTCAGTGTCCTGACCTTTAACCTTCAACTTTCTAACTGAGGCTGACCTCTGACCCTGGGTTGTCAGGGTGAGGTTTAAGGTTCTGGTGATTCCCTGCAGGGTGACCCGGGACGCGCCGGACGACCGGGAGACGGAGGACGACCCGGTGCCAACGGACAGAAGGTGGGCAGCATCATGACCCGGGTCAGACGGGTCTGGTTCTGTTTAACCTGAGCTGAGCTTTAGCTGCAGTTTCCATGGAAGATAAATTCCTGATCTGATCTGTTTCAGGGGCAGCCTGGAGAACCGGGCCCCCCGGGGGCCGCGGGGCGGCGGGGGCATTTGGGGCCGCCGGTAAGCAGCTGGACCTGCAGCTGGTCCACTCAGGAGGCTGAACGCTGCGCAGTTCACTGGAGACCAAAAGATTTAGTACTTAGTTCATGTAGAACACAGGTGTAAAAACTCGGGTTCTGGTCCCGGTCCTGGTTCTGGTCCGGAGAACCGATTCCATACTGGAGGTCATGAAGCCGTTTCATTCCAGTGTTTTGTACTCAATATTTATTTTGCTGAAGAAATGTTTAGCTTTTCGGCTAAATATTTAGTTTGTGGCTAAGTCGTTAGCCTGCTGACTAAATATTTAGTTTGGAGCTAAATATTTGTTTTGCTAAAGAATTCTGTAGCGCTCCAGTTCGGCCTGCGGGGGGGCGTCTGCAGAGTTTTCTGTTAGTGAAATAATGTAGAAGAAGTGAAAGTGCTCTGGGGTCGTCTGCCGGTTTCTGCTGCGTTCAGGTGTGTCAGTGGGCTGAGTTCCAGCTCCTCCTGTCTGTGTTTTCAGGGTGAGGAAGGGCGAGACGGTGCAGGACCTCCGGGACCCCCAGGGGCAAAGGTAACCTGCAGTTCAGAGGTCATCCTCAGGTTTTCCACCAGATCAGCTGATTTCACCTTTTATAATCCTCAGGGTTCTGATGGTTTCCCTGGTTACCCCGGTCCGTCGGTGAGTCTCGTCCCGACCGGGCGTTCCGTTCTGGAGACCCGGCGGGTCACAGTGTTCTGTGTGTTCAGGGTCCGAAGGGAGAGAAAGGACCCAAAGGATTTCCGGGTGGGAGAGGGAGCCGAGGTCGAGAGGTCAGTGAATTCTCCGCCGTTCTCACAGGAAAGCTGAGATTTGGCTGTAAAAGCAGCCGACCCGTTTGGCTTCACAGGGAAACTCGGGCAGAACCGGAGGGCCTGGCGAGCCCGGGGAGCCCGGATTCCCCGGACGCAGAGTGAGTCCGAACTTCCCTCGTCGGTCGGGACTTTGCCGTGGGAAACCGAACTCTTACCTTTCCACTTCCTGTTTGCAGGGACGGACAGGTGATCCTGGAAACGCAGAGAAAACTGTAAATCCTCCTCAGATCCTGCAGCTGCTGCTGTCAGGCTGACATCTAAACGTCTTGGTGTCGTTTCAGGAGTGCGAGTTGATCAGCTACATCAGGGAGCGCTGTGGTAGGTCCACCTCAAATAAACCCGACAGCTTTAAAACCTTCCTCTCTCAGCTCATCCTCCTCTTCCTCCACAGCTTGTTGCCACGGTACGTATCTCAGCCGCTTGTCAGAACAGCAGCGGTGAGTAAAAACATTTCAGGTTTTCTCATTACTTTCATCTAAAGGCAAAAACAGAAAAACTACAATAATCCGGCTTTTCTACGGAAAAGCACTCCCTCAGACTGAGCCTGCATGAGGCGACAGTGGAGAGGAAAACTCCACCAGAACCAGAACCGACTCCTTCCTCCTCTCTCCTTCCTATTCCTCCTGTCTCCTTCCTATTCCTCTCTCTCCTTCCTATTCCTCCTGTCTCCTTCCTCCTCCTTCCTATTTCCTCTCTCCTTCCTTTCCTCCTCTCTCCTTCCTATTTCTCCTCTCTCCTTCCTATTCCTCCTGTCTCCTTCCTATTCCTCCTCTCTCCTTCCTATTCCTCCTCTCTCCTTCCTTTCCTCCTCTCTCCTTCCTATTTCTCCTCTCCTTCCTATTCCTCCTGTCTCCTTCCTTTCTCCTCTCTCCTTTCTACTCCTACGATTTCGCTTCTCTCTTATTCACTTTTACCTCTCCTGTCCTTACTGCTTTAATTTCTATCTTTCCTCGATGCCTCCTCCGTGTCCTTTATTCATTCCTTTTTGATCCCTTCTCTCCTTCCATGGTTTGCATCTGTTAATAAGCTTATCACAATATTTTTAGGTATAATTGTATATTCTGTTCTTCCATTTTGATCATGCAGCTGTGAATCAAAGAATTCCTTTAGATTAAAAGAAATAATATGTAACAGAAAATGAATAAATATTCATTTTCATAAGTTTCATGTGATTTATAATAAAACCAGGGCTAAAAGATTCTAACACAGCTTAATGAAGCAACATTTAAACACTGCAGAATAAAAACATTTGATTCATAACAGATTTGAGGATCAGCGTCTCGATGCGACTGCAACACAAACTGTCGGTTCACAAGATCAGAAACATCTGTTATGACTCAAATTCAACGTCTAGTTTCAGCAGAATAAATGTTTCATTCCTGAAGTTCCTGGTGCAACTAATTAGCATCATAACAAGTAAACTGGAAAACAAGAGAATCCCTGGAGAAAAGCAACCAGTTGAAAGCAGGAAGCTGAATGCAGGTCATTCAGGAGCCTTCAAACTAAAACGTTTCCACATGCTGCTGATCCAAAGCCACTGGAAACTTCTGACATGGAGCAGGAGGACAGCAGGAGGACAGTCCTGATGCTGGATGCGTTTAAAGAAAAGCACAAAACCTGCTGCAGCGACGCTGCTGAGAGCCGACAGCTGAGGCTGCAGATGCAGAAATGATTTCTGAAGAGGGAAACTTGTTCAAACAGCAGCATTTGTTAGCATCAGTTTCTAGACTTCAGACTGAAAACAGACAGAAAATGAACAAAACTCAAATTATGATATGATTAAAAAAGAGAAATCAAAAAGCTGAATCATTTGGAAATAGTTTAATTCTTGTGCCTGGTTTAAATCGTAAGTGGAGTTTCTGGGCTGAAATAGGAAGAAGTAATAAACCGTCAGGTTCTGGCAGAATGTTGGAGATATTCCAACAAAAAGAGTGAAAATATTTCAAAAACTGAAATCACTGAAATGACCAAAATACACATTCCAACGTTCCAGTGTGAATAATGTTCAGTGAGTCAGTCGACCCGGTTCTACTAGAACCAGAACCATCTGCTCCACCTCCAGCTGCTGCGGTTCTGAGTCAAACCAGCCTGTTCCCCTCCTGGCCTGTGGGGGCGCTGCACCAACAACCACTGCAGGAAACGACACTAAAACCTCTGAAGACACTGAGAGCAACTTTCTGTTTCACCAGATGAAACAAGATGGAGGCGTCAGAGTTTAGGATTTCTCTTTAGTCTTTGGCTGAAGACCAGGAGCCATTTCTGCTGCTAGCGCTAGGCTAGCATGTTAGCTTTGGTTGTATTTACCCAGAACGCCCATCCACCGCTTGGCGTTCACGTTCAAACCTGTCAGGTTCATCTAGCTCAGCATTCTCAAACAGAAAGACGAGAGACGAGGAGGACGGACAGCGTCCGCTCTGAAGCGCGCTGCTCCTCTTTTTATTTCCTCAGGGTGATCCTGGTAGCATAGCTACTTCTTGTGTTCCCTTGAGTCACAGGGTGTTGCACCTACAGGCTGCCGTAGTGCAGGGTGAAAAGTTCAGAGTTCTCGTTTACTGATGAACCCACAGAACAACGAGTGTCTTGTACATCTGTGGTCTCATGTACAGTTGCTCTGCATCTGGTTCAAACTTTGTCTCTTAATCATCGTTGCTTAACGATCGTTGTTTATTCTGCCAGGTCAGTTGTCTCTCTTGCTGCAGACCGTCTGGTATTTGCTCCCAATTTGACACGATTGTTGCTTCCTACAAAACATCACTCAGACAAACACATTCAGGAACAAACAGAGTATTTATAATGGTAAGTAATCTAAACATATGAAAACTGAACCCAGACTTGGAGGATCAGAGGTCAGAGGTCGATCAGTGTTCACAGCTCATCATCCGAACCGGACGTTGACAAGGCAGACGGACCGGAGTCGGGTCAAAGCGGACTGGAAGGTCGAAGCTGGGTGGAGTGTAACGAAAACTGGTCAGTTTTCTGGGTTTGTGGGACAGAACCCGTCTGGTCGTAACCGCAGAATGTTCTGCAGCGGTTCTGGTTCCTCCAGTTTGGTTCCTTTGGGTCTAAGGTTCGTCTCCTTCCTCAGATCCGCCGCGCTGCCCCGCCGTCCCCACCGAGCTGGTCTTCGCCCTGGACATGTCGGAGGACGTGACGCCGGCGGACTTTGAGGAGCAGCGGGGGGCCGTCCTCTCCCTGCTGCGGGACGTCAACATGGCGGAGAGCAACTGCCCGGCCGGCGCGCGGGTGTCTGTGGTGGCGTTCAGCCGGCACACCCGCCACCTGATCCGCCTGCAGGAGCGCCGCAGCCTGACGCGGCTGCTGGAGGAGGTGCAGAACCTGGCCCGAGAGCGCACCGCCGAGCGCCGCCACCTCGGCGCCGCCATGCTGTTCGTGGGCCGGAACGTCTTCAAGCGGGTCCGGCCCGGGAAGACGACCGGAAGGTGGCCGTGTTCTTCGCCGGCGGCCAGACGCAGGACCCCGACGACGTTCTGACCGCCGTGATGGAGCTCCGGGGCGCAGAACGTGGCTTCGGCCGTCGTCGCTCTGAGGAACGCGCCCGCGATCAGCCGGGCCCTGGAGGTGGGTCCGGTTCTGGCAGGGTCAAAATGAGGGACGCCCACCACGGCGTGTCGCCCTGCTCTCGTGGTGGGACGTCCGCTGCAGTGACAGACATGATTCTGTTTTGTTTTTAACGTGATCAGAGCAGCACCTTCAACACGTTTAATCAATCGGTGTAAAGTAACTGATGATAAACCTGACTTCATATTCAACATGTATCCTCAGGCAGCCAACAGAATGACGGTTATGTCAACCTTCTGGTTTCCAAAAGAGTTTTACCAAAATAATTGGAGCAATAGTCACTGTGTTTCCATGGCAACACGTAGAAAACAAAGAAACAAATGTCATCATTTGATCTTAGTGATGTTAGGAGGTTCTGTTCCAGATGTTCTGGTTCTGGTAGAACCAGGCTGCAGGTCCTGGCAGACGGAAAGCCATCAAATTCATTCTTAAATTAACGGTGAAGGTTAAAAAAATCCACCAATGACTAATAATATAAGACATTTATTAAATATAATTCCTTTGCCCCCTTTTGGCCCCCATCTAGATCCGGCCCTGCTCTGTGTCTAGTGCATTAATAATACATTAAAACACTGAATTCATTAATATATCAACACTTCAAAATAAAACATACAGAAAGCCTCAACAGACCTTTTAACGTAGGAAATATTTACTGTTAATCTATTTGTATGATTCTTTAAATTAATTTTTTATTATTATTACACATAAAATAATCAAATAATCAAATTGATTGTTGTACTAAAAGCACAATAAGAAACTGAATCAATCATTTATTCTGGAGTTTAGGAATCTGATCTATAAATGAAGATCAAATCTGTATTATATATAATCTATTGCAGATGTTTCTGTTTTATGGTTAGCGATGCTAAAGCTAACATGCTGTTCGTGGGCCGGAACGTCTGTTCTGTTCTTTAATCTGTTCTTTAATCTGTTCTTAATCTTCTTTAATCTGTTCATTGCTCCATGTTTCATGTTCAGATTTACAACTTTGAACAGTAAAATATGAACCAAGACAGAAAAATGGGCCCAGTTCGGCTGTCGTTGCTTTTTGCGGAGGTTCTTCTCTCTGTCGGGTTGGTTCTGTCGGGTTGGTTCTGTCGGGTTGGTTCTGTCGGGTTGGTTCTGTCGGGTTGGTTCTGTCGGGTTGGTTCTGTCGGGTTGGTTCGGCTCTCCTCTGATGTTCTGGGATCAGAGGAGAGCCAGCAGCAGATAACTGCAGCTCCTGTTTCCTCCTGTCAGGCTGACGATTCAGGAAACTCTGTGTTCGCTCTGCTGAGGAGACCACAGGACCTGGACCGAATCAGAACCTGTGTCCTCTGCGCCGGTGAGTCGCCACAGGATGTAGAACCAGCTCCTCTTCATCTTCAGCCTTCTGTTGCGGTTTGCTTTACCCTCATGACGTCGTTACAAGATGGCGGCGCGTCTCTGCAGAGGAAAGCAGAAACGCTCTGCAGCTTCATTAATGTTTTCTAAATGTTTCATCGCGCTCCGTCCCTGCAGACCCCTGCAGACGCTCCCAAACTGCTCCTTCATCCTGGACCCGCCGGCCCCCCTGCAGGCCGAACTGGACCTGGCTCTGGTTCTGGACGGCTCCAGGGAGGTCCAAGCGGACCAATACGCCGGCGCTCAGCAGCTGCTGGCCTCTGCGGTGGATCAGCTGGCCGTCAGCGCTCAGCCCCGCCGGCCCGGCCCAGGCCCGGGTGGCGGCGCTGCAGGGCGACAGGCTGGAGTTCGGCCCGCAGACCTACCAGAACCGGGACGGGATGAAGACCACCTGCTGACGGCGCGGCAGCAGGGCGGCTCCTCGGCGCTGGACCGCACGCTGGACTCGGCCCTGAAGGAGGCGCTGCCGCCGCGGGCCGGCAGACCGCGCAGGAAGAGGGCGCTGCTGGCCGTGGTGGCGGCCCGGACGGCCCGGCGGGACGGCGCCGCGCTGCGCCGCGCCGCCCTCAGGGCCCGCTGCGGCGGCGTGGCCGTGTTCGTGGTGGCGGTGGGCGGACGCTACGACCAGACGCAGGTGGAGGAGCTGGCCGGCCTCCCGGTCCGGCAGCACCTGGTCCACGTACGCCGGCTGCAGGCCGAGGAGCGCGGCTACGTCCTGCGCTTCTTCAGGGTCTTCCTGTCCGCTCTCAACAGTAAGAGCCCAAAACTGCAGCAGAGGCCGCAGGAGGCCGGCGGTTTGACGCTGCTTTCTCTGTTCCAGGAGGCCTGAACGTTTATCCGCCTCCGTTTCTCAGAGCGACCTGCAGCGCGGCCGGCGACCTGCTGACCCGGTAACTTCCTCCTCATCCTCAGCAGGATGAAGAGCCGCACACACGTCCATGAGCAGACGAAACAAAACCGCTTTCATGTTCAGAGTTAGAAAAATCCACTAAACTAAATTAATACCAGAATTAAGGGTGACATCACGATGACATCATGATGACATCACACAACAACACAGTTTTAATAACATGAGAATAAAATCATAAAGAGATCATAGATGAGCTGGTCCCAGTGTTCCCAGTGTTCCCAGTGTTCCCAGTGTTCCCAGCGGTCCCAGTGTTCCCAGCGTTCCCAGTGTTCCCAGTGTTCCCAGCGGTCCCAGTGTTCCCAGTGTTCCCAGCGGTCCCAGTGTTCCCAGTGTTCCCAGTGTTCCCAGTGTTCCCAGCGGTCCCAGTGTTCCCAGTGTTCCCAGTGTTCCCAGCGGTCCCAGCGGTCCCAGCGTTCCCAGCGGTCCCAGTGTTCCCAGTGTTCCCAGTGTTCCCAGCGGTCCCAGTGTTCCCAGTGTTCCCAGTGTTCCCAGCGGTCCCAGCGGTCCCAGTGTTCCCAGCGGTCCCAGTGTTCCCAGTGTTCCCAGCGGTCCCAGCGGTCCCAGTGTTCCCAGCGGTCCCAGTGTTCCCAGCGGTCCCAGTGTTCCCAGTGTTCCCAGCGGTCCCAGTGTTCCCAGCGGTCCCAGTGTTCCCAGCGGTCCCAGTGTTCCCAGCGGTCCCAGTGTTCCCAGTTCCCAGTGTTCCCAGCGGTCCCAGTGTTCCCAGTGTTCCCAGCGGCCAGTGTTCCCAGCGGTCCCAGTGTTCCCAGTGTTCCCAGCGGTCCCAGTGTTCCCAGCGGTCCCAGTGTTCCCAGTGTTCCCAGTGTTCCCAGTGTTCAGCGGTCCCAGCGGTCCCAGTGTTCCCAGCGGTCCCAGTGTTCCCAGTGTTCCCAGCGGTCCCAGCGGTCCCAGTGTTCCCAGCGGTCCCAGTGTTCCCAGCGGTCCCAGTGTTCCCAGTGTTCCCAGCGGTCCCAGTGTTCCCAGCGGTCCCAGTGTTCCCAGCGGTCCCAGTGTTCCCAGTGTTCCCAGTGTTCCCAGCGGTCCCAGCGGTCCCAGTGTTCCCAGTGTTCCCAGCGGTCCCAGTGTTCCCAGCGGTCCCAGTGTTCCCAGTGTTCCCAGTGTTCCCAGCGGTCCCAGCGGTCCCAGTGTTCCCAGTGTTCCAGCGGTCCCAGTGTTCCCAGTGTTCCCAGCGGTCCCAGTGTTCCCAGCGGTCCCAGTGTTCCCAGTGTTCCCAGCGGTCCCAGTGTTCCCAGCGGTCCCAGCGGTCCCAGTGTTCCCAGTGTGAGCGCTGTGTGTCTTTCTCCAGAGACGGCGTCGGCTGATGACCCCCAGGCTGGAAGGTCAAGTCAGGAGGAAAAGGTCATCGCCGCTGTGTGGAGAGGTCAAAGTTCAGCCTCAGGACCAGCAGGTACTGAGCATGCTCAGAAACTCTGGACCCGACCAGAACCGATTTCTGATCTTAGAAAATTTAGGAATCAAAGTTAAATTAGAAACATCATAATAAATTAGGACAAATGGTGATAAAAGTTTTTCATTATCTATAGAAAGACAATAATGTTTAAAAAAATCCCAAAACAGAAAAATAATTTAAAATCTTTTAACAAACATTTTAGATTGAAAGAAGTAAAAAACTCAACTCAGCAGATCTGAAGCATTTATGCTGAACGGATGTAGAAGTTATGAACCAGAGAATAAAAATGATTATTTCTGTTCAGCAGCTTTGCTTGTTCCCTCCAGAAGCTGACCTCTGAACTCTGACCTTTGTGCAGACGTGTGTCTCCTGGTTCAGAACAGCGGCGGCTGCAGGAAGCCGTCCGTTCTCTGGTTCCACGACTTCCGGACCGGCCGCTGCGCCCGCTTCGTCTACAAACGGCTGCGGCGGCAACCAGAACCGCTTCCGGACCCGCCAGCGGTGCGAGGAAATGTGCGTCTCGAAGAGCTGAGGTTCTGGTCGGGTTCTGGTCGGGTTCTGGTCGAGTTCTGCTCGAGTTCTGGTGAACTCATTACCCGGACCGAAACCGCAGGACGGCGGTTCTGTTTTCCATCCTGTGTAGTTTAGAGATAAAATACTTTAACTATACCACTGCTTTCCTCTCTGACCTCGTTTTAATTTCTTGAAAATTCGACCCAAACGACTTTAGTTTTCTGGAATAATTATTTAAATCGATCAGTTTTTGCTCTTTTTCCTCTTGGATATAAAATCCAGCAGATTTTCATGAGCTGAACGATGTTGGCATCAAAACAAGGAAATAAGCAACTCGGTTCGTTTATCTGAAGGAAAATAAACATTTGATGTTTCAGTAAAACATCTTGACAAGTTTTTTTATCTTAAATTTGAAATGTTTTTATGTATTTGGCTCCGAATACGTTGTTTTTTTTAATCAAATTGCCTTTTAGAGTCTGTTTGCTCCAGGTAATGATAAATCGATTGCTGAATTGGTAATAATCGATTCATCGTTTCAGCCCCTGTGGATTGTTGAACTGCTCACTTTGATCATAGTTTGGTTTTAAAAAATGTTTCTTCCAGATTTCTGCAGGAAATTGAAGGTTTTTAGTGTTTTGTGTCTGAAGCACATAAAGTTTCCTATGTTTTATTTTAGATTCAGCAGGTTTACATGACAACCAACACAACGTAATGCTCAACTGTGAAGTAATAAACAATAAGAACAAAACTCATGACTTTCAGTTTGTTTTTATCGCTAAGAGCCTGAAAAGTGTGGAGTGCCGCTGTTACTCCAGCAGCAGCCAATCAGATGAGCAGCAGTGAGTCGCTGCTCATAAAGAAAAGCTCTAAAACTTGGAATTAAAATGTTTAATGTGTCTTCAGATAAATGTGAAGCAAATAACCAGGTTTTATCCATAAGTTGTTTTTACCTCAGTTAAGCTCCGCGGCGCCCCCTGCAGCCCAGATTCTGCCTTTATGAACCTGACTCACATATTTACATCATTGATCCAAACATAAAGTGGGTCAAAATGGAATTAGACTCTGAACGAGTCCTGCTCTCACTTTCTTTGTTTGACAACAAATGAAAGCAGATTCAGAACCAAACCGAGAGCCGAACCGTCAGAACTGTCCCGGCGCCTCTTTTCCACCAGATTATTCATGAAATCAACAAAATGTGACATATTTAGGTTTGAATTAAAATACTACTTGCTTTCATAAACAATAATTCTCAATAAGTATTTGTTATAATTTAGTTAAATAAGTAGAATATTGTGTAATGGACTCACCGGACTGTTAGCTAGTAGCTACAGTCAATCTGCCCCTGGTGGACAAAAAGAAGTTTTTATAATGATCTTTGATTAGATAAACATTTTTTCAAAAAAAGATATTCAAGTAAATGTAATTGATTGACTAACTAATTGCCACCCAACTGATTGTTTCGTCCTGTTTGTCACAAAAAAACTGTCATAAAGTTCGGTTCTTTCATAAATTTATTATGGGTCTGCTGAAAATGTCACCAAATCTGCTGGGTCAAAGATATACATACAGCAACATTAGTATTTGGTTACATGTCCCTTGGCCATTTTCACAGCAACTAGGCGCTTTTGGTAGCCATCCACAAGCTCCTGGCAAGCTTCGAATGTTTGACCACTCTTCTTGACAGAATTGGTGCAGTTCAGCTAAATGTGATGGTTTTCTTGCATGAACCTGTTTCTTTAGCACTGTCCACATGTTCTCAATGGGGTTTAAGTCAGGACTTTGGGAATGCCATTCTAAAACCTTAATTCTAGCCTGGTTTAGCCATTCCTTTACCACTTTTGATGCGTGTTTTGGGTCATTGTCCTGTTGGAACACCCAACTGCGCCCAAGACCCAATCTTCGGGCTGATGGTCTTATGTTTTCCTGCAGAATTTGGAGGTAATCCTCCTTTTTCATTATACCATTTACTTTCTGCAAAGAACCAGTTCCACTGGCAGCAAAACAGCCCCAGAGTATAATGTTCCCTCTAAACTGCGCGCCTGCGCAATCGCGCACTGCTCACATATTCTCAGCGCACAAGAAAATCTATGTAGCGCATAAAATAAAGTCCAACGTAAAGTGGACATTGAGCTCAGACATCAGTTTTGACTATGGACCAATAAAAATTTTTTCCCGTACTACTTGCTATCGAACTCAGTGAGTGACAGGAATCCAGCCAATGATACGATACGGTTCACTTTCGCTACGCAGCCAATCAGCGCATGCTGTGTGTACGTGGGTTACGTGCCTTGGTCATATGGTCGTGCAGGTGAGAATAGTGCGGTAGAGTTAAGAAACGTGAAAGCCATCACCTTATCATGTCTACGTGGGTGTTTGAAACCTGTTAATTTAATGTCATTCAATGTTAAGTTAATCTACTGAGGCTATCTAGTGGCAAATGTTATAATTTTGTCTATTACTGGCTTACTGACGCCATCTTGTGGTTACTTTTATTACTACACTTGTTTACCAGAAAGGAAGAAAGCCGTTGTCCATGTAGTCCGAAAGAGGCCCTCTTTGTTGTGTTTTCTTTAATCTAAGTGCAGAAACGGCATCGTCTGTAAGTGCTGTTCTAATTTGATTGTCATATAAATCAGAATTTCTAACCCGTTGACATGTTTATGTGACGATAGATATTTTTTACTCGTGTTAGCCGACGCGTTAGCCTAGCTGGCATTCATTTTCTGTACCTTTGTGTGTTACAGTTTTACACGATTCTCATTAAACCCTGCTAAAGAACGAAATGGAGTGCTTCTTGGTGGACGGATGGGAAAGTGTTTAGCTACCTGTATAGCTGAGTTACTGTTAAAAGTCACAGAGCTTAGCGAGGCCAGGACAGTGGGACATCCACTCACCAAGGCAAAGTAAAAAAAAAAGAAATGCACTTCTTCTAAGACCAAATGGAATCAAATCAAATGAAAGGAATGGTCTGCATTTGATATTGAAATGTTGAGTTCAGACTTTTGACTATGGATAAGCAGACATTTGTACACTGGCAAAGAAGTATGAGGCCATTCTCCTCCACCCACAGATTATGGAGGCCATTAATAGTCAATATGCTGAATTCAAGAACATAAAGCAAGAAGCAGACTGACCATCAACCTGGGCTAAGTGAACAACCACTGGAGAAGTGAGAAGGGCAGACGTGAAAAAAACTATAATTAAATATTTTACAAGAATTTATACTGCATCACAAGCTACAGAAAACATTTCATTGTGCAAAATGTGAATGTTTTAATATGAACAAACATTTATGTCTGAAAGGTGTAATGTCTCATTTCTCACCCTGGCTGAAGCAGAACTCTTACTTATAGCATGCATCTCATGGACAGCAATGTTTTCTTTTCTTTTTTATTTTAATTGAGCAAATCACTTAAATTAAAAGCAAACGAATGAAAATTGCTGATGTAATTTGATTTTTTTAATAAGCCATGCAACTTTCTATGATCCCAGATTTATGATACTTGTGCGTGGCCACGCTGTGTACACTGATGATGCTCACAGTGGTCCTCAGTGTGTCCAGGAAGCTTGTGTGTACGCCCAGACACATGAAACATTAGAGGGAACATTGCTACCACCACCATGCTTGACAGGCATGGTGTTCCTGGGATTAAAGGCCTCATGTTTTCTCCTTCAAACATATTGCTGGGTGTTGTGGCCAAACAGCTCAATTTTTGTTTCGTCTGACCACAAAACTTTCCTCCAGAAGGTTTTATCTTTGTCCATGTGATCAGCAGCAAACTTCAGCCGAGTCTTAAGGTGCCTTTTCTGGAGCAAGGGCTTCTTCTTGCACGGCAGCCTCTCAGTCCATGGCGATGTAAAACACGCTTGACTGTGGAGACTGACAATTGTGTTCCATCAGCTTCCAAATCCTTGCAGACCTGCTTTTTGGTGATTCTTGTTTGACTCTTGACCATCCTGACCAATCTCCTCTCTGCAGCCTGTGATAGCTTGCGTTTTCTTCCTGATCGTGGCAGTGACACAACTGTTCCATGCACTTTATACTTGCGAATAATTGCCTGCACAGTTGCTCTTGGGACCTGTAGCTGCTTTGAAATGGCTACAAGTGACTTCCCTGACTTGTTCAGTCAATAATTCACTTTTCAGATCCAAACTGAGTTCCTTTGACTTTCCCATTGTAGCTTTTGTGGCTGAGTCTGATCGCTGGGTCAAATGAGCCCTATTTCAATGGGCTCATGAGAAGTGAACATCTGTAGTCAATCAGAATCACTTACAAGAAGTGAAGAGAGCATGACATGAGCTAATTTGATTGACACAACTCTCTACATCACCAAAATTTACAATTTATGTTGCTGTATGTATATTTTTGACCCAGCAGATTTGGTGACATTTTCAGCAGACCCATAATACATTTATGAAAGAACCTTTATGACAGTTTTTTTGTGACAAACAAGTATGTGTTCCAATCACACTATCACAGAAAAATAAGAGTTGTAGAACGTATTGGGAACTCAAGACAGCCATGACATTATGTTTTATACAAGTGTATGTAAACTTTTGACCACAACTGTATATATATATATAAAAAAAATAAATAAAAAAAATTTCTTCTCACCCACCGCGGGTGGTTCTTATCCTCTGAGCTCGGGTCCTCTACCAGAGGTTATATAGATCTATACTATATATATATATCTATATCCTCTACCAGAGGCCTGGGAGCTTGAGGGTTCTGCGCAGTATCTTGGCTGTGCCAAGGACTGCTGCACATTTCTGGACTGAGATGTCTGATGTTGTTCCTGGGATCTGTTGTAGCCACTGCTCCAGTTTGGGGGTGCTGCCCCGGGCCCCGATGACCACAGGCAACCACTGTGGTCTTCACCTTCCAGGCCCTCTCCAGTTCCTCCCTGAGGCCCTGGTATTTCTCCAGTTTCTCGTGCTCCTTTTTCCTGATGTTGCAATCACTTGGTATTGCTACATCTACCACAACGGCTTTCCTCTGATGTTTATCCACTACGACAATGTCTGGTTGGTTCGCCATTACCATTCTGTCTGTCTGGATCTGGAAGTCCCACAGGATCTTAGCTCTGGCGTTCTCCACCACCTTTGGGGGTGTTTCCCACTTTGATCTCGGGGTTTCCAGTCCATATTCTGCACAGATGTTTCTGTACACTATGCCTGCTACTTGGTTATGTCGCTCCATGTACGCTTTCCCTGCCAGTATCTTGCACCCTGCTGTGATGTGCTGGACTGTCTCAGGGGCCTCCTTGCACAACCTACACCTTGGGTCTTGTCTGGTGTGGTAGATCTGGGCCTCTATTGCTCTGGTGTTTAGGGCCTGTTCCTGGGCGGCCAGGATGAGGGCCTCTGTGCTGTCCTTGAGTCCAGCTTTTTCCAGCCATTGGTAGGATTTACTGATATCAGCCACTTGGGTTATTTGCTGTGGTACATCCCATGTAGGGGCTTGTCCTCCCATGATGGTATCTCTGGCACCTCAACCTCCGTTCCCTGCTGTCTGAGACATTCACTGAGCACATTGTCTGTTGAGGCTTTGTCCCTGATGTATCTATGGATCTTAGTTGTTTCGTCCTGGACAGTGGTTCTCACACTCACTAGTCCTCTGCCTCCGTCCTTGCGGCTCGTGTACAGTCTCAGGGTGCTGGATTTGGGGTGGAACCCTCCATGCATGGTTAGTAGCTTTCTGGTCTTAATATCTGTGGCTTTTATCTCCTCCTTTGGCCAGCTGATTATTCCAGCAGGGTATCTGATTACTGGCAGTGCATAGCTGTTTATCGCACGGATTTTGTTCTTGCCATTGAGCTGGCTTCTCAGGACTTGCCTTATTCGTTGGAGGTATTTAGCTGTGGCTCCTTTCCTTGTGGCCTCATCGAGGTTGCCATTTGTTGTGGTACTTGTAACTATGTCTGCTATTGTTCCTTGTGGGAGTGAGATCACTTTCCCCCTCTTTGTGATCAGCCGACCACACTTCTCTAGTCCCAATGACATCCCTAACCCTACATGTTCAAGCCATTTTCCCATGGGGCCGAGCTTCGGGCCCCATCAGGTGCAGTCGGTCTTCAGTGTAGAAATGGACGTTTAGTCAGAAAAGTAAAATCTTGGACCCAAATGGCTGAAAGTGAATCAGTTGCTGCTTCTACGGCATAGGTGTCAAACTCTGGCCCGCGGGCCAAATTTGGCCCGCTGTGTAATTATATTTGGCCCGCGAGGCAATTTCAAATCAATATTAGAGCCGGCCCACCGGTATTATACGGTGGCAATGCGGTGACGCCACATTCACCGGTTATACTACGAATCCATAATCAGTGGCGGAGCCAGAGGGGGGGCCGGGGTGGCACTTGCCACCCCCAACAGAGCCCTGGCCACCCCTAGTGCCACCCCACTGGAAATGGTAATTTTAAAATATAATACTTATGAGATCGGCAAAGATTTGCCAGGAAAACTGTAATTTCCGACTGTCCCTGAAGGCAGCCCGATGCCCGACGCTGTTCATTGGTTAAACTGACATGTGGGTCCTGCTTGTTCAAAAACACATCCGCGGCTTTAGAGTCACACCGTCCAGGAGTTTTGCAGGTATTTACGACATTTTACCGCTCAGCAGTAACCGCTGTTACCTTCCTAATGAGAGGCGGCACTTGTCATACATTTCTAAAAAGAAAAAAAAATGGTTGTGCACCGCTGCGTAGTGCCTCGTTTATTATATTAGCCATGCTAGTGCTGGTAGATCGTGTTTTAGACAGATTCTTTTAACATGTTTTAGTGACATGCTGCCCTCTAATGTTTTATATCTCCCAGCTCTTGCTTGAAATGTGTGGTAAGAATATGAGAAAAACCATTAAGTTTTATAATGACTGAAATGTAAGTAGGCTATGTCAAATGAAAGCTTTGAATTATAACCTGACTAGTTATATTAATTAATTTTGAACGAAAGGAAACAAATATGTTTTTCTTTTGTTCCATGGAATGGTCCATTTATATATGGACCCTCTGATAAAGCCTTGCTCACCCTTTGGTCACCCCTTGAAAAAAAGTCTAGCTCCGCCACTGAGAGGCAGACACGCCTTCTCCTCTGTGTCAGTAGCACTTATGGTAGAGGACATGGGTGTATTATGAAGGTGGTGATCCGTCTTCTTGCACACCAGCACTTACCTATGTGAGCAACTTTTCTCCTCAATAAAAATGATTAAAACATCTCACAGGAGACGTCTGACTGACGAACACCTTTTTTTCGATAATGAATCGTTTCGTCATACCTGTCATTAATGACATTGATGAACTCAATGTCATTAATGACAGGTATTTGGCTTGGCCGCATCAGAGTAGATCAGTGTGACGCAAAATGAGCAATAAATAAGTTTTCTATGCACCTTTTCTTGTTAGCCAAGGCCTGAATGGTTTATTCATAGTTTATTTAATGATTTATTTTCAAATTTATTAGCCTGTGTACAAACCTAATTTTGACATTTAGGTCAGAAAGGAGGCATTCAATTTTTATTTAATATGTTTAATATTTTTTTCATATATTAAATTTTATTTATTATATTTTATTTATTATAATATGTTTTATTATTATTAGCAACTCAATTTTGCACACCTGCACTTTTAAGTTAGATAAGCTTTGCTTGTTCAATATTTATTGTTATTTTAGAACTTGTTTGGGTCCATATCAAAAGATTCATTTGTTCAACCTTGGCCCGCGACTTTAAATTGGCCCACTGTGGGCCAATTTAAAGTTTTGGCCCACTGTGTATTTGAGTTTGACACCCCTGTTCTACGGGATGCCTGGAAAGTCGAGATAAGAAAAAATCCAATCTCTTTTAACTTTCCCAGTTTCTGTGTCTGAGTCATGAACTTTGAACTGCAGCTGATGCAACAGTTTAGTATTTTCTAGTTAATTATGTTTATTTAATGACTAAAGTTGTGAGGGCTTCAGATCTCTGCTGTTGGAAAAGCTGCAGTAATTAATCTGCTTTGAAATGTTTCTGATCTTTAGGATCTCATTAAATGACTGGTTCTGTTTTCCAGCAGCTTGTTTTTCCTTCTCCGTCTCTTCCAGGCCGTGACGCTGAATCTCCAGAAACTGCTGAGTCAGACTCTTGATCCGCCTGTGAACCTGAACTGTAGGAGCTCCAGAGAGGCTCTCATCCAATCAGAGCGCAGCACAGCCTGTCAGCCCGCCCCCTCAGCAGCGGCCAAGGAGCTGCGGCTCCACCTGAGCGGCCAGGTGAGGAGGAGGAGGATGAGGAGGGATGAAGATGTCCTGCTGGCTCGGTGACTCAGCAGGTTTTGGGGTTTATAAGCAGCAGATCTGAGGTGAAGAACAGAGACGATGGCCGGGCTGCTCTGCACGGTGTGGATCCTGCTCTGCAGCGCCGCCCTGCTGGACGGGAGGGCTTCAGGTAAGCGCACCTGTCCGTCCGTCCCGCTCTGATGATTCGCTTCAGTCAGGTTGGTCTGTTTGGTCTGTTCACAAAGAAACAAACTGAGTTTGCGTTAAATGATCGTTTTTTAGTCTATAAAATGTCCATCAGTGTTTTATCTGATCAGCAGCAACATATTTATCTTCCCTCCAGTTTTAAACATTCCTGATTTTAGAGAGAATCCAGTTTCCTTGGAAAATTGACGTCATTGTATGGAGCTACATCGGAGCCTTAAAGTTTGTTCAAAACAACAAAAAATGAAACAGAAAAAAAAAACCAGGAATCTGAAAAGTATTTTTGAACATTTTTTGAACATCCTCTTTTTCTACTTTCAAATTTTTATTTTCATAAAAAGACAAAAACAAATGCAGTTTCACATCTTTTTTTGTTTGTTTCCAGTTTAATTTTTTTCCTTTTGACCAAACGTTGTGGCCCTAATGTAGCTCCGTACCAGTGAGCTGGTGTGCAGCGAACAGCTGGAGGTTTTGCTTATGTGCATGAGGAGAGTTGAGTGGATCCGGCATGTCGGTGCTTTTCGCTGTCAGAGTACCAGCTGGAGTCGGAGGCGCTGAGCAGATGTGAGATGCTGCGGAGCGTCGCTGTGGGAACGGAGCAGGAAGAGGCGGCTCAGTGTCTGGATGACGGCAGCTTCAGGTACCTGCAGCACAACGTCTGTCCCTGCTGCTCTGCAGGAAATATCTCACAGGACACTTTACAAATAAGTTAACAGCTTCAATTTTCACCATGTTTGTTCTTCATTTGTCAGAGAATTTTAAATTAATTATTAAATATTGACTTAGAAACTAAATGATTAGCTTTAAACTAAACATTCAAATTATTAAACATCTCAGCAGAATAAAATTTTTTACTTTCAAACTAAATATTTAGTTGCTGGCTCAACATTTTGTGTGAAACTAAATATTGACTCTGAGCTCAACACTGAGCTCCAGCTCTGTCGCTAATGTTTAAAGATTTGGCTCGCTAATAAAATATTTGGTTGGAAATATGAATTAAGTTACTTGGTGAAACCTTTTTTCTCTTATTACAGGTTAAATGACACAAATTATTGTTGGTAATTTTACAAACATCACCAAGCAGAACTTCTGCATATTTATACGACATATTTGAGTTTTTATTCTGCTGAGATGTTTAATAACTTTCATCCAGTTTCTGGTTGATTTGAACTGATTCCTCCCTCCAGGCCTGTGCAGTGCAGTGGGCGGAGTCAGGAGTGCTGGTGTGTGGACGCCGAAGGTCAGGAGGTCACAGGGACTCGAACCAACAACTCCATTCCTCACTGTGAGCAAAAACCCACAAAATGACAATTCTAACGTTTCCTGTTGCTTTTTAATTCACTTCAGGAAACTCAAAGCTGCTGGAGGCAGAATGAATCTGATTGGACATAAAGTCCAAACCAAACATCAAACCAACTGCTGATGGAGCCTGAAAGGTTAAAGTCTGATGTTTACGGTCTTAAAGGTTGCGAGTTCGATCCCAGACAGGCCCACAAATATCATGTCAAAACAATAATGATCCAGAAAAAAACAACTGACTTCAGTTTTCTGAGTTTAATAAAAAAACTTTGTACCATTGAGCAGGTTTGGTTGCTGTGGCAACAGGTTTGGTTGCTGTGGCAACAGGTTTGGTTGCTGTGGCAGCAGGTTTGGTTGCTGTGGCAACAGGTTTGGTTGCTGTGGCAACAGGTTTGGTTGCTGTGGCAACAGGACAGGTGATGTTGAGACACTGGAGCTAAATCTGAGGAAGCACCGGTTCCTTTAGTTTGACTTTCTGGAGGAAGGTTCTGAAGCTGTCCGGTTCCAGGTCCGACCCCCTGCCAGCTGCAGGCCCTGCTGCAGTGCGCCCCCTCTGGTCAGTTTGAGCCGGTGCAGTGCGACTCCAGGGGGCGCTGTTGGTGCGTGGACCAGGACGGCATGGAGCTGTACGGCACCAGACAGGCCGGGAGGCCGCGCCGCTGTGCGTATCCGCAACAGAACCCTTCCTTCCTGCTGCGGCCCTGACTCACTGCGACCTTTGACCTTTAGGTCCCAGCAGCTGCGAGGTGAGGTCCAGGCGCCTCCTTCACTCCTCGGCCTCCTCGCCTCCTCAGTGCGCCGCAGACGGCAGCTTCCTGCCTGTTCAGTGTAAATTCATCAACACGACCGACAGAACGGAGCTGGACCTGCTGCTGGCCTTCAGCAGGTACTGGCTCACCTGGACGTCCTCACCTGCCCACCTGGACGTCCTCACCTGCCCACCTGGACGTCCTCACCTGCCCAGGTACTTAAATCTTCTGCCTTCTGCTCCAGCGCTCCAGAAGCATTCCAGACCTTCAGGAAGTTCAGGAAGTTTTTCCCGCTCGTCTCCTCCTACTGCTTCTGCTCAGACAGCCGCGGCAGGGAGCTGCAGGGGACAGGTGAGCCGACCCGGGTTCTGGTTCTGGTCCCAGACACTTTGACCGGATTCCTGTCCAACTTCCGGCCGGTTCAGGGATCCAGAATGATGGCGGGTCCAGGTCGACCCGATAGGAAACGTTCAGATGTTGCATTGATGCAGGTGTGACTTCCTGTCCAGGTGTGGAGCTGCTCATGTCTGAGGTGTACGACTCGGCGTTCGCCGGTTCCCCTTCGCTTCGCTCTTTCGCTCAGACCGACATCTACAGAGTCCTGCAGAGGAGGATGCTGGGAGTTCGCCTGGCCCTCACCGGACGCTTCAGATGTAAAGACTTAAAAATATGTTTAAAACCTGATACAGTTTTAAATTAAAGGTTTAATTTGACATTAACTTTTTATTAGAACTGGTTAGTTGTAACCTGGTTAGATCAATTTGACTGGTTTGTAAAACAGGTTCAACCAGTTTCAACTGGTTTTGAAGCAGTTTTTACTTGTCAGAACCAGTTCTAACCCAGTTTGACCCAGTTTGAACCAGTTCTGACCCGGTTTGAACCAGTTCTGACCCGGTTTGAACCAGTTCTGACCCGGTTTGAACCAGTTCTGACCCGGTTTGAACCAGTTCTGACCCGGTTTGAACCAGTTCTGACCCGGTTTGAACCAGTTCTGACCCAGTTTGACCCAGTTTGAACCAGTTCTGACCCGGTTTGAACCAGTTCTGACCCGGTTTGAACCAGTTTGAACCAGTTTGACCCAGTTTGAACCAGTTCTGACCCGGTTTGAACCAGTTCTGACCCGGTTTGAACCAGTTCTGACCCGGTTTGAACCAGTTCTGACTCGGTCGGAACCAGTTTTGACCTGGTTTGAACCAGTTCTGACCCAGTTTGACCCAGTTTGAACCAGTTCTGACCCGGTTTGAACCAGTTCTTACCCGGTTTGAACCAGTTCTGACCCGGTTTGAACCAGTTCTAACCCGGTTTGAACCAGTTTGACCCGGTTTGAACCAGTTCTAACCCGGTTTGAACCAGTTTGACCCAGTTTGAACCAGTTCTGACCCGGTTTGAACCAGTTTGACCCAGTTTGAACCAGTTTGACCTAGTTTGAACCAGTTCTGACCCGGTTTGAACCAGTTCTGACCCGGTTTGAACCAGTTCTGACCCGGTTTGAACCAGTTCTGACCCGGTTTGAACCAGTTCTGACCCAGTTTGAACCAGTTCTGACCCAGTTTGAACCAGTTCTGACCCAGTTTGAACCAGTTTCTGACCCAGTTTGAACCAGTTCTGACCCGGTTTGAACCAGTTTGACCCAGTTTGAACCAGTTTGACCCAGTTTGAACCAGTTCTGACCGGTTTGAACCAGTTCTGACCCGGTTTGAACCAGTTCTGACCCGGTTTGAACCAGTTTGACCCGGTTTGAACCAGTTCTGACCCGGTCGGAACCAGTTCTGACCCGGTCGGAACCAGTTCTGACCTGGTTTTAACCAGTTCTGACCCAGTTTGAACCAGTTCTGACCCGGTTCCAGCAGCTCTGAGATCTGTCCTGCCCCATCAGGTCCGTCTCCCTGTGAGGAGGAGCGGAGGGCGGCCCTGGAGTCGTCCAGCGTCTTCGTCCCGTCCTGTGACGCTGGCGGCCGGTTCAGCGCCAAGCAGTGCCAGCAGGGGGCGCTGTGCTGGTGCGCGGACCCCTCAGGGAGGGCGCTCACTGGGCCGCGGCGGCCCGGGACGGCCTGGTCTGTGGTGAGGATGAGCTGCATCCGTTCGCTCGGCTCTCGGTCCAAAGGGAGAACTGATTCTCCTCCAACTCCGCCTCCAGGTTCTGGTCCGGCCGACTGCCCCGCCCAGCGCCGTCTGGCTCTGTCCCGCATGTTCTCGGGTCCGGTCCGTCCCCCTCAGGCGTCCTCTGGTTCAGCAGCTTCCTGTGTGTCCTCCTGCGTCCTCTCAAGGTTCTGGGGTTTTCGGACCCGACCTCCTTCCTGC